>NW_020664381.1:7880248-7979879 GCF_002925995.2 Terrapene triunguis
TGATGCAAAGCCACCTTTCTTGATTTTAATTCCCTGTACCTGTACGCGGTGTCACTCGCCCCTCCCTCCCTCTCTCCCTCCCTCCCTTCTTCCCCTGGTCCGTCAGATACTACTTTCGCGCCTTTTTTCAGACCAGACGCCATAGCCAGCACTGGGATCATGGAGCCCGCTCAGATCACCGCGGCAATTCTGAGCACTATGAACACCACGCGCATTGTCCTGGAAAACATGCAGAGCCTCCTGGACATGCCAAAGCCAAACCAGGACCAGCTGAGGAGGAGGCGATTGCAGCGCGGCGACGATAGTGATGAGGAAATTGACATGGACCTCTCACAAGGCACAGGCCCCAGCAATGTGGAAATCTTGGTGTTACTGGGGCAGGTTCATGCCGTGGACCGCCGATTCTGGGCCCGGGAAACAAGCACAGAGTGGTGGGACCGCATCGTGTTGCAGGTCTGGGACGATGCCCAGTGGCTGCGAAACTTTCGCATGCGTAAGGGCACTTTCATGGAACTTTGTGACTTGCTTTCCCCTGCCCTGAAGCGCCAGAATACCAGGATGAGAGCAGCCCTCACAGTGGAGAAGCGAGTGGCGATAGCCCTGTGGAAGCTTGCAACGCCAGACAGCTACCGGTCAGTCGGGAATCAATTTGGAGTGGGCAAATCTACTGTGGGGGCTGCTGTGATCCAAGTTGCCAGGGCAATGAGAGACCTGGTGATATCAAGGGTAGTGACTCTGGGAAACGTGCAGACCATAGTGGATGGCTTTGCTGCAATGGGATTCCCAAACTGTGGTGGGGCCATAGACGGAACCCATATCCCTATCTTGGCACCGGCGCACCAAGCCGCCGACTACATAAACCGCAAGGGGTACTTTTCAATGCTGCTGCAAGCCCTGGTGGATCACAAGGGACGTTTCACCGACATCAACGTGGGCTGGCCGGGAAGGGTACATGATGCTCGCGTCTTCAGGCACTCTCTTCTGTTTCGAAAGCTGGAGGAAGGGACTTTCTTCCCGGACCAGAAAATAACCATTGGGGATGTTGAAATGCCTATCGTGATCCTTGGGGACCCAGCCTACCCCTTAATGCCATGGCTCATGAAGCCGTACACAGGCAGCCTGGACAGTAGTCAGGACCTGTTCAACTACAGGCTGAGCAAGTGCCGAATGGTGGTGGAATGTGCATTTGGGCGTTTAAAAGCGCGCTGGCGCAGCTTACTGACTCGCTCAGACCTTAGCGAAAAGAATCTCCCCATTGTTATTGCTGCTTGCTGTGCGCTCCACAATATATGTGAAAGTAAGGGGGAGACATTTATGGCGGGGTGGGAGGTTGAGGCAAATCGCCTGGCCGCTGATTACGCGCAGCCAGACACCAGGGCGGTTAGAGGAGCACAGCAGGGCGCGGTGCGCATCAGAGAAGCGTTGAAAACCAGTTTTGTGACTGGCCAGGCTACGGAGTGAAACTTCTGTTTGTTGCTCCTTGATGAACCCTCTGCCCCTCCCCCACCACCCTGTTAACTCTACTTCCCTGCAAACCAACCACCCCACCCTCCCCTACTACCCTCCCCCCTTCGAGCACCACTTGCAGAGGCAATAAAGTCATTGTTGCTTCACATTCATGCATTCTTTATTAATTGAGCACACAACTAGGGGGATAATTGGAAAGGTAGCCCGGGATGGGTGGGGGAGGAGGGAAGGAAAAGGACACACTCCAATTTAAAACTTTAAAACTTATTGCTATGGAAATCATCTAGGGTGGAGTGAGTGGGTGGCCGAAGGCCCCCCCACCGTGTTCTTGGGCGTCTGGGTGAGGAGGCAATGGGACTTGGGGAGGAGGGCTGCTGGTTACAGAGGGGCTGTAGCGGCGTTCTCTGCTCCTGCTGCCTTTCCTGCAGCTCAACCATACGCAGGAGCATATCACTTTGATGCTCCAGCAGCCGGAGCATCGACTCTTGCTTTCTGATTACAAGTTGATGCCACCTCTCCTCTTCAGCCCGCGTTTCAGCACGCAACTTCTCCTCTTCAGCACGCCACCTCTCCTCTCGCTCATATTGGGCTTTTTTAAAATCAGTCATTGACTGCCTCCACGCATTCAGCTGTGCTCTGTCAGCGTGGGAGGCAGTCTGAAGTTCAGTAAACATTTCGTCACGCGTCCTTCGCTTCCTTCTTCGAATATTCACTAGCCTCTGCGAAGGAGTAAGATTTGCAGCTGGTGGAGAAGGGAGAGGTTGTTAAAAAAGATACATTTTAGAGAACAATGGGTAGACTCTTTCACGTTAGATTTTGCTGTTCACAACATCACACAGCACATGTGCTTTCGTTACAAGGTCGCATTTTTCCTCTTATATTGAGAGTCTCCTGGTTTGGTGTGAGAGATCACTCACGCAGTGCCAGGACACAGATTTCAGCTTGCAGGCAGCCATGGTAAGACATATAGTCTTTGGGCTTTTTTAACCTTCTTAACATGTGGGGATGGTTTCAAACAGTTCTGCCCTCATTTCCCATACCAAGCACCCGTGCCATTTAAAATGGGTTTGCAATGTAAAAGGAGGGGCTGCGATTTCAGGTTTAACATGCAGCACAAACCCAACTAACTCCCCTCCCCCTCACACCCAATTCTCTGGGATGGTCACTTCACTCCTCCCCCCCACCGCGTGGTTAACAGCGGGGAATATTTCTGTTCAGCAGACCAGGAAGGGGCACCTCTGAATGTCCCCTTAATAAAATTGCCCCATTTTAACCAGGTGACCGTGAATGATATCACTCTCCTGAGGATAACAAAGAGCGATAAGGAATGGATGTTGTCTGCATGCCAGCAAACACCGGGACCATACGCTGCCATGCTTTGTTATGCAATGATTCCAGACTACGTGCTACTGGCCTGGCGTGGTAAAGTGTCCTACCATGGCGGACGGGATAAGGCAGCCCTCCCCAGAAACCTTTTGCAAAGGCTTTGGGAGTACATGAAGGAGAGCTTTCTGGAGATGTCCCTGGAGGATTTCCGCTCCATCCCCATACACGTTAACAGACTTTTCCAGTAGCTGTACTGGCCGCGATTGCCAGGGCAAATTAATCATTAATCATTAAACACGCTTGTTTTTAAACCATGTGTAATTTTTGCAAAGGTACACTCACCAGAGGTCCCCTGTGTGCCCTCAGGGTCTTGGGTCAGTTCGGGGGTTACTGTTTCCAGGTCCAGGGTGACAAACATATCCTGGCTGTTGGGGTAACTGGTTTCTCCGCTTCCTTGCTGCTGTGAGCTATCTATGTTCTCTCCATCCTCATCTTCCTCGTCCGCCGAACCCGCTTCCCCGTTTGCAGAGAGGGACTCATAGAACACGCTTGGGCTAGTGGTGGCTGCACGCCCTAGAATGGCATGCAGCTCCGCGTAGTAGCGGCATGTTTGCGGCTCTGCCCCGGACCTTCCGTTTGCGTCTCTGACTTTGTGGTAGGCTTGCCTTAGCTCCTTAATTTTCACGCGGCACTGCCGCGCGTCCCTGTTATGGTCTCTGTCCTTCATGGCCTTGGAGATCTTTTCTAATGTTTTGCCGTTTCTTTTACTGTTTCGGAGTTCGGCCAGCACTGCTTCATCTCCCCAGATGGCGATCAGATCCTGTACCTCCCATTCGGTCCAGGCTGGAGCTCTTCTGCGATCCTGGGACTGGGACTCCATCATGGTTACCTGTGCTGATGGGCTCTGCATGGTCACCTGTGCTCTCCACGCTGAGCAAACAGGAAATGAAATTCAAACGTTCGCGGGGCTTTTCCTGTCTACCTGGCCAGTGCATCTGAGATGAGAGTGCTGTCCAGAGCGGTCACAATGAAGCACTGTGGGATAGCTCCCGGAGGCCAGTAATGTCGAATTCCGTCCACACTAACCCAATTCCGACCCCCTAAGGCCGATTTTATCGCTAATCCCCTTGTCGAGGTGGTGTTAGGAAACCGGTTTAAAGGGCCCTTTAAGTCGACAGAAAGGGCTTCGTAGTGTAAACGTGTCCAGGCTTAAGTCGATTTAACGCGGCTAAAGTCGACCTAAACTCGTAGTGTAGACCAGGCCTCAGAGAGCTCTGAAGGGAAACTGCTGTTGTGTGTTCACACTGTCAGCTGCCTGCGCAATAGTGTGTTCACACTTGTGGCACTTGCAGCAGTATTTGGAGCGATGCACTCTGGTCAGCCTCTTTCTTTTCTGCCACTAAGACTTGTGGGAAGGCGGGGGGGGGGGTTTACGGGGCATCCTGGGTCCTGTCCCAATGACCCATGATAAATTGCTTCGCATCCCAGCAATCCCTGTGCTTCCGTCTGCATTTGGCACCAGCTTTCAACAGTTTGTGTACTGCGTGCCCTACCTCTTCTGGCTGCAGGAATGGATCCTGAACTGTTGACCAATATGCTGCTCGCTCTGACCAACCCATCACGAGTGGCAGTAGAGTTATTCCTTAAATTACAAAGGCAAGAGGAGTGTGATATTGATCTCGCCACACGTAGTAGCTACGACACAAGATTGCTTGTGGCATTCATGGAGGTGCTGACCACAGTGGAACACCGCTTTTGGGCTCAGGAAACAAGTACTGCTGGTGGGCTCACATCATCATGCACGTCTGGGATGATGAGCAGTGGCTGCAGAACTTTCAGATGAGGAAAGCCACATTCATAGGACAGGATGATGAGCTCGCCCCAGCCCTGAGGCGCAAGGACATGAGAACGAGAGCTGTTCTGCCATTAGAGAAGTGCGTGACGATTGCACTGTGGAAACTGGCTACTCCATACTGCTACCGATCGGTCGCTAATCAGTTCAGAGTGGGAAAGTCTACCGTTGGACTCGTGTTGACGGAAGTGTGCAGGGCCATTAATCGCATCCTGCTCCGAAAGACTGTGACTCTGGGCAAAGTGTGTGACATTGTGGATGGCTTTTCACAAATGGGCTTTCCTAACTGCCGAGGGGCGATAGATGGCACGCATATTCCAATTCTGGCACCAGACCACCTAGCCACCAAGTACATTAATCGCAAGGGGTATTTCTCAATGGTTCTCCAGGCGCTTGTGGATCACCGTGGGCATTTCACAGACATTAACGCAGGCTGGTCTGGAAAGGTGCATGACACATGCATCTTTCGGAACACTGGCCTGTTCAGGAAGCTGCAAGCAGGGACTTTCTTCCCAGACCAGAAGATCACTGTAGGGGAAGTCAAAATGCCCATTGTGATCCTGGGAGACCCCGCCTATCCCTTAATGCCGTGGCTTATGAAGCCATACACGGGGCAACTTGATAGCAGCAAGGAGCAGTTCAACAACAGGCTGAGCAAGTGCAGAATGACTGTTGAGTGTGCTTTTGGCCATTTAAAAGCCCACTGGCGCTGCCTCTATGGGAAGCTGGACCTGGCCAATGACAATATTCCTATGTTTATAGCTGCATGCTGTATGCTCCATAATATTTGTGAAAGGAAGGATTAAAGCTTCACTCAGGGCTGGACTGCAGAGGCCCAGTGCCTGGAGGCTGAATTTGAACAGCCAGAGACCAGGGCTATTAGAGGGGCATAGCGTGGGGCCATAAGGATCAGGGATGCCTTGAGGCAGCAATTTGAAGCTGAAAGCCACTAATATTTGTTGCTATGCTCGGGAGTGCAGTGCTTGTAATGCTAGGACAGGGGTCGGCAATCTTTCAGAAGTGGTGTGCCGAGTCTTCATTTATTCACTCTAATTTAAGGTTTCGCGTGCCAGTAATACATTTTAATGTTTTTAGAAGGCCTCTTTCTATAAGTCTATAATATATAACTAAACTATTGTTATATGTAAAGTAAATAAAGTTTTTAAAATGTTTAAGAAGCTTCATTTAAAATTAAATTAAAATGCAGAGCTCCCCGGACTGGTGGCCAGGACCCGGTCAGTGTGAGTGCCACTGAAAATCAGCTTGTGTGCCGCCTTTGGCACGCATGCCATAGATTGCCTACCCCTGTGCTAGGAGGTGATTGGTGCACATGATGCAATAAGTGGGTGTAATATAATTGTATGTTGCTTTGCAGTGCTCTTTTTGCTTTCAATTAATAGAATAAAGATTGCTTTCAAACCAACACAATTCTTTTATTAAAAGACAACAACCGGAGGAGAGAGTCAAACAAAAAACCCCATCAGCAGTGAGAGGGATAAGGGTAGGTCCCAGGAGGAGGAGGGGTCCCAGGACAGCTAAAGATTTGTGTATGTCCAGGGATCATATCCAGCCTTCTCCTTTGGAGTACAATGCAGCGGGTACTGTACTTCAGCAGGGCCAGCTGCAGAGGGATGGGTGTTGAGTGCAGTTGGAGTCCACAGTGCTGGACTGTGAGGAGGGAGGAGTGGAATGCCTCGGGTATAGACTGGAGCCAGGAGGTTGATAAGAGTGTGTTGGCGGTGTCTGGGGGGCGCATGGGAAAGAGTTTTGCGACAGCGGCTACAGGGGAGGGAGGGTGTGGAGCTGCTTCATTTGAAGAGCTAGTATCGCCTGGAGCGTGTCTGCTTGGTGCTCCGTAACCTTTAAGAGCCGCTCTGTGGCTTCATTCTGGCATGCCGTATTCTCCTTTTGGTCTCTCTTCTCGCTGTCCCGCCACTCCTTCAATTCCTGTTTCTCAGTGGCGGAGTACATCATAACATTATGCAGAAAGTCCTCCTTAGTTCTTCTTGGCCGCTTTCTAATTCTGCGCAGCCGTTCAGCTGCTGATAACAAAGAGAGAGACTGGGCTCCCAAGGTCATCTCTGTGAAGTTTAAACGCAACATTCTACAGAAGCAGTATTGTTTGCAACACAGAACACTGATTCAGTGATTTAAAACACTGCCAATACTCTCACACCTCTCACTAACTAGGTGACCCCAGGCAAGCACACATGAGCCACAAGACTTCCAAAATGGTGGGTAGCCGCAGGGGAAGGGTATCACTCTTCCCGGACCCTGCTGTACACTGGGCACATGGCTCTTGGAGAGAGCCAGCACTGTAGGGGGGGCCTGATAATCATTCCTGTCCCCACTCTTTCCACAGGATATGATCATTACGGAAGATATCTCACTGTTGAGGGTGAGCAGGGAATCAAGGGAGGGTCTTCTCCAAGCCTGCAGCTTCTGCCCTGGCCTCTATGTGGCTCGCCTGTGTGCAGCAGTGGTCTCCCACCCCCGTGACAGCACAGTAGCGTGGGAAAGTTACTATTAATGGGGCAAAAAACAAAGCACCTCTGCCCAAGAACCTGCAGCAGCGGATTGTCCAGTATCTCCATGAGAGTTTCCTGGAGATCTCTGAGGGAGATTCCCTTGAAGTGAGGGAATCAATCAACAGCCTGTTCTACCTCTCAGACTAGGCATACGGTGGGAGACAAGCCTGCTTTCTGCAACCCTCCTGACCCCAACAACTCGCTTCAGTGATTCCCAAAATCAGATCCACTTATCAGGGGCCTCCTCTCCTGTTTGTGCTTTGCCAAGCTCTGACAGCTGTGACTGGCTACCCTCCTCCGGGGTAGAAAAGAGCTCCTGGCTGCATGCATCTCTGGCCTCCGAGTCATCCTCTGCCTCTGGGTCCCCCGCCCCCTCCACATCCTCGTCCCAGATTTCCTCCTCCTGGCTCGGTCCACTCTCGACTGGCACATGAGCCACTGAAGTATCCATAGTGGTCTTCACAGTGGAGGTCGGGTTGCCGCCGAGTATCGCGTCCAGCTCTTTGTAGAACTGGCAGCCTGTGGGCGCAGCACCGGAGTGGTGGTTTCTCTCCCACGCCTTGTGGTAGGCGTTCCGCAGCTTCTTCACTTTGACCCTGCACTGCAATGTGTCCCAGTCATGGCCCCTTTCTGTCATGCATCGTGAAATCTGTCCGTAGGTATCATAATTCCTATGGATGGAGAGCAGCTGGGACTGGACAGCCTCCCCCCTGCAAATGCTGATGAGGTCCAGCAGCTCAGCATTGCTCCAAGTGGGGGATCGCCTGGTGCGTGGAGCAGGCATGGCCACCTGGAAAGATGCGCTGAGACCACTGCATGCATTACTGAGCAAACAGGAAGGGGACTTTCCAATTTCCAAAGGAATTTACGGGATGAGGATGACGGTTGGTCACCTGAAGGCAGGGCAGTAGAGTTCAAACTGATGACCAGAGAGGTGAGAACAGGCATTGTGGGACACCTCCCGGAGGCCAAATACAGTGCTATAATCGCCACGGTGTCTATACTGGCACCGCAGCGCTGTAGCCCCGTCGCAGAAAGCTCTACGCCTCTCGTTGGGGTGTGTTTTTTAAAGCGCTACAACTGCGCAGTTTCTGCGCACTTAGTGGCTTGGCAGTGTGTACACCTCGGGAGTTACAGCGCAGAAAGTTGCTTTACTGTGCAGAAACTTGCCAGTGTAGACAGGGCCTTAGTTTCTTCATCTGTCAAATGGCTGTAATAATGCTTTACTCCTGGGGGGCATTCTGCGCCAAAAAAATAAAAATTCTGCACACAATATTTTAAAATTCAAAATTCTGCAGATTTTATTTGTCAAAATAACACTACATAATCACGCCAGTTTCAATTATTTTGGTAATTTATTTCAAAATACCTGTCAACAAGTATATCTGTAACAATACAGACGCACACAAAGATTCCCCCAGGAGTAGAGAGTTAAAGAAACCCCTATGACAACCCAGTTCCTGTTTCTCTATCCCCTTCCCCTCAGAGCCCAGCCAGGAGGCCAGACACTCACAACTCCTCCCTCCCAGCTGATACACCCGAACCACCTTCCCCCACTAGGGCCCCCACCCTTTCCCAGCACCCTCCCCCCTCCAGACCCCAGGGATCCAGAGGGGGAAACAGCCTGATGCTTGGGCCCAGACTTGCATGGAGTTTCCTACGCACTGCCCTCTCCTTCCTTCAGTGCATGCTGGGAACTGCGATTGCCAGGAATCCTGTAGCTCCCTCCTTCTCCCCCTGGAAGTGTCTTTTATGTGCGAGCTGGGCTCTGCCTGGCCCATCAGCCCTTAGTGGTGGCTAGCGGTACTACAGCCCATTTCGGTGGGGGGAAGGAAATTCTGCGCGCACAATGTTGATTTCTGCAAAATTCTGCATTGCGCAGTGGCTCAGAATTCCCCCAGGAGTAATGCTTGCTTCCCTCCTTGAGATGTTGAGGATGGGTTAAAAGTTTTGAAAACAAAGTACTATATAAGAGCTAATTATTAATAATCTAGGATATTAGGCACACAAGTATATAGTATTCTATACATCTGTGGTGATACATAAGTAACTAAGGATATTTTTAAAAATTATTTTTAACTTTAAGTGAAACTCCATAGTTGAAGTCCCATAAATATCATTGTCATAGGAAAGTTTGAGGCTTCCTGTTTGCAGAGTTCTAGGTACCTTCCATGCTCAAATTATGTTAGAAAAATGGGCTGCAGATTACAGCAGATGAGCTCCTTCAGCATCATTGAAGGTTTGAACTCTGGAGCAGGGCACCCAGGGTTAAATTCACACTGAAGTCAGAGCCGGTCTCCAAAGTAGACCCCTATATAAATATCTTTCTTTACTTATTCTGTAGAATCATAGAATATCAGGGTTGGAAGGGACCTCAGGGTCATCTAGTCCAACCCCCTGCTCAAAGCAGGACCAATCCCCAACTAAATCATCCCAGCCAGGGCTTTGTCAAGCCTGACCTTAAAAACCTCTAAGGAAGGAGATTCCACCACCTCCCTAGGTAACCCATTCCAGTGCTCCACCACCCTCCTAGTGAAAAAGTTTTTCCTAATATCCAACCTAAACCTTCCCCACTGCAACTAGAGACCATTACTGCTTGTTCTGTCATCTGGTACCACTGAGAACAGTCTAGATCCATCTCTTTGGAACCCCCTTTCAGGTAGTTGAAAGCAGCTATCAAATCCCCCCTCATTCTTCTCTTCTGCAGACTAAATAATTCCAGTTCCCTCAGCTTCTCCTCATAAGTCATGTGCTCCAGCCCCCTAATCATTTTTGTTGCCCTCCGCTGGACTCTTTCCAATTTTTCCACATCCTTCTTGTAGCGCGGGGCCCAAAACTGGACACAGTACTCCAGATGAAGCCTCACCAATGCCGAATAGAGAGGAATGATCACATCCCTCGATCTGCTGGCAATGCACCTACTTATATAGCCTAAAATGCCATTAGCCTTCTTGGCAACAAGGGCACACTGTTGACTCATATCCAGCTTCTCATCCACTGTAACCCCAGGTCCTTTCCTGCAGAATTGCTTCCTAGCCACTTGGTCCCTAGTCTGTAGCAGTGCATGGGATTCTTCCATCCTAAGTGCAGGACTCTGCACTTGTCCTTGTTGAACCTCATCAGATTTCTTTTGGCCCAGTCCTCTAATTTGTCTAGCTCCCTCTGTAGCCTATCCCTACCCTCCAGCATATCTACCACTCCTCCCAGTTTAGAGTCATCTGCAGACTTGTTGAGGGTGCAATCCACGCCATCCTCCAGATCGTTAATGAAGATACTGAACAAAACTGGCCCCAGGACTGACCCTTGGGGCACTCCGCTTGATACCGGCTGCCAACTAGACATGGAGCCATTGATCACTACCTGTTGAGCCCGATGATCTAGCCAGTTTTCTGTCCATCTTGTAGTCCATTCATCCAGCCCATACTTCTTTAACTTGCTGGCAAGAATACTGTGGGAGACCGTATCAGAAGCTTTGCTAAAGTCAAGGAATAACACGTCCACTGCTTTCCCCTCATCCACAGAGCCAGTTCATTTGCAAACTATTCTTCATTGCTTATTTATTCTTCATATTTATATTCATGTTCTGAAGAAGCAGGAAAATTGTGTTGTCCAGTATGAGCTCTTATTGTAGAAAAATGCTACCTGCTGGCATTTTTATCAGGTCTACTCATGTTAATTGTTGCACTATCCCTCTGGCCTGAAAAGTAAAGTTCAAACAAAGCTCATGTTTCAGAGCCAGTTCTGGGTATCAGGAATGCACTCTGTAATAAAGAAAATAATATGCATTGGCAGCAGATTGTTTTGCATTTCAGCTAGCAGGTCTTCTAAAAAAACCTATTAGATTTGCAAGGAAAAGGGGGCAACAGCTTCCCTGATTTCACTATTTTTGGCCATAATGTTAGTATTAAAAATAGAATCTGATGTGTGTGGATAGTTACTGAAATGCTGAGAGAAGTTTTGTGTGAGCTTTCAGATTTCCCGTGTGAGCTTTCAGATTTCCCAAGTGTGGGGGTGTATGGCTCCCGAACCGCCAGCCCACGGATGCGGCAAACTGCTCCCATGGCAACGAGGCAGGAGTGACCTTCAACCCAGCATCTGTGTTTGGGAAACTTATTTGGCTGATTTGATTGTTTCCTCGCAGCTGGCATTCACGCGCTCAAGAGATGGGTTCGTTATCTTATGTGCATGTATACTGCCTGGCTTTTCTATGCGCAGGAATGTAACCACTAAGAAGTGTTGTAAACAAAGTAAGGAGAGAAATAAAAACCCCAGGAAAAGTTTTCCTGGAGGCTTTTTGGCTTGAGGCTTTTGAAGCTCTCTGGCTACCTGAAACCTGGTGTTCTATTTCCTTTCCTGTGTCGTCGCCACACCCAAGTGACCCAAACATCCCTAATTTGGTGTTCAACTTTTTGAATGGTAAAAAATTTAAATATCTTTTTTTGCAAGTGTAGACTGTATATACATATTTCTATCACCACCAAATTACTTGAGTTCTGACAAGTTTTACTAGGGTTAATGACACATGTTGTTTTGAAATTACAAATCTGCATAGTTACTCATTTTCCTAATATCTCAGGACGGGAAAAATACAGACTACATTTCCACCTAAGTCCTAGGAAAGAGAGAATTTTTGTATTTCACATTGCCCTTTTGACTAAAGAATTTTTTTTAAAGGAAAAAAATGATTTAACCATATGAATCTTCTTAAGAATTGGATGTTGTAGTCATCTGAAAATCTAGCAGGCATTCTTTCAATGAGAGCGTGACCTCTTAGCAAACCAGAACAGAGAGGAAACATTGATCCTTCTTAGTGGGAGGCAGATCAAATTAATAAATTGGGTAAAGTTATTGCTATTTTAAGTTATACTGTGTCTGTAACTCTGACATATCTGTCTCTAAAGCAGTAATTTTGTTTGTATACTGAGTTGTATGCTATTTCCCTTAACATGTCCACTATAGCACAATATCAATAATATTACTTCTCTCTGAAATGTCTGAGTAATATTGGGATCAGGGAGAAAATATCAGGTAGCATTCTTATTTTCTCTTGTTTTTAGAACTCTTTTTAAAAATTAATAAATAACCTTTGGGAAGGTAGTTTTCTTTGAAGAAAATGACTGGCTGTGGCTAATAGCTAAATGCTTTGCTTCTAGCTTTCTTGGTGAAAAGATTGCTTAATTTTCATGAACTTCTAGCATTCTAAAGTAAATGTGACCCATTTAGAACTTGACTACTTATTTTATATTTGACAATTATTGAAAGTGTAAATATGATTAGAATGATTACTTTATCTATACATAATTGTGAAACCCCATAGAGTATTTGAGTTTATTTCCTAAATATTCCCCAATATCCTTTCTCTGTGAAAGTAAATATGAAACTAATAAGTCTAGTCAGTTTCACTGATGATATTTACAGTGCTGGGCAATGTGAAACTGACAATCATGTCAATTTCTCTCCTGCTGTTTGGGCAGGATGTGAGGTGCAGTGGAAGGAGGCACTGGAATATTTATGAGGTGGGGTTAAGAAAACTGGGTGAGGAATAGAGTTGTGGTGATCCAGCTCTTGTAGTAACCAGTTGATTGGGAAAAGACTAAAGTAGCAGACACCTGTACAACCAGGAGGCTCTGGACTTGGGGTCTGGATGAAGATGAGTCTCCTTCTCCCTTCCAGGTGTCAGATGGGTATAGGAGGGGCTTCACATTTATCAGGCACTAAACCCATTAACAAGAGGGGGAGCAAGTTCTGGTACCAAAATCTTGGTAAGAATCTCAGTACCCTACTTTTCAGCAGCTTGGGGGTAATTGCTGTGATTCTTACCAGAACAGTAATCATGGAGCTTACTAGTGGGTTCATCTTTAGTACCAGCCTATGGCAGGTAGACTTACTCCTCTGACAAGCAGCTGTCTGGTAAATTGTCATGCCCTTACTAATAATAACTGCTGTTACTGCTCAGGAAAAAAGAAAAATATTCATATGCAAACCAATTCCATGAAACCCATTTAAGGTAATCTCAGTATCAGAATGAATTTAAAAGTCTTCCATTTGGGAAAACCTGACATTTTTATAAAGCATTAACATTACTGGAGAGATGTTGGATCATGCACTATAAACCTTTGCTGAAGTTTAATTTAAGTAACAATTATATTATTTCCTAGCTTTCAAATTTAAGCAGGTGAGAGATTATAGCAGGAGATCTGTATTATATGTGCAAAATGCCACTGGCAAAGACATTCTTGCATCATAAATATGAATAATTCCTACCACCCACCTAAAATCTATAAACGTATTAACATACAAATGTAAAACCTACAAACCTCAAAGAAAATAAAGCAAATCTGGCAGGGAGAGAAGAGTATAGGTTTCACTTTATCTATTGGAATGTGGGCAAAACTCGGGGGGGAATTATTGACAGCCACATAACTCTGCCTTTAATCTTTATGTACTGTGTTATGAACAGTTGTGTGGATTCTACAATTGGTATATTTTCATTCTCCTTCTTTTTTGTTGAATGATAGCTATTCTGTTAAGCTCTTGCATGCGATTTCTGGGCAAATATAGTACAAAGGTTTATATCACTAGACTAAATATATTGCAGTCTCTATGTATTGCCTCACTATGTTATTGTTTGTTTCTCAAGCACAACCACTCAGTGATGCTTTCAGTTGTCTGTGGCTTTGTCCTAACCATTCATGCCATAATTCTTAGTCCTCCCCTAAAGATGATCTAGTTGAAAAGTAAATGTATGTGAGTTACTAATGTTGCAGTCCTTTTCTTACATGCCTGATGGATCAGCTTAAAGTTCTTCTTTCCTTTCTGTATTTGTGCAGTAGCACAATATATTCTTAATTTTAGCACATACCATGTTGCTAGTTGAAATGTGTTGCAAATTGTATGAATTTACACTGCAGGTTTTGCAAAGTATTTATACAGAAATTGTTCTGTTTCCCAGTATTGCAGAGATTAATGAGCTTCACCACAAAGATCCAGTGATAGTTAGGCAATGGTACTTTACACACCACGCTCACCTCAAGGAGGGTGGCTAGTGTCTCAGTAATCAGAGTAACTGAGAGAGAATTCAGATATGTAGATATTCAAAATCTGCCGTTTTATTAATGTCATCTAGTCATGATTTTTAAAAGGTGATCATTTACACCCATCAGCTAATATAGGGGTTCCCAAACTTGGTTCGTGGCTTGTTCAGGGTAAGCCCTGGGGCCACGAGACACTTTGTTTACCTGAGCGTCTGCAGGTACGGCCGCTCGTAGCTCCCAGTGGACGCGGTTCGCCGTTCCCGACCAATGGGAGCTGCGAGCGGCCGTACCTGCGGACGCTCAGGTAAACAAAGCGTCTTGCGGCCCGCCAGGGGCTTCCCTGAGCAAGCCGCGAACCAAGTTTGGGAACCCCTGAGCTAATACAATTAAAATAATGTCAAATCTGTTATGTGGTGGAAAAAGTCACATTGCATAGGTTGAATTCTAAAATACTATACAAGGCTACTAAGTGGGGTGGTGTAGTGTTCCCTAATTCGGTTTATTATTATTATATACATCACAATTAAAAGATGTGATGAGTTGGGTTAACAATAGACCATCCAAACACTGGATAAAATTCAAGCAAGACTGGAGCTCAAATATAGCTATTCACAGAAATTGTTGGGTTAAAAAGAAATTTAGGTCACCATAAATAAAATGTCACTCACTCATCCAGCCCACATTAGCAGCTTTGGACAAATTTTCTAAATTCCTGTCACCAAGACCCTCTCCCTTAGCTACTTTAATTAATAATTAGGAAATTATTCCTAGAAAATATCAACATGACTATCTATTGTGGGTAAGAGCATGAGTTGAATAATCTCAGATGTTTCTGGGTCCTGATTACATACCAATGGGTATGTAATAATGTAAATAATATAAAGATTAGGTATTTACAAGTCATTTTTACTGTGAAACCTGGATATGAGGTGGCTCTATCTAGACCTTTATCCACATTTGTGGAGTTGACCCAGGAGAAAGGTGGAAAAGGTTTAAATATCCAAGATATATACAATTTTGATTTTAAAAAGATGTGAAGAAAACAACCCAGATGAAAAGATGGGAGAGGGATTAGGGCAAAGATCTCTATTTGGGAAAGGGGATATACCTCTTCAAATTGTATAGCTCATAATTTTTTTTAAATAAATTACTATAAAGATGGCGTTTAGCTCCAGTGAAGATCCATCATATTTTTGCTACTAGGGTGGTACTCTGATGGAGTGATTATGGGGAAAGGATAACATACTTGCACATGTAGTGCTTGTCAGGGAATTAGATGGTTTGGGCAGGGAATTATTAGAGATTCATCTTATAACAAAATGCTAGCTTGTTAGAGATCTTTTTTGTTAGCAGCTAGACTCTGTATTGCACATTATTGGAAATGTGACCCATTCTCTTGGGAACAGTAGTATAGAAAAATATGGACAGTCTTCTAATGAAAAAGCTTTCACACCAAGTATGTACACAAGAAAAGTGCCAAAAATGGGATAGGTGTCTAGAAATTTGGTCACCCTTTCTAGTGCACTCAGGAGGGAGGCTTCCCATCAGCAGGCCAGAATCTTTATCCTGGATCTTTGAATATTAACTGGAGCCTGAATAAGTAATGTATGGTGTAGTATGTTAACGTTTTATTGTAACTTTGCCATAATAAAATGTTTTTAAAAATGTTTCATGTTTCTGCATGTGCCATTCTGTTGTAATTAATGGCTGCAATACCATACAAAAAGGAACCTGTAGTTCATGGAGAAAGTGGTAATGAGATGATCAGAGATGGACCAGACCTTCTGATAGGGAGGTCAGTGGAGGAGGGGGAAGGAAACAGGAGCCACCGGGAGTTGAAAGGAAATGAAGAAATTACAGGAGGAACAATCAGCAACTTAAAGATGGGGTGGAGAAGGAAGCACAGTAGGAGCCAACGTAGAGTTGTGATACAGGGAGGGAAGCACAGAGGGAACTAGTGGAAGAGTTGGAAGGAATGTGAGTCTTTTAGGTAATCTTCTAGGTAAGAGCTGGATCTTGGACTCGTATCCATTACTGCTGTTTAAAATTTTTTTTTTTTTATTTGTGCAATACATTCATTTGGAAGTTATGGTTGACTACCCAATTGTTCCAGGATTGCTTTAGTGGTTTAAGATGTCACCATAACCATTGATGAGATCATAGTGCTAGATTCAGAATTGCTTGTTTCTTCTATAAAAATCTAAACTACAAGAAGTGCCCTTTATTCATGTGTAGGCTGATACTGAGTATTTGATTTAATTTTCCTTTGACCTTCAATGGAGGATTTTTCTTGATAACACTGGAATTTAAAAACCTCCACAGCAATCTTTCCTGTACTTTGATTAAGATAGTTAATTGTTAATCATAATGTACAGTTAAACAATATTTGTAGATTATTCTGTATAGATTAGAGAAATGATTAACTACAATATTAAAACAGAATTAGATATCAGGAATGCTTGCTGTGAATTGCTAATATGCTATGTAAATCTTGTAAATATTTGAACTCGTAACACCAAAACCAAACAAATAAATAAATAAAGCTAAAACCAGGTATACAAGCCTGTACCATATCAAATGTAAGGAATGTGCAAATGGAGGAAATGTTATAAAGATGAAAATGTAATAGACTATGAACAACAACATAGTAGTTAGTTAGTGATCAGCCAATAAAATGTTTGAGGCCCAATTATTTCACTTCTATTTACAGTTATTTACAGCTTTCTCTTTAATTACCCCTGCTTTAGCCTTCTCACTTTTAAGATTCTGCAGTGATGCACCTACCTCCTTGGTCTAGAAGGACTAAATAAGACACCTTTCAAATTTTATTAACACTATTCCTTAGCTGAATCAACAAGTTTATTACCTTCTCTCTGTGGTGTGAGTGCAGTACTCCCCAAGCATCTTTAGTCCCTGAATACAACTGGTATCAGGAATCTAACTTAATAGATGCTCTGATGTAAAGGCCAATTATTATGCGTTTACCAGAACTTCTTAAATCCCCTTGCATTTGTGATATTTCTCTTTTTGTCTACAAGAGTATTTGTAGTGGCAGAAGATGGTTGTGCCTTTGAAGTGACACTCTCAGGTTAAAAATCATATTTAGTTTTTACCACTTATGTTGTTTTGCTTGCTTTTTTATTTTTGCATTTCTGTCAGCTTGGATGATGAAAATAGAGTATTCAATTTCTAATAATTTTTAAGTTCTCATGCTAGCATAACCCTTCATTGTTTGGGTTGTAGGTTTTAGATTTTTTTTTTTTAATTGTGGATATATTGCTGTTAGACTTAGTTTGTAAAAGCTTGTTCTTACAAAACCAAAATGTTAGCCCAAATTTGATTTGAGAAAAAATGCTTTTTTTAAATGGATGCTGTCTTTAACAAACTTGTCAAATATATATATATATATTAAGGAAAAAAATCATGAAATTTCTAAATTGGCTGTTTTGTTAAATTATTTAGGATTCAACAGTTAATGAAAAATTCATGCAAGAGTACAGATAAAGAAGAAAAATCTAACCATTAAAGAAATGGCAGGATTCCTAGACAATTTCCGATGGCCAGAGTGTGAGTGTATTGACTGGAGTGAAAGAAGAAATGCAGTTGCTTCAGTGGTTGCAGGTGTACTGGTAAGTATTCAGACTACACAAATGAATCCAGATTTGTCATCTTCTTATTTAATGTGGCATTAATACTTCATTTAGTATTAATCTTTGAAAATAAAACGTTCCTAAATCAAATTTTGTTAACTTGCAGTGCTAACTGCATTCTTAAACCGATATATTTCTTCATATTTTTCAAGTTTGTTTAGGAAAACCTTTGCAGTTCACCTGGATGTGTACACTATGTTTGAATTTGATGTTCCGATACTACTTTTTCTTTTTCTGGTATTGATTTTCTTTTAAAAAGTGTTAAATTATTGGAAGGTATGTATTCACTTTCAGAGACCTTCATGGCCCTATCCCCACCCTACCTATTAAATCTAATGTAGTATTGAAAGGTAGACTCCTGCCTCTGATCAGCCCATGATGCCAGCTGCCATCGCGTACTTGTTGACTTTTCAAACAAGCACCTTCATGCTTTCTCCCATTTTGCCCCTTACACTTGGGAGAAGCTCCCTATAAACATCCGCAAAACTAACTCATTATCCTCCTCCAAATCTGTCCATAAAACTCTCCTTTGCTGTGAGGCCTACAAAATACTTGACAACGGCTAGACCGTTTGTGTGCTGAGAGCACAGCCCATCATACTGACCAGTATTGTTTCCTCGTATTCCCCCTTTGGTCGGTCGGTCTGTCTCCATCTGTTGTCTCTTGTCTTATACTTAGCATCATAAGCTTGTTGGGGCAAGGCCTTGTTTTTTGTTCTGTGTTAGTACGTCATCTAGTGCAGGGGTAGGCAACCTATGGCACGTGTGCCAAAGGCGGCACGCGAGCTGATTTTCAGTGGCACTCACGCTGCCCGGATCCTGGCCACCGGTCCGGGGGGCTCTGCATTTTAATTTAATCGAAGCTTCTTAAACATTTTAAAAACCTTATTTACTTTACATTCAACAATAGTTTAGTTATATATTATAGACTTATAGAAAGAGACCTTCTAAAAACATTAACATGTATTACTGGCACGCGAAACCTTAAATTAGAGTGACTAAATGAAGACTCGGCACACCACTTCTGAAAGGTTGCCGACCCCTGATCTAGTATAAGGGGGTCCTGGTCCATGACTAGACTCCTACGTGATGTGTGTGTGTGTCTGGCATAACAAGGTATGTTACAGCACTTACATTTTACCTGGCTAAATCATTCATATATTGGGAACATATGTTCAAGTTTTTAAGGCAATGAAGGTAATCTAGCCATACCTTTTTCTTTAATTTTAATAGAAGATCTATGGCTAAATCCCAAACACTGCTTTGAAAATGTCAGCAGTAAGGGTTTTTTTCAGTTTTACTGGATTACAGAATATACATGTCAGCAAACTTTTTTAAGAGCGTATTTGTGAAAAGAAGAAATTAAGTTAGCAATATGCATGAAGTGTTAGACAAAGAAAACATGCTGAGAGTTTATCTTCAGACCCCTCCAGCTTCATAATACTGTGTGATGGTTTCATTGTTTCTCTAGTTTTTCACAGGCTGGTGGATAATGATAGATGCTGCAGTAGTTTATCCTAAACCAGAACAAATGAACCATGCATTCCACACCTGTGGAGTGTTTTCCACATTAGCCTTTTTCATGTAAGTATGCTAATGATAATTCTGTATTTAAAAAGGTACTTACTTCCTGTAAATGCATAGATGCATAATTTTACAGAGTGGAAAATTTAACCAGCATTCTCTCTCTCTCTCTCTCTCTCTCTCCATATATATATATATATATAGTCTAAATTTGAACCATCAGCATCATTACTTTTCGCTAATCCACCAGTACCTCCTTTGCGTAATACACAAAAGAAGGCAAAGTTCTTGGTCTCTGCTTCCTTTTCTCTTGGGTAGTTACACGGTTATTTGTTTCTTCTCTCTGCCGCCTTTAAGTTTTATCTTTAAAAATTATATATATCTTGGCTTAATATAAGGCATCATCTTTTCCTTTTATAACAAGTGCTCATATTCCTGGAGAAAAACCTCTGATATATTATGCAATAATACTAACATGAAGCATATTAGGCCAGATTGATCCATGATGTAGCTAACTACTCTTACAGCGCTTTCTCTGGGTCTAAAACTTATTTTGATGACCATTTTTTTTCAGGGTAGCATCAGAGATGAATTTAGACCATTAGTAGTAGTGAGTAGTTGAGTGATTCATGATACTGTCTTCAACACAATCATCCCACAAACCTATTTGGTGTGTCTTTAACTTTAAAAAAAAATGCATTTAACTTAAGCCAGGAATATATTACAGATATTTCAATTATTTTTTAAAAAAGGACACTTAAACAAGGCTCAGATGCTTGTTGCCTTGGAGCAGACCTTGCACCTGAGAGGATACCATGGACTTCACTGAAGCTCTGTGTGGGTGTAGAAATCTGCCCTTGTGGATCCAGTTGCAAGATCTGGTCTAAACAAAGAGTTTACAAACTGTGTGACTGGAAGGGAACGACCAGCCTAGTAACTTTCTCTGAATATTTTTCACATCTCTTAAAAACTTTAATTTTGTTTTTAACCATCATAATTTTCAAATGGCTTTTCTAGTAAAGCTTTAGACTTATAGACTTATGTATTTGAGTTTGTTTTTTGTCCCAGGATAAATGCTGTATCAAATGCACAGGTGAGAGGAGATAGCTACAGTGATGGATGTCTAGGAAGAACAGGTAAATGGTTTATTTAATCAGCATTAAAAGAGCTACATGAAAACAACTGCAGTTTGTAATGAATTTCATGATAACCTCATAGAATTTAGAAAAAATGTTCCTTGCTCATTAACCTCTGAAAAATATTTTTTTTTGCCATTTTTGAGACTTAGAACATGAATTCTGGATTTCCTACTAAAGATGAGATTCAGGAAATACATATAGCTTGAGTAACTCGCATTTATCTGTGCATCCTGCATGAGCACTGAGGGAGTAAAATCCCAATCCACAACCTGAGATGGGTTGATGAGGCTGCAGTACAGCCACTCTGAATCTTATGCCAGCCTGTGGGTTGGAAAAGGGGCTGCTGCCCCTCCATGCTGTCTGTGTGGGGAGTTTCTGTGGATCCAATGTCCCTCTCTCCTGTTCCACCCCAAACACTTCCATTAGTGCTAGGCTACTTCAAGCCAGCATAAAGCCCATCTAATTGGCCTTGGAGAGTGTAGAAACTCCCTGGCCTGGTCATTGTGTATCATCTGTTTGCTCAGGGCTTCTACATGGAGGTAGAGCTGCTATGGGACTCCTGTGTACAGGTTTTAATTTCACTTTGTACACGTCTATGCATTTTTTTTTTACACAGGGCATGATTTTTTAAAACCAATCCAGCCCCCTCAAACCTTCTATCACCTGTCCATGTACCCACTGACTATTAATATTGGCCTGGAGTGACCCATATATCTGTGCATGGAGGAGATCCTTTGCATATAGCTATTCCCTCTTCCACTTCCACAAGGTACTGTTCTCCCTCCTTCAGAACTTCCAGAGGCTGTTCTGTGTCTGGAGTTCCCATGGGGTGGAGACTGAGTGGGCACGGGACTGTGGCCAGAGGGCTTCACATGATCCCCCTGGAAAAGATAGCACAGCTTAGGGGTTCTGCTATCTTTTCTGTTGGGATTCCTCTCTCACTCCAGGAGTTCCATGGGCTGCAGTGGCCGAGTGAAGTCTCTGGCAACATAGCTCCACTTGGAGATGCATTGCTAGGAGATGAGGAATGCTGTTGGGGCTAGAGCCATTGTGGAGCCACGGGGCCTGTCCACAGATGGCCCTGGACTTCTGTGAATACCTGAGGGATCCCCAGATTTGGTGACAGACCCTATGACCTATTACATCAGGAGAGGCAAATCCTGCCTTACTTTTCTCTGGTGGGATGCTATGGTAGAAATTCTGCAAGGGTATCCTGGTGGAGATTTTTCCCTCCAGAGCCTCCTCCCATGGTCAGGATGGGATGATTTGGGCCACTCTCTTTTATGATACATTATCACCTACTGATCAGAAGAT
The DNA here is from genome assembly GCF_002925995.2 of Terrapene triunguis. Lineage (NCBI taxonomy): Eukaryota > Metazoa > Chordata > Testudines > Emydidae > Terrapene > Terrapene triunguis. Next base: position 7,902,082 of record NW_020664381.1, read on the forward strand.
TATTTTTAATGCTTTTAGTATATTTCTTGCAGGTGCTCGCGTCTGGCTCTTTATTGGTTTCATGTTGATGTTCGGTTCACTTATTGCTTCAATGTGGATCCTTTTTGGAGCATATGTTACACAAAGTAAGGCTCCTTCCTTATTACATTTTAATGGAGGGGAGGGGACATTTCCAAAGTGGCAGTGAAAAAAAGTCTACACATACAATGCAAAGTGACCTGTTCCAGTTTGTACTGTTGACCTCAATGGCAAATTCTACCTCCATTACACATGTACCTCTTGTATTGATGTTGTTGTTGAGAGTTTTGCAAGTTCAGAGAATAGAGATCTGGTGAGTAAAGTAAGGAGCCATAGTGCTGCTCAGATTAAGAGAAACTGTAAATGAAATTCTCAGCTTTTTCCTGTACTGATTTTAGTGACTTATTTTGAAGAAGAAACTATATATACATGTGCTGCTATCTAGTCTATAGTCTTGATGCTTGAACTTTAGTCTGTCTACTAACATAAAACTCTCTATCCCTGTGGAACTTCGAATGTCTTTTAAGCATACAAAACCAGTATTTACTTTTCAAGTATTCTAGTGAAGCCTCCATTTCTAAGGGTTTTGTGAAACTTTATTAACCAATTCCTTTTTTAACTAATACACTTATGGTCATTACTCAAGTGCACTGACTAACTCTTATATTTTGCATATGAATAAAACTTTCTCTATCCGATAGGAGGGAAACCCAGAACAGAACAAGTCATGGAATCCTTTGTGGTTCTAACTGCAGACTTTTATAAGAATTTGAACATTTCCATTTATTTGTTGGGACCTAATTTTGTTCTCTTCTTACATGGTCATCCATGTAACATATTGAATTGCAATGGCTATGTTCTAATTTACAAGCACTTGTGTAAGTACTAGAAGTGACAGTTGCTATCTACCTTTGGTACTTAAATTAATGGAGATATCCTATCTCCTAGAACTGGAAGGGACCTTGAAAGGTCATCCAGTCCAACCCTCTGCCTTCACTAGCAGGACCAAGTACTGATTTTGCCCCAGATCCCTAAGTGGCCCCCTCAAGGATTGAACTCACAACCCTGGGTTTAGCAGGCCAATGCTCAAACCACTGAGCTATCCCTCCCCCTTATATGGCTTCATTACCATAGCCTCTGGATGCTTCACTGTCTTTAATGTTTTATCCTCACAATACCCCTGTGAGTTAGGGCAGTGCTGTCTTTCACTGTCCATTCCCCTTCAGAGCAATGTATGCTTGGTTTGTGTCAAGATGGTGACTCCATGAATAGTCTCAAATACACTTTTCCAATATGAAGCTACTAAACTTAATATATCTTTCACTTTTATTTTGTAGACACGAATGTGTACCCAGGATTAGCTGTGTTTTTTCAAAATGCATTGATATTTTTTAGGTAAGTTATTTTTCTCTTATGCCTAAGTATTTCAAACCATTGCTGGCATCTATCTTATTCTACCCACAGTCATGTTATGAAGCAGGTAACCTACATGTTTTCATGCCAAACTGAAGTCCATTTCTGTTTTACTCATTAAACATAGTTTCTCTCTACTCACAGGAATACAAAGCGTGTTTGTTTTCATACAATTAAATGCTGTTAGTAAACAAATGTTAAAGGCAGAAGCTAAAGTTTTTTAAGAAGCCTAAATTTGGGCTCCCACATTCATATTTAAGGACTATAATAAGTGGCCTGATTTTTAAGAAGGTTGAGCCACTCCTGTTGACCTTAGTGTAGGCTACTACTCTGTCAGCATCCACAACCAATGTTCACCCTGGCCCATCCCTCACCCTATGGCCCATCCTTACCCCTTCCATACTTGAAAAATGAAATGTGGAGGTCTTTCCTAGTTTTTTTTAAACCTGGTCTCTTCACATTCTAGCTGGTGAAACCCTTCTGACACCTTTGTTAATGAAAACATCTCTAAAATGGGATTTACGTGCCAAATCCTCCTATTCTCAAATATGCAGGTTATGAAAGTCAGTATAAGGTCTCATCTCTCTCTTCTTCAGCAGAGTCTTGCAAACCTAGAGCTGGCCCAACTGTAACTGATTACTGAATCTGGGCCATTCAAGTCCTGAATCCTCTTTCCAACCATGGTCAGTACCAGAAGCTTCAGATGAAGGTGTGAGAACCCCACAATAGGCAGATGTGGGGGTAATCTGCCCCCCCCCCCAGCTCTCATCCTGGTTTTGAATAGATAATTAGGCTTAAGCCCTGAAGCATGGGGTTTAATATCCCTTCCAAAAGTGCATCATTAATTATGATAACTCTGGATATTCTTGTTATCAATATGTCCTAGTTCCTTTTTGAATCTTCCTAATTTCTTGGCCTCAATGACTTCCTGTGGCAATGAGTTCCAAAGTCTAACTATATACTGTGTGAAAAAGTATTTTATTAGTTTTGAATTTCTCACCTTTTTAATTTCAGTAAAAGCCCTCTTGTACTTGTGTTATGAGACACTGAAAACAGACGTTCCTGATCTATCCTCTCTAGACCATAGTCATCTTTTTTCTAAAATCAACAGTCCTAGTCTTTTCATTCTCTCATCATAGGAGGTTTTTTCCCAGGTCCTTGATCATTTTCATTGCCTCTTTCTGAACCTCTCTAATTCTGCAGTAATCTTTTTGAGATAGGATGACCAGTACCGCACCATTGATATTATGTAAATATTATAGTGATTGCTGTATTATTCTCCAGCCCGTTACTTATACAGCCTAATATCGTGTTTGCTTTTTGGACTTCAGCTGCTCATTGAGCTGTCTACAGTGACACTCAGGTCCCTTTCCTGAGTTAATAGTTAATTTAGAGCCCTATCAAAAGTATGAGTAGTTTAATTTTTTCCATTCAGTGTGCATTACTTTGCATTTGTCAACACTGAATTTCATTCGTCATCATATTGCCCATTCATCTGGCTCGTTTCGGTCTTTCTGAAGTTCCTCTCAGTCTTCTCTGGTCCTGTCTAACCTAAATAACTTTTTGTCGTCTTCCTCATTGCTCACCCCTTTCCAGGTCATTGTTAAAGGTTGAATAACATGGGACCTAGTACAGAACCTTCAGGCATCTGCTATCGACTTTTTGTCATGTGGAAAACTCACATTTATTCCTATTCTGTTTTCTCTGTCCTAGCCATGTTTGAGCCATGACAATGCTTGTCGTCCTCTTGCTCCATGAACGTTTAGCTTTTTTTAGTAACCTCTTGTGCAGGGACCTTGTAAAAGCATATTTGGACACCTAAATAAATTGTCAGCCAGTTCTCCTTTATGACTTGTCTATTGATGTGTTCAGAGAATGCTAAGAGATTGGAGAGGCACTATTTTCCTTTGCAGAAACTGCTGGTTAGACCCTATCATATCATGATCTTTCACATATTTTGTTCTATTTTTAATTTTCAAGCAGTTTGCCAGTTACACCTGTGAGGTCTACTGCTCTAGAGTTCTGTGGATCACCCCTAGAACTTTTTAAAAAAATTGGTACATTTACTACCCTCCAGTCCTCAGAGCTGCGGCTGTTAAAAGAGATTGCATGGTGTTGTTAGCTCAGCCACTTCATAGTTAAACTCCACCAGAACTCTTGGATATATAGCCTCTGAGTCTGGTGAGTTATTGCTTAAGGGGATTAAATATATGTAAAAGTAGATTTTCAAATTAAAGATGTTAAAGTGGACTGAGCTAAGATTAGCAAAGGGAGTCTAAATGTACTGTAGCTAAAGAATTCATATTTTACACTTTGTTTCTTTCATCCCAAATTATAAGTGCAAAACTTGAGTTTAAAGTATCCTCTGTTCCTATGTCAAGTGACCTTTTTCCACATTACATGTAAACTTCTGGTTTTTTTACAGTACTCTGATCTACAAATTTGGAAGAACAGAAGAGTTATGGGGATAATATAATCAAAGTTAGCATTAATTCCATACCCTTTATAGTGTATTCAGTATCTAGACATCTTTGTTTTGTTTGTTTTTACATTTTGCCAGATACTCAGATGTTGCATTAAATATTTTTGTTAATGTTCTTTTGCTTTCTCTAAATTGAATGAAATATGAGATTTTCAAAAATGGTTTGACAGTTTTCTGTAATTAGTTCCCTTTTTTCATAGGACAGATTTGTGAATATGTACATTATATGGCTGTGTATGTATATATCTTAAAGCAAGTGTTAAATTTTTTTATTTCTAAAGTCTTTATTTCTGCTCTCATACATGAACTTGCAACACCATGTAGGATCTGATCCTGCAAACCCTCACATATGTGAGACCAACTTCAATTGAACTTCTCAAGCAAGTAAGAGTTTGCAGGATCAAGCCCACACTGTATCAAATCAACTATTACTTTTATGCACTGGTGGGCTGTAGCTGATTTTACAAGCTATGCAGCAATGCCTAGTTGGATACTTCAAAGTGTCTCAGCTAAACTTCTGGATAGCTAAGAGGAAAAAATCTTGATTAGATCCTGGGCTAAAAGTGAGATTTTAAGAAGAATTTTATATAAAGGTTTGAAAAAGTCAAATACAGAATAGCTTTTGAACTATTTTTAAAAGGTGAAGACTTTTTAACAAGGTCCCATAATAAAGGGACAATTTGAGTGACCAGTTTTATTTTTAATCCTGTCATTATTATAGCACAAACACAATTAAATGACATGATTCTTGTAAAATGAAACACTCATGTCTAGTGTTCAGTAACTTATTGCCATTAGCTATATTTACCATTACATTCAAGAAAAACCTAAATTCATCTGAAACTGATATATTTGAGTATGTTGAATATATGAAAGACATTAACTTTTTAAAGTTACATTAATGCAGCTTTTCTTCAGGGATCATTTTGCTGATGAAATATATGTGGCAGGATGACTTTTCCTCATTTTTATGAAAAAATTTTTCATGTATATTTCTTAGATCTAATGAGTACACACTTAGGAAAGAATTGAGTTGAAATGGTTCCATTATTATTGGAGTCCAGTGTGTTCGAACTGGAGAAGACAAAAAGGGAGAATTTGATGTTTTTATATCTATATTGGATGACCTTGTACATGTTCTACAGTTTTGGTTACACGTTTGACATCCTTCTCTTATCAGTTCTACCTATATCTAAAGCATTTAGCATAAAGTGAAGTGAGATTACTTTTTCTCACTCCCAGCTTTTATAATTTTTTTTCATATACCATAAGCTTGCTCTACAAATAGTATTAACATAACTTTGACAGCGTGAAAAATATTCCACATGTATGGCAACTAATTTTCCTGCTAATTTGATTTCTTCCCATCCCACTCCTTTCTGGGGATCTTTCGAGGGGGCATATTATGAAGCAAATGCCATAGCTGAGTTGTGCCATTGCCTTGACTGTTACTTCCGACCTGATTTGTCCACCAAACTGCAAGTTCATTCTGAATCGGTTACATTTGATGATGTTAAACTGTGTGAATTGTACATAGCTTATATTTGCTCAATTATAACTTCACTGAAATACAATAAAGGCTTCCTGAGACTAATCTCTTGTTTGTACAGATCTTACATAAAAATTGCCAAACACCACTATACATTATTTAAAAATGTAGTACCCTGTTTCATGACTGAAAAGCATGGCAGAGTGACTTTGCACAAGTCAGCCAATATTAAAACAAGTTATTTTCCAGACCTCTTGGCTTCAAGCTTATCAGACCAAGTAGTTGTAGCATGCCAGAACTGAAGCCTTCCATGAGCTGTGGCTATAGATGGTGATTTTCTTGCAAAGTGAAAACATCTAGCCTCTTAATGCTTTTGTATGGTATCCTTTTAAATTTTCAATTATATTTCATCTGCAAGACAGTGTGGTTAGCTCCACTTATGTGTTCGAAGTGGCATTCTATGTGCATCCTAGCTCGGGGGGCATAGAAGGGAATGTTGCCCTGATCCTGCTGAAGCCCAGGTTCCCACCTGGGACAGTGCTAGTGACTGCTGCTACCTCAAGGCAGCAACTGGAGCTTAGGAAGAAGGAGCACCAGCAATGGAAGGGCCTAAATAGAAGCCAGCTATGTTGTGTAGCTGTTTCTAACTCCACTGATGTTCTCTGGCTTTTAGGTTTAGCCCTCTCCCACCAGTGGGTGATCTCCTTTACTTCTTTCCACACTCCCATATCACAGGAGCAGCCCTGCAGTGGGAGGATCAAGATGAATGCATCCCTCCTTTACATACCATCTTCACTAGGGCTTTTAGCCTCATAATTCTAAGCATTATAAGACTGGTTTAAAATGTCACTGGATTAGCTTGTTTTTTTTAAGATTGATGAAGAGAGGTAAATAGTAGTATCCCCCAGGAGTCTGCACTGGCTGGGATGAGTGTTGTTCAACCTATTCATAAAGGATCTGGAAAAGGGTAGATACTGATGTGGCAAAATTACTCAGGATAGTTAGTACAAAGTATACTGGGAAGAGTTAGAAAGGGATCTCACTAAACTGGGTGACTGGGCAACAAAAGGGCAGATGAAATTCAATATTGATAAAGCAAAGTAATGCACAGTGGGAGTCATAATCCCAACTACAGTATACATACAAAATGTTGGCGTGGAATTAGCTGTTACCACTCAAGAAAGAGATCTTGGAGTCTCTGTGGATAAGTTACAGAGAATCCACCATTTACCCTAGTTTAAACCTTCAAGTGACCCAGGCCCCATGCTGCAGAAGGTGAAAACCCCCAGTCTTTCAGCCAATTTGAGCCAAGGGAAAATTCCTCCCTGACCCGAAATATGGTGATCAGTTAAACCCTAAGCATCTGGGCAAGACCAACCAGCCAGATCCCTGGGAAAGAATTCTCTGTAGTAACTCAGAGCCCTCCCCATCTAGTGTTCCATCACTGGCTGTTGGAGATCAGCTACATGTCGTTGTAGGCAGTCTCCTCATACCGTCCCCTCCATAAACTTACCAAGTTCAGTCTTGAAGCCATATAATTTTTTTGCTCTCACTGTTCCCCTTGGAAGACTGTTTTTAAAGACAGTGCAGGATACACCAGTCAAAACTGGTAGCCCCAGGGCTGATCTACCCCCTGTTTCTGTAACACTTGATATATGTTTAGAAACTGACTGTTAAGGCAGTACAACCCCCACCTGTGGACACAATTCTATCATTATAAAGTGCCTTTATACCAGTAACAGAAATAAGCTATCCTGCTAGAGACATCTTATATTGATAAAATTGTGCCCAGAGGAGGGGGCTGTACTGCTTTAACTGCCAGCTTCTAAACATATACAAAGTACTACAAAAAAACATGTGCCCATCCCCAGGGCTGACCTAATGGAGGTAGTCTACAGCTTGATTGAACTGTTTTGACTATAGATTCTACCATATTATAAAAACGGTGTAGACAAGCCCCTCGCAGGGGGAATAGATACCCATCTACCCTTCACTTGAGAGAAGACCAGCAGCTTAATACCACCTACTCCCATGTACATGCCCACTGAGACAGACAGACTCCAGCATGTGGCTTTACTGCAGCTTCAGAAAACAATTGGAGAAGTAACTTATTTCAGAGGTGATGGGAGAGTTCCTGTGTGTGAAACGCTTCAAGGTTCTCAGATTAAGTGTGGCACTGTAGAAATGCAGTGTTGTTGAGCTTCAGTACATTTCTTCATTGAACCTGTCACACTTTGACATGCCCTTTCTCTAAGCTGTTCTTCTACTCCTTTTCCCCGCTCCTGGTTGCAGGGGAAGGTAGGCAGGCTGAAGAGTAAATCCTGAGAATTACAGAAACATTTGGTAGTAAGGAGGTGGTGCAAAACAGGTTTCACTTGGACAACCCCGTCTACCACCCAAAACCTGGCTGAGCAGTCCCCATGCTTTTAAATAGCTAGTTGTCAGGTATTATCCCCCAAGAAACTGGCCATTAGTTTAATATTTAACATGATTTTAGCATTCGCTCTTTCAGGTGGCTGTACTACATTTTAATATAAGAGGGAAACTTGTGTACAGCTTAGCTGTTCCTTAATACTCCAAGTTCACTGTGGCATGGGGATGGTACTGGACAGCTGTCTGTATCCATTCCTTGTCTTTATACTTAGATTGTAAGCTCCTTGGGGATGGATTCATCTGTTTTTGTATAGCACCTAGCTTCGTGGGGCCCTGGTCCATGACTGGTGCTTCCAGGGCACTCTGGCAATACAAATAGTGGTTCAGCAAGACTGCTGATAGAGATGAAAAGATGAGGAAATCAGAGCAATGAACCAAAGAGCATATCACTAAAACAACATTAACAAAACCATGTAACTTACATTATGCTTATCAGTCAGTTTCATCTTCACCTTGTCATGTTCTCCTTTCATTACAACTGTCCTCTGCACTGGCTTCCCATAGAATTTCAAAGCAAGTTCAAGATCTCGGTCCTTATCCTCAAAGTGCTTCATAGCCTGCACCCACAATATACAAGACCACTGAAAGCTCTGGGACAAAGATCTTGGACAACTATGCTCTTGTAGCACAACAAAATTCTCTACATTAAGACTAAACCTTGTCTGTGTGGGTGACAGAACTTTCTCAGAGGGTGGCCCAACACCCTGGAATAAATTCCCTGCGAAGCATCATCACAAACCTTTCTGCTCACATGCAAAGTGCATTTCTTTGCCTTAATCTTCTCTGAAGCACATAAGATTTTTTAAAAACAAAAACATCCCATCAGAACAAGATATTACTGCACATGCTTCTTCCTCTGGGAAAAGGACAAGAGACCAACCAGCCTGTGACCGATGTGTAGTCACATTGCTTAATGCACGATTGGTAGGTGCTGAGAGAATACAGTGGTGAGTGTGGTTTAAAAACCTATATAGAATGGAATGTATTTAGGTGAAATGTTTGGATTGTGTAGGGTTGTTTACATTTCCCTTTTAGTACTGTAATGAACTATGAATTACCAGTACCACCACAGCTGGATGGTTTTATAAATAATAAAATAGCTGAGCTCCTCTCCACCCAATTCATTAAGAAACTTAACATGATCAGCTATTAATAATGATCATGACTAAGGCTGTGATTCTTACACAAGGTCGCAGATGGCACGGATTCCATGACTTTCCGTGACTGCTGGTGCAGCTGAATTCAAGGCCGCCTGAGCAGCTGGCCCCAGCCACACTGGCTGCTGCTCAGGAGGCTCTGGGCAACTGGCTACAGGGACCATGTGAGCAGCGGCTGGTCCCGGGGACCGCCCAAGCAGCAGTTCTGGGGCCGGCCCCAGGTAGTCCCAGAGGCTGCCCCGGGGCCAGCCGCACTGGCCGCTGCTTGGGCGGCCCCAAGTAGCTGGTTCCAGGGACCGCCGGAACAGCGGCCGATGTGGCTGGCTCTGAGGAGTGCCCTGGTGACCGCCCAAGCAGTAGCAGTCTCAGGGTGGCTGGAGCAGCAGCCCCAGGGGTACCTGGAGGGTGTTTGGAGAGCGGCAGCTGGGGGGCAGTCAACCTCCAGCACTGGAGCAGCCCCTCCCCCCAGCCAGGTCCCTCCTTGAAAATCAAGGCCCCAGAAGTAGAGATTGAGCCAGGGGTATTTTTGAGAAAAGTCATGGACAGGTCACGGCCATGAATTTTTATTTATTGCCCGTGACCTGACCGTGACTTTCACCAAAAATACCCCTGACTAAATCTTAGCCTTAATCATGAGGATAACTTTAACATAGACCACATTACCAGAACTGGAAAAAAACACTATCTTGTTTAAAGCAATAAGTTAAACACGAGGTGAATGTTTGGAAAATGTTTTATGAAGTCACTGAATTTGAAAGTGATGAGTCACATTTGATCATATACATTGTTTAAAGTGAACGGAATTTTAGTTTGGAGCCACAGAAGCACTTCTCCCCATCCCAGACAGGAGCAGACTGCCACTGTGCGTATTTTTAAATTCGGTCAAGAACCATAACTGAAGCTTATTTTCATAGGACTAAAGGGTCAATCTGGAAAATGAAGAAGAGAGGCACTGAAAGGGCATTCTATAATGCTAATTTACCATATCTCCGCCCATAAAGCTCTGCTCTTCATAACTGTCATATGAAAGAAGTCCTTTCTTCCTAATTTAGGCACTGATTAGATTCTAAATGAACAGCAAATGACCACATGGAATTTGAAGGAAAAAAAATCATATGGAAACAACACACATTAAACTACTTTTTCCATATTTAAATTATTTCTATTAATTATCAATCCAAATAATATTCCGATACACACTGTAGGATTTTTAACAGCAAGATTTTCACGTATACAATAAAGCGGTGTAAAGAATTTCCGGATGCTTCATTTCCCAAACAGCCACACTCCACATCCCGGGTCTTATCTTCACTAGCAGTCACAACTTGGTTGAGCAGGTGAGGGAACCATGGCTTTGTTCTTAGTGTCTACTAGTTGTGGGTAAACCCTATCTTTGACACATCTTGCCCATGTGTACTCTGACTACACAGGAAGGTTTGGTTCATGTGCATCAAAACCTGACAAGTTCAGTTGAATGACTTTAGGAAGGGCTCTCCAGGTAGCCAAACCTATTATATTTTAGTGTCTGATACAAGCTTTAGGATTTCATTTCATCGTAAAGGATGTGATGCCTACAGAGAGAGCGTCTCCACATAGCAGTCCTAGAAGAAATTAATGCCATTGTTGTGCAAGCATCAGAAGGCTCAGGGGAGAAGCGATCCAACCTGTCTGTCCCTGCAAGTACTCCTTCCATGACAGTTCCTTAACTGGGAGTGAATTATGTGCTGGTTTCTCTTCAGCTCATATAAATCTTTCATTTTTTACTGGAACAATTTTTTTGTTAAAAAAAAAGGGGGGGGGGGCCACACTTAAAATGGACTCCTGAAAACATACTATTTCCATCAGATATAGAGCACCATACACAGAGCAATTTTTCACATATGTAAAAATTTAAGTGTCATTTTCTGAGTGCTAACTTACTGTGTGTTAAGGGACAGACTTTATATACAAGTACTGATGGGCCAAGACCAATAGTCATTCATGGTGCGATAATCCACTAATTTAAATCTTTTCTAGTACCATATCCTACTATAAAGTGCTACGGTCCACTAAGATTTGTTAGTAATAATAACCAACAATGTTCATAGTAATAGTGCAATCATTTCTGCAAAGATGTTCAAATGCAGCCATTTAACTCCAATCATGTTGTTGTCCTTTTCTTTCTCTTTTAGTGTTCATTTCCAGTTCACATTCAAATCTGTTTTTAAAAAGTCTCTCCTGGAGAAGGCACTTCATATGGTGAAGTGCAGTAGAAACCATTAAAAAACCTCACTCAAGGTTACACAACGTTCTCAAGAAGTCAAGACTCCCACAACTTGGTTTGTCGACAGTGACACTATCATCTTTCTAGAGTATCAAGGCAATACCACTGGTACAGGTGCTTCTAGCACAATGTAATTAAGTTTTTTCACTTTCAATGGATCTGCTGTCTGACTGAACATTTGTGTTCAGAAGGGCTTGACTTCCTTCTGCGTTGGAAACAACTGACAAGGAGTCCCAGGGATCTTCCTCAGCACAATTATTCTGCAATTCTTCTAAAACAGGCATTTCAGGATCCTTTAAATACTAAAAAAAAGCAAAAACCAATAATTAGTTATAATTCACTCTGCAGAACAAAAGCTATAACAGACCAACCTCATGCTATATGGTTTAGGAACATGTGTAATTATATGAGGAGCTGATATGCCACCCAAAAATTAAGGTTACCCAACACTTCTCCATTATAAAACCCTATTTTCCGTTGTTTGTAATTTTGCTGTACTTTAATTGTGTCAGCTTCAGGCTGATTATTTGGGCGGGGGGGGGGGGGTTAAAAAAAAAATTCAGCCATTTCCAAGGAGGAGATTACAGAAAAATACGTTTTGCAAGTGTTAAAAATGTTCTTCCAACTGTTCTGTTGAGATGCTCTAGCCCAGAGGTGGGCAAAGTACGGCCCACAGGACTGTCCTGCCTGCCCTTGAGCTCCCGGCCAGGGAGGCTAGCCCCCGGCCCCTCCCCCGCAGCCACGCCACCATGCGGGCAGCGCTCTGGGCAGCGGGGTTGTGCGCTCCTGCCAAGCAGCACGGCAGCGTGTCTGGCTCCGGCTGGGCGGCGCGGCTGTCAGACATGCTGCTCTGAGCAGCATGGTAAGGGGGCCGGGGGGTTGGATAAGGGGCGGGGGGTCCCAGGGGAAAGTCAGGGGACAGGGAGCGGTTGGATGGGGCAAAGTTCTGGGGGGTGGGGAACGTGTGTGTGTGGCGGGGTGTTGGATAACCGTGGGAATCTCAGGGGGCGGGGGTGTGGATAGGGGTCAGGGGACTGGGACCAGGGGGGTTGGATAGGGGTTGAAGTCCCAGGGGGCGGTTAGGGGTCAGGGGTGTGGATAGGGGACGGGGCAGTCAGGGGACTGGGAGCAGCGGGGGTTGGATAGGGGGTGGGGTCCCGGGGGGCGGTTGGTCCTGGTAGGGGGTGGTTAGGGGACAAGGAGTGAGGGGGGTTGGATGGGTTGGGGGTTCTGAGGAGGCAGTAAGGGGGCAGGAAGTGGGAGGGGTCATATAGGCGGGGACCAGGCTGTTTGGGGAGGCACAGCCTTCACTACCCGGCCCTCCATACAGTTTTGCAACCCCAATGTGGCCCTCGGGCCAAAAAGTTTGCCCGCCCCTGCTCTAGCCCTTCTGCGCTTTGGAGCAGGGACCTGAAATTTGGCCTGGAGGGAGGGGTTGCCTTGGTGCCAGGGATGTGCCTTTTGCAATCCCCATGAAAATTCACCCAAATTTGGCCAAGATATAAGCCTCTGAAAAACTGTTTGTGCATGTTCGGTAGAGGCTTGTTAGAGTTTGGCAGCTAAATTCTCTGATGATTCCATCTACACAGAGCATGTTTCATCCCAAGGGCTGCAGGGGCTCTGCAGGACTTTCCCAGCAACGGCTTCTCCTAGCTTTTGCTGTGGCACTGAGCACCAGAATAGCAGGGATGTTGTGTCTCAGTGTTCCTCCTGCTGGCACCCAGGCAGCATGGAGAAGGACGAAGCAAACACTGGAATGCAGATGGATGAGGAATCAAGGGGAAGGGAGAAAGGGAGCTAGAGACAGGGAGTGGCAGGTGAGCTGAAGCTATAGGGAAAGAAGGACCTAATCATTAGACTACAGAATCCGGAATCAAACAGGATTCCCAAATATCTACATTCCCCTGCTGTCAGAAGATTTCTGCGAAACCCATTGGCAAAATGTGTGGCTCATCCCCCTCTAAAGACCGGCTCACAGAGAGGATAACAGCTAGTTCAAGTGATAAAGTTCTGTGCTGTGGCTCTAAAGGTCTGAACCCTGCTGATGACCCAGGTGGGGGTAAATTGCTTCCACACGATGGGATTATTTTTCCTCATTTTTTAAAAGATTAGGAAAATTACATTAAAATACTACATTAAAAGAACATTAGGGTGCCTTTAAAGTCAAGCACTCAGCAGTTAGGAAATCCCAGGATGAAGGTTGCCTGTAACCTTAATTCAGCCTTTCTGTACGTACGCGTTATGATACAATATTTAATTACATGATCACATGCTATGTTTTCCACCCCGTCCCTTCCCCATTCAGTGCACAGGATGGCCCTGCTCTGGGAATGAATCAAGGTTGTGTAGTGCATGAGACTATTGTTTATAGGACCCGTGCCTTGTTTGTAGCAGAAGTTGGAGGGTGTGTGGTGAATGATGCAGGGGATTTCATGAAGAGAAAGGATGGTCTTCTGTCCTGGTTAGGGATGTTGAACATCATCCTAGAGAACTAGATTCTTTTCCTGCCTCTGCCACAGAGTTCCTATGGGAAACTGGACAAGTCAGGTAATCCAAAAATTTCACAGGTGGCCACTGTGATCTTGTCTATACTTACAGTGCCACTGTAGCGCTTAGTGAAAATGCTACCTACGCCGACAGGACAGTGGAGATACACCACACCCCCCCCCCCCCCAGAAGTGATAGCTACGTTGATGGGAGAAGCCCTCCAGTTAATAGTACTGTCTATCGGGGGTCGGGGGGGTAAAAATTTGGCCCTTGGCAGGGGGGAAATTGGTTGTTGGGGGGGGGGGGCACATGGGGTCACATGCCCCCTCCAGATTTCTGCTAGGGTTTATATATATATTTTTAAAACAGGAGTGGGTTCAAAATATTGCCTTTGTTGCTTGGGGATGCGGATTTTCCATACCCTTGTATGACGCAATTTACTCCTGAGGGCATTCTGTACCAAAAAATTAAAAATTCTGCTCACAATATTTTCAAATTCTTCAAAATGTTATTTGTCAAATAAATGTGGAGGCTCCATCATGGCACTGGGGAGCACAGGCCACTGGCTGCACAGAGGTGGGAGATCACTGTGCAGCTTCCTCCCCGGCTACACGGACTCAGTGGTGTGAGGCTGCACCCAATCCTGACACAGCACAAGGACCAGGCCTGCCCCAGAAACACCCCAGGGCCCTGCCCCTCCGTGCCAGGCACAGCGGGGTGGGCGGGCAGGCAGGCTCAGTAAGGCAGGATCCAAGTGTGGAGGGGCTTAGTGCGGGGGGATCCAAGTGTGGATTGGGAGGGTTCTGTGGGGGGCAATCTGGGTGCAGGTGGCTCAGTGGGGGATCCAGGAGTGGGGGGTTCTGGATGCACAGGGGCTTGTTGGGGGGTTCCAGGTGCAATGGTAATAGGACTCTGCAGGGGGGGTCCCGGTGAAGGTGGTTGGAGCTCAGTGTGGGAGGTCTGGGTGTGGGAGGGCTCAATGGTGTGGTCCAGATGCTGGGGGAGTGGGGCTCAGTGGGGTGGGGATCCAGGGAGCTCGTCATGGTGGTCCAGGTGCAGGGGGAGTGGGGCTCGGGTGGGGGGCTCTGGGTGTGCGGGGGGCTGAGGCTCGGTGGGAGGATCTGGGTCTCGATGCACGGGGGTTGGGCAGATGGGGGAGCAGTTCCCCGTACAGAGTTTCCCCCCCCCCTAGAGCTGAGGAGCAATGGGCGTAGGAAGTGGGGGGGGGGAAGGGTGGTGTGTGGAAGAGTTTGCAGAGCTTCCTGGAGCCTGGGGAGAAATCTGGAGGTGGGTCTGACCTGACTTTGGGTGCCGGCTGTGCAGGGGACGAGGAAGTCCCATCCTCCCCAACTCTGCTGGGACTAGCAGCTGAGCCTGGCACAGGGTAGGAGCCACGAGCTGGGTCTTCCCCAGTCCCTCCCTCTGCCCCACAGTGATTTACCTCTCTGTCGGCTGCCCTGGGCACCCAAAATGTAACTACTGGGGAGGGTCACTTGAAAGCCACAAGAGCAATTCTTTGCTTCCCCGTCAGAAAGTCATTTTTCTGCAGGGAAGCAAAGAAATCTGTGGGGGACATGAATTCTGTGCATGCGCAGTGGCACAGAATTCCCCCAGGGGTAACAGTTATACCAACATAAGTTGGTAATGGAGCCCAAGCCTCTGTGTTCCAGTTCTGGATGCCTGAAATGAGCCACTTCGCACCAGATGTGCAGAAGCGCTAAGCATTCACACCAGCAATTGGAAGTCAATGGGAGCTGTGCTCTCAACACATAACATGCTATAAAAATACCAAGTTCTCTGAAAGATCAGGGCCCCAGATGTCTTCAATTAGGCACCCAAAATTAGTGGATACTTGGTAATTTTGGCCTTACTCTCTCTGTACCTCTCCAGCCATAAAATGGGGATATTACCCACTCATCTCAAGCGTGTTGTGAAGATAAATTCATTGACATTTGTGAAGCGCTAAAGATGGTATGGGGAAAGCAGAGTTTGAAGGGTGTGTAGTAAATGAAGTGTGTGGGGCCACACACACAATGAGGGAGATAAAAAGAAATATTGAATAACCCACTCATTGAATGAGACAGAGATTCTGTGGAAAAAGTCATGTTTGATCATGTAATTAAAGACTATAATCAGAATGCATACATACATGGGAGTTGAATTAAAGTTGCAGCAGCAACCTTATTTTGGGTAGTTCCCAAATTCTAAGTGCTTGACTTTGCAATATTAATAATGTTTCTTGCAATGTAGATTATTTTTTTATGCAAACAAATCCCCACAAACTAAAGAGCAAACCCTGCAGTCCTTAGTCACTGACTTTCCACTGAAGTCACTAAGAATTTTGCCTGAATTAGGACTGCAGAATTTGGCCTTCAAGTATTTTCGTCTTAGAATCATTCCTACTTTTGATGACAGGAATAACTCTGAGAAGTTAATCTGATATACGATTAATTATTTTTAAATGACCACAAATGTCCCAATGTACTTTTCTGTTAAATTTACTGGGATTCTGTTGCTTACTGGAAGACAGCAGAAAAAACCTGCAGCATCTTTCATTTCATACTGAACTGGGGAATTTCCATTCTATTTCTTATCATCTGTTGATATCAGCTGAGAAAACTTGGCAAGGCAAAATGAAAGTAAATTTAGTAGGGATTTTCCAGCCTCTAACTACTTCGTAATTTTAGCCACGTATGCATCAGGAGCATTCTGTAGTTTCTTACCACTTTATCTACCCAGAGTAGGAATTTCTCCATGTTAAAATATCACTTTAATATAGAAGCATCTGAACTTACTTTCACTCTACCTACATAGTTAACATACATTTCACAACTGTACTGTGTTTACAGTATCTATATGGAACAATTTTTAGTGTAATAATTTGGAGAGGGTGATCTTAAAAGTTGGCTCTATTTAGAGGTCACATTACAAAAACCAAAGCTACTATCAATAGTCCTTTCAAAAATGCATCCATCACACAGAACTTGAGGCTGCATAATCACACGTACACAGTAATCAGACTCTGTACTTGTGAGCATAGATGCACACCTGTGACTCATTTGATAGAAACACAGTACTAGTGCAATGTTGAAATAAATGCAAAGAGCTTTTAAAAAAAAAAAAACTAAATCAAAGGTCAAATAGGTATTTAAACTAACAGTACAGCAAACTAACGTGTTTTTTTCCTAACTTGATTAGCTCAGACTTGACTGTTAAGTCATTTTCCGCAAAACACAGTGTTCTAATTGGTTTAAAAGGTTTCCATTATGACAACCAGTTTCATCAATACACAGCATTAAATGTTTTAAAAGCCTATTTCCCATCTTAGAGACACTTGTCATGAAACAACTTTCAAACATGACCTACTCCAACTATCTTTTAAAAGCAAAAAACACACCACAAATTAACCATTTGATAGCCTGTCACCTACAAACAGAGCTCTGACATTACCAACAAAATTTAAGTGTTACAGCTCTAAGCTGGAAACTTTTAGTTGCTGAATTAGTCAAAGTATCCAATGATGCATTATATTGATGAAGAATGTAAGTCAATAGAGTACATTATACGTTGATTAATCACAGCATTCTATTAGCTAGAGTTATCTAATTTCACAGGTAGGTGTTCAAGTTGGCTGACATCTCAAATGTTAAGACTGGGTGGTCAAGTACAGGAACTGGGCTGTAATATACCTACTATATTTTATACACAGTATAAAGCACTATAGAATTGCCATCAGCCTGCATGCCTGCCACCAGAAATTCACTTCTGGATGTGGAGCAAACAAAAGTTTCATGCACTTTACATCAGTGGTATAGCTAGGACAGGAAAACTGGCTGGGTTCTAGCTTTTGGGCACGTGGGCAGGCAATGCCCGGGCAGGGGGTGGAGGAGCAGGAAGGATGGGGGGCCCTGCAGAGGGGGGGGCAGGAGGGATGGGGGGCCCACCTCCCCATCACCCCTTACCACTTAGCAGGCACCTGGGGCACACAGGCTGCAGGGCACACCCATGGGGCAAAGGGGGGGCCCCACCGGGGCTCAAGCTCCATCCACCCCTCCCAACCCTGGGTTGGTGTCTGTCAGAAGGGCTGCGTCCCCTACCTGCTGGCGACGCACACTGCTGCCCGGGTCTCGGCCCCAGCACTAGCCCCCCCACACAAGGCACCCTCACTCCCCCCCCCCCCCCCCCCCCCCGCAGGGCTAGCACTGGGACCGTAGACCAGGGCAGCAGTGCGTGGCGCCGGCAGGAGAGGGATGCAGTCGGACACCGATCTGGGATCGGGAGTCCCAACCTGTGGATTCGGGGGGCTCCGTGGATGGGCCTGGAAGCTAAGTGGGCTGGCTGCGGCCCACTCAGGCCCATCCATGGCTACACCTCTGCTTTACACTGATTAATTAATTAGATCTGAGAAAGGTCTTTTTTCCCTTAGAAATCTGATCTTGTGTCTTTGAATACATTTCAGTGGGAACAGAGGACGCTCAGCACCTCAGACAGCTGAACACAAAAATTTTATTGTTGAGGAGTTATTGCAGGGCTAGTAAGAAAGCATAGAAGCCAAAAACTTTCATAATGTTACAAGCTACAACATGGCATAGCATTTTAGTTGGCTTCTATATTAACATAGTTTTAATTATAGATACAGGTGACAGGGCAGGGACAAGGAACAATTTGAAGTTATTTTATCATGACACTTATCTCTGGCATTAATCGGATTCAAATTATTTTTTACAGGTAGATTTTAAAGACAGAGCAAATAAGTACATTTTAATGAATTCAAGAAATAATCAGTTTGTGATTTTTTTTGCTACACCTAAGGAGTGGGACAATATCAAATCTGTTTCCTGTAACTCACATGTTGAAAGCCTGGAATTTGCTCTAAAGGAGAAACTGTGACACTTTCTGAAATGCTAAAAAAAATACATATGAAACAGAAGCCACTGCCATATATTAACTATGGTAACTTGTTCTAATGACAATCTTTTCACATATCCATAGCTCTAAGACAGGTGTGGGCAAACTTTTTGGCCCGAGGGCAACATCTGGGTATGGAAATTGTACGGTGGGCCATGAATGCTCACAAAATTGGGGGTTGGGGTGCGGCACGGGATTAGGGCTCCAGCGGGGTGTGCGGCCTCTGGGCTGGGACCAAGGGGTTTGAAGGATGCGAGGGGGATCAGGGCTGGGGCAGGGGCACGGGAGGGAGTCAGGGGTGCAGGATCCGGGTGGCACTTACCTCAAGTAGCTCCCAGAAGCAGCAGCATGTCCCCCATCCAGCTCCTATGCGGCGGCACAGCCAGACACCTCTGTGCGCTGCCCCATCTGTAGGCACCACCCCTGCAGCTCCCATTGGCCGCAGTTTCCGGCCAATGGGAGCTGCAGGGGCGGCACTTGGGGTGGGGGCAGCGTGCAGAGCCCCCTGGCTGCCCCTATGCGTAGGAGCCAGAGGAGAGACATGTTGCTGCTTCCAGGAGCCGCGCGTAGCGGGGCAAGCCCCTGACCCCGCTCCCCGGCTACAGCAGGGCAAGCCCTGGACCCTGCTCCCTGGCAGGAGCTCAAGGGCCAGATTAAAACGTCTGGAGGGCTGGATGCGGCCCCTGGGCCGTAGTTTGCCCACCCCTGCTGTAAGAAGAAGAAAACCGCTAGGCCAGCTAAGCCCTCTTGGAAAACAAATAATACAGGCAGAATCGTTTCTAAATATGTATCATTATCAGTGTTATTTGCCTGAAAACAGGTTCACTGTTGCTGAAGCATTCGCCTGATTTCTGCTGCTTACTATCCAGTTGAAATCCTAATGACCTCCACGCCAATTGAGGGTTATAAATTCTGATGGAGAGTAAGCATTAGAAAACAGATTAACTCTTATCGTCCTTTCCATAATATACTGTGTATTTTTAAAAAGTGAACATATTTAGGTACTTGTGCCCCCCCGCCCATCAGAATAATATCTAATTGCATAAAATTATTAAACTTATCCTCACAAAACCCTTTTGAGGTGGGAAATCATCATCTTCATTTTACAGATCGGAACTGAGGCAGACACAGATTAAGTGACTTGCTCAAGGTCATGCAGAAAATCTATAGCAGACTTGGAAACTGAACCCAGATTCTGAAGTCCTGATCCAGTTCCTTAATCACAAAAGCACCCTAGCTCAAAGGATTGTTTTTGATAGTAGAAATGTTTCTACGCTGCCCCCACCCCAAGCGCCGCCCATGATGTGGAAGATGTCTCAAGCCATAACTTTTAATTCATGATCAATGGAAAAACATTTCCTGTTTAAAACATAAAAAGAGGAAGATGAACAGAGCTGAAATATTCTTCAGTACAGAGATGCATGACCTGCCAGAAAAAAAGTCACATGCATCTTTCGTCATTCATCTGTGAATTGCAAGAAACCATTAAAAAAAAAACAAACAAAAAAAAAAACCCCCAAGATCAAACCCCCACACCCAATACCTTCCATCTCCCCAGGCCCTCAGAGATTCTGATATTTGGTCTCCACAATGGCACATGCTCACCTGTAATTCAGTAACTGATCCTTAAAAAGTCTACTTAACCACCAAAGAAACTACTAATACTGTACCACGTGCAATTTGGTCTCAGTTCTGTAGTGAAGAATTGGTCTGCGTCAACCCTGATTAATCAATATTATTTTTATTTTAAAACAAAAAATTGAGTCTTTTTTCATATTACGACAGTTTCACACAAAGGAACACCACAATATCTGTACTTAAGTACAGAGTGAGCAAGGGATTCCAGCTAAGTAAAATGGCATAAATTGGAGTAACATTACAGCCACACTAAATATGAAAAACAACAAGCTATACTGCATTTATGGAGTTTGGATGTAAACTCAGAAAGGCAAGAGTTTAATATTTTGTAGCTTCTACGTGACCTCAACTAACCTAACCAGTTCATTCCAGTCACACCACCACCTCTTTTGCTAAACAGAAAGATAAAAAATACATACCTCTTCAATATGCAGTGGAATTTGAAAAGGCGGTTGAAACCAATATTTAATGACTTGATGAAATTTCTGAATAAAAAGGAAACAGACAATTGCTAAGATCACCACAGTAACTGTGGCTCCAACAAATATTATTGCTACAAATCCAGCTCTGGTTGCATCTGAAAAGAGAAAAAAAAGTAGCATCACTATGTAATATATATATATATATATATATATATCTTTTTCTTTTTACTCCACTGGTGTCAAGTTTATCAACAAGTCTTGATAACTTTTTAATGTGAAAACTAATCAATTATCTTGGATAATAATTTAAATTGCATCATAATAAGCAGGAGGCTTTTATAGACTTCCTTTGTTTAACACAATGATACAGAAGCTTCACCTATTGTGCATTGCGGTATAACTGCATAACTTATATGTCATGCGTAGCTTCTGCCAGAGGTGGTAAAAGTGTATTTAAGGCACATGTAACTTTTCCTAGAATCAAGGCTTAGACATGACAGTGACGGACACTATCAAAAAACAAGATAAAATGATACTCTCCAGCTTTAACACGGGAGTAAAAGAGCTATGGGAAACACAAACTTTATCCAAAATTGTCGGGGAAAGGAGGAGAAACACATCAATAGCAAGTACATAATGCGCGAGGTGTTTACAATGCTCATAACTGCTGCGGTGAGCTGAACAGGCTCCATGCTTGCCGTGCTATGGCGTCTGCTCGGGCAATCCAGGGAAAAGGGCGCGAAATGATTGTCTGCCGTTGCTTTCACAGAGGGAGGGTTGACTGATGACATTTACCAATAACCACGAGTGACAAATTTTTGGCCTCATCAGGCACTGGGAGCGCAACCCAGAATTCCAATGGGCAGCAGGGACTGCGGGAACTGTGGGATAGCTACCACAGTGCACCGCTCGGAATATCGATGCTTGCCACGGTACTATGGACGCACACCACCGAATTAATATGCTTAGTGTGGATGCATGCACTCGACTTTATACAATCTGTTCCCAAAAATAAACTTCTGTAAAATCGGAGTAATTTCATAGTGTAGACATACACATACTTCTCAAATTTTGTTTAAAATGAACACTGCAATCTTAAGCCAAACAACGTAGAAATTCACAGGCTGAGATCCAAATCCCATTAAGCAGAAGAAATATTAATATTAGTGTATTTGCCCTGGATAATTTGCATTGTTCTATTAAACAATGATTCAGTGTGAGGTACCAGAATGGTAGACCCAGAGGCTTAACTCTTATTTAAATTCATCCACCTTGCCCTCCTAATGCACTCTCACACTGAAGCATGTACTTAACATATGAGAAGTTCCAGTGGTGTGCACATGTGCTTAAAGTTAAGGACATACTGTAACTCCTCGCTTAACGTTGTACTTATGTTCCTGAAAAATGCTACTTTAAGCGAAATGATGTTAAGCAAATCCAATTTCCCCGTAAGAATTAATGTAAACAGGGGGGTTAGGTTCCAGGGAAATTTTTTTTGCCAGACAAAATATATATACACATATATATACACACACATATACAGACATACACAGTATAAGTTTTAAACAAACAATTTAATACTGTACAGAGCAATGATGATTGTGAAGCTTGGTTGAGGTGGTGAAGTCAGTGGGTGGAAGAGGGTGGGATATTTCCCAGGGAATGCCTTATTGCTAAATGATGAACTAGCATTCGGCTGATCCCTGTTGTTAATGTAGCCACACACTCTACAAGGCAGCACGAATGGAGGGAGGGGAGACAGCACGGCAGAGAGACACACCATGCAGGCGTGAGAGAGAGAGAGAGAGAGAGAGATATGCGCATTGCACCTTTAAGCATGCTGACCCCACTCCAAGTAAACTGCCTTTTTAAGTAGATCAGCAAGTTGAGACAGCAGCTGCTGCCAGCAAGCTTCCTCTGTCCTGAGCCCTGTCGTGTCCCCCCCGCCTTATGGAGATGGGGTACAGGAGCGGGGAGAGGGGATCACCCTGACATTAGCCCCCTTTCCCCCCAGCAAGCAGGAGACTCCAGGGAGCAGCTCCAAGGCAGAGGGCAGGAGCAGCACATGGCAGTGGGAGGAGGGACAGCTGAACTGCCGGCAATTGATAGCCTGCAGGGTGGCTGCCACACAGGGAATTTAGGGGAGCGGGGAGCTGATAGGGGGGCTGCCGGTCCACCATGGTTCCAAGCCCCCCACCAGCTACCTCCAATGGGCTGCTCTTTCTGCAAGCAGTGGACAAAGCAGGCGGCTGCCAAATGACGTTATAAGGGAGCATTCTGCAACTTTAAACAAGCATGTTCTCTAATTGATCAGCAACGAAACAACAAAACAACGTTAATCGGGATGAAGTTAAGTGAGGAGTTACTGTATTTTAAGAGCTTTGCTAGGTTAGAGCCAGAGTGCTCAGCATTTTGCAGGATCACGCCCTAAAGCGGCACCTTGTTTGACACATTTGTGTAAGGAGAGGAGAGAAAAAGGAGTACGTGAGCATGGAGCCTATATTGCCTTCTCATGCCTAGAGGTGATTCCTCCAGGGTAGAGTATGAGACGTAACATGAGGGCCTAAGTCTACACAGGCCTTACAACAGAGTTTAAAACCAGGCTTAAGCTCAGATATAGACAGACCGGATTCTAACCTTTTAGCCAACAGTACAGATGGGACCAAACTTTACCAGTTTCTGAATTGTCCTTGCCCTCCCCAACCTTGTCTCACCCCTCCCCTCCGATCTCTCTCTCTCCTGCCCCGGTTCTCCACACAGTGGCAGAGCAGGTGATCAGGTGAATGGGCTAGGGCAGAGAGGGACATGGTGAGTTTGGGAGAGTACCATCATTTTCCCTCAAACAAATTTGACCCCAGGTGAGAAAAGGAATTACCAGTAAGTAATTTCCCCTTAGAATACCAATATATATTTGTATTTGTACCTTAATAGCGCCATAAAAAAAAAAAAAAAAATCTATCTAGGAGGGGTGAGGAAAGGGAGGCAGATGCTCTGTTTTACTTTCTCTTATTTATTGAGCTGCTGAAAAACTCATTATGTGAAAATGAACGAGAATATGCCCTTGAACTATTAAAAACAGTGCCCTTTAGAACTGAAGACAGGTACTAGTTGTGTGATGCAGTAAATTCAAACAGCCAGCCATTTAAGACTCAAGTTTTATACCAGTTTCATTACACAAGAGATAAAACAGGTGTTCATGAAATAAGATTTATACCACTAGTTGCAGTTTTGTGACAATCTGTTTTGCTGAATGGTCCAATGTTGTCATTTAATAAGCGGAGTTTTGCTCGTATTTGAAAACAATACACTGTCAGTTGCTTTAGATTCAGAAGTCCGATTCGGGTATTCTTGGTCCATTCTGTTTCCTGTTTTAAAAAAAAAAAAAAAAAAAAAAAGTTAAGTTCTTTGTTAGTGCAAGTAATATTTTTTTATTACAAAAAACAGATTTCTATTAAGAGTTTTCTTCAATACAATCAACTTGAAATCACAAGTTTCCATTCAAAAGTTTCACAATATTATTTTGCATAACTAACATTTATACAGTATGCAAAAAGTAGTGTACAGTATGAGCTTCTTATTGCAGTGCATTTTAAATGCAAATTTTATTAAATAAATAGAGGCGTTCTGCTTCAATGAAACAAAATCTGGTTATTTACGCTCCCCATCTACCACGGACATGATTATTTATTTTGTGAATGCACGTAGGTTAATGTAAAATTTCACTGTACACGAAACACCCTTAGAATCTCTGAAAGTCTGCAGTATTTTTGTGCCAATTCCTGCAGTTAAAGGTGATTTGGCAGAAGGAGGAGGAGTTGGAAAAACAACAAAACAAAAATATCGTCAAAAACAAATCTGCTGCTTTAAAATACCAGCTTCTAGGCTAGGATGCCCAGAACCATTATCTAGGGATTAAAGACAGATGCAAGTATGGTGTTCAAGTTTTGCATCAACCCTCCACTCTTGACACTAGAGCCACTGGCCCCAGACAGCAAGAACTGAATCAGACGAAGTTCTGTCCAGTGAAGATCATGACTTTCAATTTATCTCTTTGCCTACTCACAAGAATGGAGCTAGCAGGGAGAACTGTAGGGCAACGCTAAATGCATTTTTATGTCCACAGTCCTAACAAAGCTAGCAGTTTGCCTTTTTCAGTGCTGGGTAGCTCAGTTAAGAACTTGATTAATTCTTACTGTCAAAGCTAAAAGCTATGACATGAGGGTCTGAGTTCTGTCTCATCTGTATGTCAGCTAGAGGAAGAGGAGTATGTTAAAAGTGTGTCAGAAAACTCAATTTTTCTGGGAAAGGAGGGAGGTGCATTAACCTTGACATTGCCTTTTTTTTTTTAATAAATGCTCAGCTAAGCTTAACTGAAATGAAACAGGTAAGTAGTTGGAAAGCCAGAGGCAGGGACCGTCCCTAGAGGGGTGCAGGGCCCAGGGCAAATCAGCATGTCTGGGGCCACCCTTAACATTTTTTATACAGATGTAATCTAGTTACAGTGAACTTCAAGGGCAGCTGCTGGCCGCAGGTTAAATATTGATAGCGCCCAGCTGTATAATTATAATGTTATAAAAAAGAACTACAATTTAATTATAATGAAGTTCATATAATTTAAAAAAAAAAAAAAAAAAAAAAAAAAAACACACACCACACCTCACTGATCACGATCAGTGTCATGCCACTTACATTCTGAAATTCACCTTCCCTGACTTCCTCGCAGCAAACTCACTGCCCAGATGCATATGGTCTTGCTACCCTCAGTGGATTTTTTTTTTAAAATATAATTACGCATTCGCAACACTGAGAGCTCATGTCTCGGGAACTGGGTGGCTCTTGGAGGGCCTATATATGCCCTGGTGCTGGGGGACCCCAGGACGCTCTAGCATGGAGGAGGGGCTCTAAGATCTGTTTTCTCTGGGGGCTGGGAGGGGGAGGGGAGGTGGAAAAGCAGATGGATGGAGGACCCCAGTCCTGGTTGGTGGTGGAGAGAGCAGAGTTGTGGGACCCCAGGTCCTGGTACTGCAGGGAGGGGAACCCCAAGGCTGGAGAGATGAAAGGCAAGGAGGACCCTGAGGCAGGGGCGTGATAAAGGCTGGCCCTGGCCTGGAGGTGGCACTGGAGGACCCCACACAGTGCTGGGAGAGGGGAGAAAGGGCGGTGGAAGGGGGAAGTGTGGGGCACTGGGGGGACACCTGTACTTCGTGATAGACGATGGAGATTACTGGCTAGCACTCACCTGTGCTAGGGAACCCCCTGTGCTGGTGGAGGGTCCAGCTGGAAAAGGGAAGGGTCAGGGTCAGCCTGCCCAGGCACTAGTGGTGGGGGGCACTAGGACCCTGTGGCAGCAGGTGACACCGGGAGCCGGCGGAGCGGGCTGAGGCCGGGTCACTTGCTGCTGCCGCAGAGACTGAGCCCAGGGGGCTGCAGGAAAGAAAAAGAAACAAACGCCTCGGCCGGTGAGTGCGGGGCATGGGCCTGACCCCTGCTGCCAGCACCAGGCCCCCCTCACATTCCCCTGAAGCACGCGGTCCGGGGCAGTTGCCCTGGTCTGCCCTGTGGATGGGATGGCTCTGGCCAGAGGCAGATAATTTCATAAATGAAAAAAATGGGTCAGTCTATGTCTTTAAAACAAAAAATCCTCATTTGTGGGCAGTTTATTCACCCCAAAGCCAGCCTGTCTAGACTGGGAATTTGCCCTGCTTATAGCCACTGGTAGTCCAAACAAAAGTAGAACTACACTAGTAACTTGGAGTACACCATATGTTTGCAAAACTTTTATAGGTAGAGACCTACCAAATTCATGGCCATGAAAAAATCATCACGGACCATGAAATATGGTCTCTCCCTGTGAAATCTGGTCTTTTGTGTTCTTTTACCTTATACTATACAGATTTAACAGAAGACACCAGTGTTTCTCAAATTGGTGGTCCTAACCAAAAAAAGGAGTGGGGAGGGGGTCACAAGGCTATTTTAGGGGGGTCGCGGTATTGCCACCCTTACTTCTGCACTGCTGCCTTCAGAGCTGGGTGGCTGGAGGGCAGCGGCTACTGACTGAGGGCTCAGCTCTGCAGGCAGGAGTGCAGAAGTAAGGGTGGCAATATCATACCATGCCATCCTAACTTCTGTGCTCTGCTGGTGGCGGCACTTCCTTCAGAGCTGGGCAGCTGGAGAGCAGCGGCTGCTGGCCAGGAGCCCAGCTCTGAAGGAAGTGCCACCACCAGCAGAGCGCAGAAGTAAGGGTAGCAGTACCACAACCCATTCCCCCCCCACCCCCCGTCTCCCTCCTCCCCACACACAATAACCTTGCGATCCCCCCACAACTCCTTTTTGGGTCAGGACCCTTATAATTACAACACCATGACATTTCAGATTTAAATAGCTGAAATCATGAAATTTACCATTTTTAAAATCCTATGGCCATGAAATTGACCAACATGGACTGTGAATTTGGTAGGGCCCTATCTATAGGCCATGATTTGAACTGGCACAGCTCACCTTACTTGATAATGCACAAATCAGGTCTTGTAGCAGTTTTGCACCTGTCTACATTAAGGCTTTGATTTGAACCAGCATAGCTACTCCAGTAACTGGACACAAGTGGCTGAAATTCCCAGTACAAACAAGACCTGAGATAGAGAGAAAAATCTCAGAGGTCCTAGGTAAAATTTTCAAAAGTGCCTAAGTGACTTAAGAGTCTGATTTTCAGAAGTGACGAAGGTGTTAGAAGCCCAAATCACTTTTGAAAATGGGACTCCTAAGTCACTTAAGGGCTTTGGAAAACTTTACATCCATTCAATTAATAACACATAATACATTTGAGCCCAGATTAGATTAACTTCCCTTCAGTTAACCAACAAGCTTCTTTTCTGCTGGAGAAAAGGTCAATATTACAACTTTGCCCTCCATTTCTTTCTACCATTTTGCCAAAGAAAGGAGAGATAACAAGAATGCTTACATGTCGTTCATTTGTTGATTTCTCCCAGTAGCGCACAAGATATTGTAAATTATCTTCTTTTACATTGGGCGAGAAGTTAAGGAAAAGTGAATCAGGCGTTGAATCCACATTTACTATAACAGGAGGCCCTATAGTAGCTGAAAATGAACAAAAAATAGATGAACATTTGGAATTCAAAAAAATGAGCACAGTTCCTACTAGTTTTGATCTGATACATAATAAGAAACTACTGAATACAACAGCCTGTTATCTGGAAGAGATATAAAGTTTTCAAATACATTTACTCCTTAATTATTTCAAATAGCTTCATAGCACTAAATATTGGCTGTGTCATGAATATAGAGGAAAGGGTTAAGCAGTTCAAATAACCTAGTTAGCACCTGACCAGAAGGACCAATAGGAAAAGAAGATCCTTTCAAATATGGTGGGGGAAGGATTTGTTTGTTTGTTCTCTTTTGTTGTTCCCTCTCTGGATGGGGGGAGAAGTCAACCAGGTACAACATCTCCTGAAAATATACCTGGAATAATCCATCTAAAACCACAGAGATTGTAAGTAGGGCAAGGAAATGCATTAGGTTATCTTTTGTTTTGGCTTGTGACTTTTCCTATGCTACAGAGGTAGTTTTATTCCTGTTTTTGTAACTGTGAAGCTGAGCCCAGAGGGGAATCGTCTGTGTTTTAAATATTTTTATTACCCTGTAAAGTACCTTCCATCCTGATTTTGCAGGTGTGATTCTTATTTTTTTCTTTATAAATAAAATTCTTCTTTTAAGAACCTGACTGATTTCAGTGTCCTGAAGACAAAGGGTCTGTTCGGTGCTCACATTGCTAAGGCAATTGGTTAGTATATTATTCTCAAGCCTCCCCAGGAAGGGGGGTGAAGGGGTTTGGGGGGGGTTTCAATTTCAATTCACAGCCAGCTGCATCTGTGAAGTGCTCCTGTATTTCAATCACGGCACTACTGTTATATGCTGCAGTTGCTAAGAAGAGAAAAAGAAAGCAAAAGATTCTAGAGGAAGAAGGATGAGAAGACTGATGCAAGCAAGGAGGAGAAGTTAGATGCATGCAACATGGTGGAAGGAGAACCAAGGCCTTGTCTACTGCTAGAGATCTATCCTGGTTCTAGCCACAGGTATAGCTGCATTGGTACCACCTCTGGTATAGACAGGCAAAGCTGCTATTTGCACTACCGCTGGTTACCTTTATTTCAAGCAAGGCTAGGCCCCACCAGTGTGAATAGCAGCTATGCCTGCCTACATTAGGAGTTTGCACTGCTCCAGCTACATCAGTGACTAGTCTCCAATGGCTGGGATTGGAGCAAACTCTCAGTGTAGCCAAGGCTTAAAGAAGAGGAAAAGAAGTGGATCTTATTGTGACGTTGCACTCCTTATGATTTTATGAAAATATTCTAAGGAGTGTGAATATAATGTAACTGGAATATGCTTCATGCAAAAGGTCTCTTGTAAGGTATCATTACAAAGCTCAATCTTTTGAGTGTGGTCATCCAGTTTGTATAAAATGTATAATTCTTGTATCTGAAACTAGAAATATAAAATATCACTCTGAGGTCCTATGTATTTATGGGCCATTAATGGTGGTTTAGAATCTTGATGGTTCCCATCAATTAGAACAATTGACTGTAGATGGCTCTGTTTACTTGCAAGCCTTCCTGTGAGTGAGGCCGGGAAGAATGAAGGTTTGGGTCTCACAGGACATGTGACCATGTCACCTGGTACTGGAATCCATCTTAAACCGGGTGTTTTTCCATTTAGAAGTAGGGGTGGGAACCCAAAGAGACAAAAGATTCCTGCCTTGTGCCAAAGGTATATATGGGGTTGGAACAGAACAAAGGGGGCTGCAGTCATGAGAAATCTGCTAGCTACCACCTGAGCTGGAACAAGGACTATACCCAGGAAAGGATTGGGCTCAGACTAGAAAGGAGTCTAGTCTGTGAAAGAAGCTTATTGGAGCGTCTCTCAGGGTGAGGTTTCATCTGTAAACAGTTTCTTACTGTATTAGGCTTAGACTTGGGTGTTTTTGTTTTATTTTGCTTGGTAACTTACTTTGTTCTGTCTGTTATTACTTGGAACCACTTAAATCCTACATTTTATATTTAATAAAATCACTTTTTACTTATTAATTAACCCAGAGCAAGTAATTAATACCTGGGGGAGCAAACAGCTGTGCATCTCTCTCTATCAGTGTTATAGAGGGCGAACAATTTATGAGTTTACCCTGTATAAGCTTTATACAGAGTAAAATGGATTTATTTGGAGTTTGGATCCCATTGGAAACTGGGTGTCTCGGTGCTAGAGACAGGAGCACTTCTTAAGCTGTTTTCAGTTAAGTCTGCAGCTTGTGGGGGACATGGTTCAGAGCGGAGTCTGTATTTGTAGCAGGCTAGCGTGTCTGGCTCAAAAAGACAGGGTACTGAAGTCCCAAGCTGCCAGGCTCAGAGGTAGTCTCAGCCCATCAGGTCGCAGTCCCAAGGGGGTCCCTGTGACCGAACCCACCACACTTATGTTCATATGTTATATTTTAATTTTCCCATTGAACATTTTGTTGGTCACCAAAGTTTGGAAGTGAACTGCTAAAATGTACCTTCCAGTATAAATACAAGACTACCACGCAATTAGTTTATCCCTAATTATTGTTCTAGCATGGCATAAAGAAAAAAGGGTGAGTTGCCCTGGACTCTTAATTTGTAGGACAGTGCCTAATACACTGGGGTTCTGAGCTCTACATGCTGCCATTTTACAAATATATAAAAAACAAATGTTAAAAGACCAGAAAAAAAGTCAGAAAGCCTAGCCGAACACAAGAGAAAACTGATCCTTTCCTGTAACCTCTGCTTATTATTTTAACTTATAATGGCAGGACATGTTTATATTCATTATGTTGCAATGTCATCCATGCTACAGTAACAGACAAACAAAAATAATAAACTTTACCCTGCTTCATTCAAATGGTTCTGCTCTGCTCAAAATTATTGTGGAGAAAGTTGGCCCTCTTGTTAATACATTGGATCATGAACTTTTTAGTTTCTTCTTGCATCATGCCCTACTACAGTTGCAACTGCTGTCTCTCCTTTAATGTGTCCTCTCTTCTGTACATTTTGCTTGTAAGTTTCCCTTGGCAGGTAACTCTCCCCCCCGTACATTCTCTCTCTCACCGCTCAGAGTGTGACACATGATCTGGGGTGTGATCTACATGGCTGATTTGAATGCCATAGGGAAAAATACACACAAGCTAGAGGGCTAACATCTGAGTTTACAGGAACTGATTTCAGGATTGGCTACATGAGGTGCCACATGAGAAGGCAGAGAAGGCTGCTGGCTTTCAAGGGGCCAATTGAAACTTCCCAGAACACTGGATACACAAGCGGGGAAGGGGTAGGTGTGGAATCATGCAGTTTTCCTCCACCCCCCCACCCCCTTTCGCTTTGCGCTCCCTTTAAGCTAGCCGGATGCCCCCATCCACAGGATCCATTCCCCAGGTTGGGGAATAATGAATGAATCTCTTCTGCTCTAAACATTATTTCAGACTTAACTTTTGAACAAAGAAAACCCACAACTGAATCTCCTTCTAGCCCAGAAACCAACCATAACAAGGGAACTCGTGGATACTTCTAAAAGTTAACATTAAATGTGTTCACACAGCCACCACATTAACCTCTATTTTGTCAGTACGGTATACTCCCCGTTATCTGAATAGCACAGGGGACACTGATTTTGTTTGGATAATTGAAAGGGCAGGAGCCATGGGCAGGGGCTCGTCCTCCTCCTCACAGCCCTGGCTGGGGATGTCTGCTCGATTATCTGAACCTCTGCCGTGCCCCCCAGCATGCGATACAGGCTGCAGAGGTCAGGCATCGCATGCTGGGGGACAAGAAAGGGATTCGGATAACGTGGAAGTTCAGCTAATAGGGTTTTGGATAAACGGGAGTATACTGTATTAGTACTCCCTGTATATCCCTGACCCCTTTATACTACAGAACTAGGGCATAAGGTAGGTACTTTTGAAATTGTGTGTGTTTGGTGCTAAAATGTGTTTAGGAGTTATCACAAAATTAGGTGCGCAGAAAAGCCCGAAATTTACAGGAAAATAAAAAAAAGTTAAGTTATTGCTCTCCTGGGCTCTGTTCAATCTAGGAAAATTAGTTGTCATTAACAGATTCCCCCATCAACTGGTGCTGAAAAGAGCTCAGTTGCTAAGTGTAGACGAGAAACTTGTTTTAATATCATTACAGAAAAGTTGACAGATACCAGTTTCTACTAGGTCTCTGTATCTATACCACTGGCATAGCAATATAAACTGAAATAGACTTTAAAAACAGATTCCTAACACAGCAGGTCCCATCACCTCTCTTATGAGTCCTCTCATATATTATACGAAGTGAAGAAAACTAAGACACAATATAATAACAATTACCAGAAATATTTTCTGTAAGGGGGTGAGAGGTTGAGATCATAAAAGACTTACTGTTTTGGTCTGCAAAAAATTTATTTGTTTCCACCCAGTCAGATTTCACTTGTCCTAGCTCAGCCCTAACACGTAAAGTAATTGTCCAAAAGCTTTTGATCTCTGGATGTGTGAAATTACATTCAGTCTTCGTAATGTTTGTGCAGTTAATTTCTTCCCAGTCATAGGCTATTCTGCAATACAAAATGAAGGAAGAATAAGTCAGTGGAATCACCTCGCTGCTGCATCTAGCACAACTGATTGATATTTCAGAGAGAGTTTTCTTTCTTTACAGTTTCTAAAGAATCAACATTTGATAGAAAAGTACAACTTTCAAGCAGTTTTACTCTATAACCATGCAACGCCTTCTCTCAAAGCATCTGAAACTCTTTTCAAAATGTAACCAATTAAAAATTTAATGAGACAGGGGACATTCTGTAAGCCCAGAGGCTGAATACCTTCAACTATTACAGGCCAGTAAGCCTGACTTCAGTACCGGGCAAACTGTCATGGGATCACTAATTGGTTAAAAGATAGGAAACAAAGGGTAGGGATAAATGGTCAGTTTTCAGAATGGAGAGAGGTAAATAGTGGTGTCCCCCAGGGATCTGTACTGGGACTGGTCATATTCAACATATTCATACATGATCTGGAAAAAGGGGTAAACAGCGAGGTGGCAAAATTTGCAGATGATAAAAACTACTCAGGGTAGTTAAGTCCCAGGCAGACTGTGAAGAGCTACAAAAGTATCTCTCAAAACTGGGTGACTAGCCAACAAAATGGCAGATGAAATTCAATGTTGATAAATGCAAAGTAAGGCACATTGGCAAACATAATCCCAAATATAAAATGATGGGAGTCTAAATTAGCTGTTACCACTCAAGAAAGAGACCTTGGAGTCACTGTGGATAGTTCTCTGAAAACATCCACTCAAATGTGCAGCAGCAGTCAAAAAAGCAAACAGAATGTTGGGAAACATTAAGAAAAGAATAGATAATAAGACAGAAAATATCATATTGCCTCTATATAAATCCTGGTACGCCCAGATCTTGAATACTCCGTGCAGGTGTGGTCATCCCATATCAAAAAAGATATATTGGAATTGGAAAAGGGCAACAAAAATGATTAGGGATATGGAACAGCTTCCATATGAGGAGAGATGAATAACATTGACTTTTCAGCTTGGAAGAGAGACAACTAAGGGGGGATATGATAGAGGTCTATAAAATCATGACTGGTATGGAGAAAGTAAATAAGGAAGTGTTATTTACTCCTTCTCATAACACAAGAACTAGGGATCACCAAATGAAATTAATAGGCAGAAGATTTAAAACAAAGAAAAGGAAGTATTTTTTTCATAAAACGCAGTCAGTCCGTGGAACTCCTTGCCAGAGAATGTTGTGAAGGCCAAGACTGTAACAGGGTTCAAAAAAAGAACTAGATAAATTCATGGAGGATAGGTCCATCAATTGCGATTAGCCAGGATGGACAGGGATGGTGTCCCTTTGCCTCTGTTTGCCAGAAACTGGGAATGGATCACTTGATGATTACCTGTTCTGTTCATTCCCTCTGGGACACCTGACATTCGACAGTGGCCAAAGACAGGATACTGGGCTAAATGGGAATGAACAGAACAGGTAATCATTGAGTGATCCATCATGTCACCCATTCCTTGACCTATCCTCCATGAATTTATCTAGTTCTTTTTTAAACCCAGTTCTAGTCTTGGCCTTCACAACATCCTCCGACAAAGTTCCACAGGTTGACTGCGTTGTAAGAAGAAATACTTCCTTTTGTTTGTTTTAAACCTGCTGCCTATTAATTTCACTTGGTGACCCCCTAGTTCTTGTGTAAGTGAAGGGGTAAGTAACATTTCCTTATTTACTTTCTCCACACCAGTCATGACTTTATAGACCTCTATCATATCCCCCCTTAGTCGTCTCTTTTCCAAGCTGAAAAGTCACAGTCTTATTAATCTCTCCTCAAATGGAAGCTGTTCCATACCCCTAATCATTTTTGTTGCCCCTTTCTGTACCTTTTCCAATTCCAATATATATTTTTTGAGATGGGGCAACCACAGCTGCACACAGTATTCAAGATGTGAGCGTACCATGGATTTATATAGAGGCAATATGATATTTTCTGTCTTATTATCTATACTGATGTTTAAAATAAGAACGCCCTGAGTATAAATAACCATGGGATTCAAGAAGAATATTAGCAAAGCTGGTTTGGAACAAGAGTGAAAAAAAATTGGGAAAAAGGAAGCATTTCATTCTTTTCCTTGTTTAGTGGAAATAATTTAGTCCAAGAACTTTGCTTTCCCTATTGTTTTCACATGTACCTGAAAACCTTTCTATTACAAACCTCACTTTGTACATATAAGCTTATACTTTTCTATTAGAATGAAACCAATTTAGTATACTGCAACTATTTACTTACGTACTATACTGGACCGTATATAACACTGAGCCATTGTCCACTTTAACAGGAGCCCATCTCAATAAATTCTGATAATTATATGAGTAAATTGTCACATTCTGTGGTGCTGGTAACTGGAGCGGAGATTCTAAAATAGAGAGAGAGAAAAACATCAAAACAGTAAATAAAACTTTCAATACACAGTAACTACAGATTTGAAATCACCTTTCCTCGTCTCCAAAATTCATGGAGACGTATTTATATAGCTTTGCCACAAACTTGCCCCTTTTCCCCCCCAACTACTGTAGAACAAGAGACCTCCCCACCCTCTGTTTCCAAGTGTACTATGCACCAATGCCCTTACATCTCTATTACCCACTATTATTGTTTTCTGCACTATTGCCTAATACTAGATACAAGCTACAGTTTGCAATAAATCCAATATCCTGAAGGAAGGATTTGGGAGAGGAAACTATAGGGGAAAAAATTTCACCTATAATAAAAATAAAGTGATTTAACTGACAGCACCACTCTGATACACAGGTCACCCAACACTTCCAGTTATAGAACCCTGAACCAGTTGTTTATAACTCTGCCAAACTTTAATTGTTTGGGCTGAAATTTTCCATGCTGGGTGTCTAGGTCAAGCTGAATCTGTTGGAAAGTTTCAGGCAAAATGGTTCAGCCATTTTCAAAAACAAGTTAGGAAAAATTCATGCAGCCATTTTATTGAGAAGCTCGAGTACCTCCATGCTTTGGAGCAGAGGAACTTGAAATTTGACAGGTGATGTCCTTTTGCCATTCTCATGAAAAAAATGCCCAAATTTAGCTAAATTACGACCCTTTGAACCATCTCAGTGTCCACATGCTCAGCAGACCTATTAGAGTTCTGGAGCTAAAAATCACAGAATCATAGGACTGGAATGGACCTCGAGAGGTCAGTCCCCTGCACTCATGGCAGAACTAAATATTATCTAGACCATTCCTGACAGGTGTTTGTCTAACCTGCTTTTAAAAATCTCCAAGGATGGAGATTCCACAATCCCCCAAAGCAATTTATTCCAATGCTTAACAATTTGTTTTTTCAGTTTGCTTTTTTTTAAAAAACTGGATGTTACACGAAAGAAAAATAACCACCACCCTAACATTAAAAGAACATTAAGGTTGCAAACTCAAGCATTCAAAAGTTAGGAAATGGCAGACATAAGGTTGCTTGTGCAACCCCTTGTGCATTTACAATACAGTATTTAATTATATGATCACATTTTCCAAAGGACTCTGCCTCAGTCAGTGCCCATGGACCAGGCAGATCACCCTCATTCAGTGCACAAGATAGACCTGCTCAATGGATGAATCAGGGTTGTGTAGTGAAGGTGGCTATTATCTGTAGGACCCCTTCTTCATTTGCTGCAGAAGTTGAAAGTGTGATAAATGAGGCAGGGGATTGGGAGGAGGAGAAAGGGCAGTTTCATGGTTAAGGCAGTTGAATGGTGCTCTGGAGAACAGGATTCTGTCCCTGCCTCTGAGTTCCCGAGTGATGCTGGGCAAGTCACTTCATCTAAACTTTTCACAGGTGGTCACTAATTGTGTGTTCCTCCTTTTCTGGGTGCCCAACTTGAGACTAGGGTCTGAGCTGCCAAAGTGCTGAGCACTCACAGCTGCAAACTGAAGTCAGTGGGTGAAGTGCTTTGGACACTAAGTACTCTGAAAAAATCAGGTCCCAGGCATCTCAAATTGGGCACCCAAAATTAATGCATAATTTTCATCTTAACCTCTCTCTCAGTTCCCATCTGTAAACTGGAGATAATACCTCCTCTCACCTCACAGCAGTATTGTGCAAATAACTTAATTTATCTTTGTAAAGCACTCAATGAATGCCACAGAAGAACCATAAGGAAATCAATAATTCAGAGTAGGGTTTGAATAAAGTGTAGTACATATGGCATGGGGCCACACTGGAACAGTAAGAAGAGAATAACAGGCTCCTTAAGTGGGCACCATCTATCCAGTGCACTGAATGAGGCAAGGTCCTGTGGGGAAAAAGTGTGATAATGTAATTAAAGACTGTATCATAATGCATATGCACAAAAGGGCCAAATTAAGGTTGCACAGGTAACCTTAATTCTGGCATTTCCTAACTTTTATGCTCTTGATTTTGTTCTTTACACTATTTAAGCACGTTGACATCTTCTGATGAAAAACATCATATAATAAAATAAAATAACTGGCTCCTATATAGCACTTTTCAGCTGTAGATCCAATAGATGTTATTTCATGGAGGATAGGTCCATCAATGGCTACTAGCCAAGATGGTCATGGATACAACACCATGCTCTGGATGTCCCTAAACCTCTGATTGCGAGATGCAGGGACTGGACGACAGGGGATGGATCACTTGATGATTGCCTTGTTCTGTTCATTCCCTTTGAGGCATGTGTCACTTGGCTGCTGTCAGGAGATGGGGTGTTGGGCTGGATGGACCATTGTTCTGACCCAGTATGACCATTCTTATGTTCTTATTTTCCTAATATTCAGATCCCATATAAGCATCTAGCTTTATAATTTGAATCAATGAAGATGGATTCAAGTATCGAAAGCTACAGTGGTCCCCAAGCATTGAGTTTTGTTCTGTATACAATGACAGATGGGATAGAAAACTATTGTACCTGGGCTGAATTAGTTTTTCACCTTTTCCCTCTCAATGCAATCTTGCAGTTGACTTGCTCACAGCATATGCAATGACTTTTATGCCTTTCAAAAGGTTGTCTTCTCATTTGAATGTGAAAATATCAAACATCCATACACTTATTCATAGATTCCAAGGACCATTGTGATCATCTAGTTTGACCTCCTGTATCAAGGCCACAGAACTTCCCAAAAATAATTCCTAGAACGTATTTTAGAAAAACATCCAATCTTGACTGAAAAATAGTCAGTGATGGAGAATCCATCACAACCCTTGGTAAATTATTCAATGGTTAATTACCCTCACTGTCAAAAATTTCCAGTCTGAATTTGTCTAGCTTCAACTTCCAGACATTGCACTCTCTTATACCTTTCTCATCTGGACTGAAGAGCCCATTATTAAATATTTGTTTCTCACATCGGTGCTTCTAGATTGTAATCAATTCATCCCTTCACCTTATCTTCGTTAAGCTAAATAGATTGAGCTCCTTAAGCCTGTCATTATATAGATCATGTTTTCTAATTCTTTAATCATGCTTGTGGCTAATATGCATTTGACAATTTCAGAGCTGTATTAATTTCTATTTTATTTCAAAAATCGTTTTCAATAAATATTTAATATTGACCCAGGGGAGATAACGTGTTTTATTTTGGGTAATCATATCTTGCCATAACCTAATGACAATGTACTAAAGAGCATTATTTTTGTGAGGATGTATATTTTAAACCAAAACAACAATATAACTATTACAAATCCCATATGATTGCATAACACCCCATATATTAGGCCAGTTCCCATGAGGTAATTTATGTTGTGCCTATGTATACTTATTCTAAAGTTCCAGTTAGATGTTTTATTATTCACTTCCTGTTTTCAACTTGTATTTTACTACACGTGGGCAACACGATACAAGCTGCGTACCAGTCTAGAAGTGGCTCCAGAGGTAGCTCATCAAAATTTGAAAATCAGTTTGGGGTCGTTTGGGATAAAGAAATGCTATGCAAATTGTTAATCTCACATTCATATAGTCACTTAGGCTTTGTCTACACTTAAAACATTACAGCAGCACTGCAGCTGAGTCAGTGTAGCACTTCAGTGTAGACACTCACTACAGCTTCAGGAAGGGTTCTCCTGTTGCTGTAGTCAATGCACCTCCTCGAGAGGTGGTAGCTATATCGATGAGAGAATTCTTCCTCTAGACCAGGAAATTAAGTTGGCATAACTATGTCACTCAACGGTGTGAAATATCCACACCCCTGAGCAACGCAGTTAAGCCAACCGAACTCCTAGTGTAGGCATGCTAGGTTGATGGGAGAATTCTCTCATCGACATAGCTAGCGCCTCTCGGGGAGGTGCAGTACCTATGCCAGGAGAAGCTCTCCATCAGCACAGATAGTCTTCATTGAAGAAATGCAGCAGTGCTGATGCAGCATTTTAAGTGAAGACCTGCCCCTAGTGCTCTCTACACTGGGGGGCTAGGTTGGTTTAACTATATTTCCCACGGGGTGTGGATTTTTCAGACCCCCATGTGAAGTAGCTAAGCCAATGTAAGTTTTCAGTGTAGACTAGCCCTTAGAAAACAGTATACGGGCAAGTTAAGCTAGGGAAAGTTAAGACAGGACTGGCAGCCTTGTGTTATGAAAGTGTTGTGATTTTTTTTTTTTAAATATCCATTTTTCATTCAAGTTCATATGATTTTTCTTATTATTAAAATAGATATAAACCTAGGTATATTACAGAGCCCATGCTAAGCCCAGCCTCTGCACATAAAATTAGGCCTTATATGATGCTTTCTATTTATCAGAATAGATTTTTTTTTCCTCTGGGTAGTTTATTGCTGTTTTGGCTTGAGGAGCAGAAATGCAGCTTAAGAACTTCAAAACCAGAAATTAACAAAACAAGTCAAAGGAACTAAGGGATAGTTATTGAGAGAGAAAAAATAGTTATAAAAAACTATTAGGCTTGCTAACAATTAGCATGTTTCCAAAGCACTTTGAAGACATTGGGAAGTACAATACAACCTGTACAAAATGTGTTGTAAAACAATTCCCATCCAGTTTTAATGAATTTCCAATAACTTTGTGTAATATGCCAAATGGTCTCATTAGTTAGGAACTTTTAGCGTATTAGCTTAAGAAGCCCTTCTTTAAAATAAATAATAATAATTCCTGAGTGCCCAGTCTCACTGCAATACCACAGAGTACATTTTTCCTGGTGACATTAACCACAAAACTTGCCTACAGGGCCTCTGGTATGTATAGAATTTTACTACATTTCCTGGTTTTGCAATGTTGTCTTTTTAAACTTGCAAACCTGGACAATACTGGGGAAAAATGTCTTTGAGCCTACTGCAGTTCACTTGATGTCACCAATATAGCACACTCTGGGCAAATATGCCAAACCCATGAAAAAAATGCAGAAATTGGGCTTGTTTTTGGCTTAACTGGCTTGTGAGTTGCTCGTTGGCTAGTTTTTGGATTGTAGCTTATTGCTTCTTTTTTTTAAATTGGCTCCCGGCAAGCAGGGGCAAGGGGGAGGCAAGGGTGGTAGGGAAGAGAGTTGGGGTGCACAGTGGGCCCACCACACTCCCA
Organism: Terrapene triunguis; assembly: GCF_002925995.2. NCBI lineage: Eukaryota > Metazoa > Chordata > Testudines > Emydidae > Terrapene > Terrapene triunguis. Next base: position 7,941,909 of record NW_020664381.1, read on the forward strand.
GACTGCACGCCAGGGGGGATCTAGTCACAGTGTTGGGGTTTTTGGGGATTGGCTTGTTTTGGTCTTGTTCTGAAATGGGATTAGCTTGATTTTTGGCTTATTGTGAAAGTCAGGTGCTTATTTACCACGTGACAGTTGGCAACTGTGACTCTGGAGAATCAGGAAGAATATGAACTTGCCATCCGTGGCAGGGCTGGCTGTCATAAGATCAATGAAAAGTAAGTTTTAAATGGTGTTCACAGCATAGTTTCATTTGCTATTTAGTGTGTATTTCTAAGGTTGCTGAGAATCCTTTGCTTAAATATAAAGAGCAACCTTTTCTTGAATCATGGTATCATGCAAACTCCTGAATACTTGAACAGCTAGGGCTCACTATTAGTCTGATGCACATGGCAGAGTATCTTGTATAACCAGCTAATTCGCTTAGCCAACCATAGATAGGTGCCAATTCAAGAATGCTGAAGGTGAGAAATGCACATTCTAATTTTTTTCTGGACTGTTACTGAAGTAACAAAAGAGGAAGGAAACTAGTTCATTTTTTCCTGACACTGGGTTCACATACTGCTGGTATGAAGCAACAGCATTATTCAGAAGCAGGACTGTCCCAGTCAGTGGGCTCCGAAATGACTACTTTAATCAAAACCTTTAACTTGACAGTTGATACACAGTAAGAGGTCATTTCTATACACGAGTCTTCTGAGCTTTGTGCCAAATAAGGTGGGTGTAATTTTCAGGGTGGATAAAACTGAATGGGGGGCAGGGGGAGAAAAATATTTTTTATTTAAATTGGATTTTTTTATTTTTATATTTAAATTATTTCTTTTTAAAAATAAACCTATTTAAAATTAAATCAATGTACAACAAATTAAGGCCTAAATCTCTCAACATTTAAATAAAAACTAAATATGCTGAATCCATGAGTCTCTAAAAACCCTCTGAATTAGAGTTACAGGGACTGTTTTTCTATATAAAGAATCAGGGGGAAAACATCTAATTTTTGAGATCAAGCTTTATAAATATGGCACGATATGTATGTACTGTATTAAGGGCTCGATCGTGTGGGGCAGCCAGGAGTTGTGCTACTGGGTGCAACAGGCTGGCAAAGTTATCATAGGGAGCCGGCCTCTGACTCTAGGAAACACCATCATGTATCTCATCAGGACCATCCACTGACCCCACCTGGGTGGTTTCATACTCCTGTTTTATAGCTTCTTTCTACCTCAGCTGTGATTGACTCAGTTGTCAAATTATGATTATTTATGACTCCACCCACCATGAAAACTTACTCTGCTGCTCATGGAAAAACACTGAAGTTTATGTATGCAAAACGTTTAGGGGTGTTTTAATAAATTGTATATGTTGCTTTATGTGTTTAATTAAATTCCAATTACCATCCTAATGCAGATTGAGACAAATCATTCACCATTTTCTAATATACTAAAAATGTACAATTAAGAATCTGAAAATATTAAGTTATATAATTGCTTAAATAAATGTATATAGTGCGGTATTCTCTAACTCGGTGGTTTTCAAACATTTTTGTGGAGACCCAGTTGAAGAAAATTGTTGATGTCTGCAACCCAACAGAGCTGGGGGTGAGGGGTTTGGGATGTGGGAGGGGCTCAGGCAGAGGGTTGGGGTGAGGGCTGCGGGGTGGGGCTGGGAATGACAGGTTCAGGGTGTGGGAGGTGGCTCTGGGCTGGGGCAGGGGGTTGGGGTGTGGGAGGGGGTCAGGGCTCTGGGTGCAGGAGGGGGTCAGGGCTGGGGCCAGGGATGAGAGGTTTGGGGTGCAGGAGGGGGTTCTGGGTTTGGGGGGCTCAGGACAGGGGCTGGGGTGTGGGAGGGGATCAGGGCTCTGGGCTGGGGTGGGACCAGGGATGAGGAGTCCGGGTGCAGGAAGGGGCTCCGGGTTTGGGGGGGCTCAAGGGGGCAGGGCACAGGGTTACTTTGGGTGGCTCCCGGTCAGCAGCAGTGATAAGGCAGGCTTCCAAGAAGCAGCCAGCAGCAGGTCTGGCTCCTAGGCAGAGGCGCGCGCGGCTCTCGCCCACAGGCACTGTCCCCCCCCCCCCAGTGCAGAGCCGGTGCTCGGGCAGGAGCAGCGCGCGGAACCCCATGGCCCCCTTGCCTAGGAGCCAGACCTGCAGCTGGCCCTTCTGGGACGCAGCATGCTGTCAGAACAGGTAGAGACTAGCCTGCCTTACCCAGGCAGCACTGCCAACGGGACTTTTAATAGCCCGGTCGGCGGTGCTGACCAGAGCAGCCACGACCCAGTGCCTTACATTCCATGATCCAGTACTGGGTCGAGACCTGCAGTCTGAAAACCATTGCTCTAACTAGATAGCAAAAAAATTTAACAAGTCGAATGTAAAAACTATTTAGTTGTAAATCAACATGTTTTAATGGTTATATCAACCAATGAGAATGCATCTTTCTTTAGAAAATAACTGAAGTACAAATGGAAAAGCTGATTAAAAATCAATGATTTAAAACACTGATTTAAATTGCTTTAATTTAAATAATTTTCATTTAAATCTGCAGTACTTCATTATAACAACCTTTTCATTTCCATGGAATTGATAATTTTGTGTTTAGCATTTTCTTTTTAAAATCAAATACAAGGTTATTAAAATATAATTCCAAGCATCCAGTACTTAAGTCTTCTTGAAAAGGAAATGTCTGAAGAGAGTTCAATTTAATTTGGATTGCAAGATGCTGCAGACAGGAAACCTTGACTTGTTATATGTTTCTAATGTTCAAGACCCACATTTAGTGTCATTTTAAAATAACTTTTCTCTCAGAAAAAGGAGCATTTACAAAGGAGGGAACAAGTTATTTGTTTCTGGACTTCAGAAACTTCTGACATAGTCCAGATACAATTAAAGATTTATTGTTTCCCTCCAAGTAATTCCCCATGTTCACCATTGAGAACACTAAAGATACTACAAGATAAATATGAATAAGTGACTGTAAGAGTAAAAAAGATAGAGGGTTTGGGGTAATAGTTAAGGTTGAGTTTAGGTTTGAAGTAAGTACTCCAACATTATCACCTGGCAGCAAATCCGTCAAAACAGATCAGTCTAATTCTAGATCTTTATATCAGACAGATCATGAACTTGATCATGAAGCAAAATAATCGCCTTTGAGAAGCAATACCTCAAGGTGCAGTTAGATTTAGGCAGTGGCACAAAATGGAAATTCCGGAGTCAGAAATCTATGCAACATAGTTAGGCAGAGGTCAATTTTTATTTTTTGAAAATTTCAATAATTATAGATTTAAAGCTTTTTTTGAATGTTCATCAATTTAAATTTTCATAATTGCAGAAAATTATGAGAGATGGGGTCAGACAATAGTTATTTATTGACAGATACTGAGATTCAGAAAGTTAAAGCTGTTAAACTTTAAACCTGTAAAAACACAAACTGTCAACATCACACCAAAAATATACAAAGTAAATATCCTCAAATCAAACCCCAATAATTTCTCAAACAGCGTTTCCCCTACATTGCCTATCTGTAAATTTCAATTATTATTGAGGGAAATATTTTTTGTTGGTTTGTGTTTATATGCTGAAATCAATGTTTGACATTTACTGATAAAATCTAATTCTTCCAACCCTAAACATAATAGATAAAAGATAGAGGGTTTGGGGTAATAAGTAAAAAATGAAATTTGACTATTTTAACTATGTTCTCTCAGAACTAGAATTTATCCACATTTAAACACTGTAACAAAGTTTCAATAGCAATTCTTCATGTAACTAACTGCTCACACACACACACACACACACACACACACACACACAAAACTGTTTTAAACTACAATTTTGCAATTGTATACCAAGCTAATGGGGCACATGCCAAACGGCAAATTATTGCGAAATGGGACTGGTTCCATGGAACACTGTAAAGGAAAATACTCAGCTCAGATGACTGATTTCTCAAACTGTACCATCAATTTTGTAAGGACTCTTCCTTCTCATTTTATTTGGACTAGCATAATACATGTTTTGGAATAAAAGGTGATTCTGCTTTATATTACCCATATTTACTGGAGATACAGGAAAAGACATTATAATAGGGCCACATTACACAGTGAAGTCCAGTACCTTGCTTACTCTGGTTTATATTTTAAAAGCAGCCTCATTGTATTATCTCAGGTCTCAATTTCTGTGGCACTTAATTATCGTTACTCAAATTTTAGTATCTGATAACTCACACATAAAACAAAAAATAACCAAAAATCCAAAGAACAAATAAATGATCACCTATACAAAACTGCCTCTAATTTCAAAGAATATTTTACTGGTTTTGTTTACTACAGTCTGAGATTGTGAAGAATGCTACTGCAAGTCAACTGGGTTAAAACAGCCCAAATTAATAAATGCAGAATAAGTCTGCCAGCCATTATTGAAACAGATGAGCCCCCCCGTCCCCAATGAGACGCAGCTAAAACAAACAGAGAAAAACACACCCACAGCACAGACAAACACAGCCAAGTATAAAACAGAACAATGAATTTCATAGGCAAGACAAACACCATTTTAAATGGCCCTTTTGTGCATCTGTTTTGCATTTATCTGAGTTATATGATGTTATGTATTATTCATGTATTGCTTCACTGTATTAACACACAAAATGAGTTCCTTCCAGTATTTAAATTTCTTTGATTTCTTCTATTAATCTGAATATCAAAACATAGTTTTGTGTCTCAAAACTTTTGTGTATCCGACACTTCGCCTGTTAGCATTTTTTATAAAGCAAAATTACATCTGGGAAGCATAGGATAGCAGGTGGCAGGCAAACTATAATACACTCCTCTCGCTTTCTAGCCCCTACCCGTGAGAATACTGGAACAGCTTGCTGCAAGGCAAGAGTTGCAACGGGGATTTCCGCCCCTGATGTTGGGATAACCAGGCGGCAGCACTGTGACATAACATCACAAGTAAGAATGACTTACTTCCCAATAAGTAAAATGTTTACAGACAAGTTGAAATCCAAAGAGATACATAGCTTAGCCATTTTAAAAAAATATAAAACTTAGAAAGGGGAAAAGGCCTATCTACCACAGAAGGCCTGGCTCTACCATAGATTTAGAGCAGCAAAAATCCATTCCCCAGGTACAAGCACTGTGCATCACTGTGTATCTAGACGTAGCATTTTTATAAATTAGCAACTGTCAAGACGTTATGGGGAGGAGAGTGGCCTGTAGTGTATACGAAAGACAGCAACACATTTTAAAACCAGCAATTAAGTTTGAAAATAAAAATAAAGGCGAGTGATGTCCCCAGAACTTACAACCCCTGCCCTCCCTCCAAAGGATTGCCCCTAGGCGTGAACTGAAAATCAAGGGAGACTTTTGCTCACCTTAACACATCGCTGGCTTCATCTATCGCTTTTCTAGTCTTCGCGCAGGGACATGCGTCCCCAGCGGCTTTCCGACTAACCACTGTCTGAAACCTCCCCGAGGGGCTCTCTCCCCCCACGCCCCTACGGAGCCCCCCAGCCAAGCACTCGCCCCAGGCAGATCGCTACTAAGGCCTGGTTTCCCGGTGACCAGGGCCTCTGCAGCAAAACAAGCCCCCCAGCTCCCCGCCACACCCCTTGCCTTGTCCGGCCACGCTGGCTGCAAGGGCCAGCGCCCCCCGCGCACAGCCCCGGGGCGCCCCACGGCCTAGGGCTCACGGCACCTACCTGCGGCAGGGGGCTCGGGCAGGCTCAGCACCAGCAGGCAGAGGAGCAGCGCGGCGCCGAGGCGCGGCATGGCCGAGGTCGGGGCGCTGTTGTTGACCGGGGAGTGGGTGGGCTCTGCTCACACTGCGCTGGCTCCGAGCCCGGGCGGGTCACTGCTCGGCCGCTGCTGCTCCGGGATCTATGTGCAGCGCCTGGGACCCACCTCTTCCCGGAGCTCCGGCCCGACCCACATGTGGGGCGGGGCGGGGCGACAGCCAGCAGTGCCCCCTGGCAGGGAGGAGCCGCGCAGAGCCCGCGGCGGGATAGGGGAGCGGGCCCCGGGGCGGCTCGGCCCAGCGCCTCCTTGGCAAAGCCGGGGACCCCCGCGCGGGCTGCTCAGACGCCGCCGGCGGCGCGGCGTGGGGCCCCGGGCTGGGGCGCGGGGAGCGGGGCGCTGAAGGGCTCCCGCCCCCGACTGTGACGCGGCTGCGGAGCCCCGGCGGCTGGGCCGGACCGGGCTGTTCCAGCGGAGGCTGCTGCGTGCCCGCCCCTGCCCTTCGCCTAATAACCCTGCGGGCGGGCACAAGCCGCGCCCCCGGAGCCCAGCGCGGGTCCCTGCTGCACAACAGCCCCCTTCTCCCCCGGCCTGTGGTGGCCGAGAGAAGCCGCGGCCTTGCGGTACTTCCTGGTGCGCCAGCTACCGCAGCCCTCGCCCTCAGCCCAGCCGCAGGAGGGGGTGGGACTGGGACACACCCAGCTTGCCGGGCTGGGCCACTCACACTCACCGAGAGTGCTGAGCCCTTTGGGGAAATGACCCTGGCCGCCAGGAAGAGCACCAAGGCCTCCTGCAGCTTTTTTGCCCCGTTATTTGTTTGCTAATTGTGGTTGCAGTTCTCCCGGAGGGCACGTGTAACCCTAAAATTAACCCTCTTCCTGGTTTACAGAGACCCCCAGCCAAACTCCAGCTCGTAAGGCCCAGGCTCCCAGCCAGCGCACTAGACTCCATTGCCTCGCCTTTAATTAAACAATAAAAATGTGTGAGTGAATTTTGCTCAGTTTACAGGAAAGTTCAGCTTTAGACTAAAACCAACCATGGAGAAGTATAGTATGAGCATGTGAAAGCAGGTGGTGATAGAATACAAGTCTGAATAGTAAGTTCAATAAAAAAATAGTGTTTATAGGGTATTGTTTTAAATTATAGCACCATGTAAGATGAGAAAATATATAATGGATGAAGAATAAAATTGTAAGCCCCAATCCCATAATAAGCAGATCCAGTTCTGTGGATGATATCCCTGTGGCATGCAAAAACCCCTTACAGGTCTACCTTAGGTAGGGGTAGATTTTTTCCTTTAAACTGGCAGAAAACCAAACTTTTGAACAATCTGGAATGCTCTAAATGAACCTGATTTAATAGAAGCAGTACTAATGAGGGGACCAAAAGTGCCAACTACATGCAATGTATTTAGTAGTTCTATAGTTATTCTATGGTTTGAGAAATAAAGACACACATGCTCTGGTTATCATGACCACACGTGGTATAAGCTTACAGAGGAGTGTGCAGTATTGTGTATAGATTTGTGGTTTTAAGTGAGAAAATCTTGCATCAGGTGGTTAAAAAGTCGCTTTGCTTTCACTTGTTGCATCTGGCACACTGCAAACACGTGGTTATATTCTAACCACACACCTTCACTAATGTTATTGATTACACAACAACAGTAAACAAGGGTGCTGGAACAATTTTTATAATGGGGGTGTTAAAAGCCACCCTCACACCCCTAGTTCCAGCACCTATGATAGTAAATTTATACAAACCCTGGGTAATTTTGAAAACCAGAGTTCCTCCCAACTCAGATACTATATTGATAATTGTAATAGAAATAACAATTATCAAAAAATAAATTCACAGGGCAGGAATCTGTCTTTTGCAGCCTTAATGTACTTCTAGCATCTTCATCAACTTTAATAAAACCCACTTAGGCTGCACAGGTCAGATTTATAGGTACATCCATTGAGTAGAGGCATAATGCTCTTCAGAATAAACACCAACAATAATAGTGAATAATAGGCATTGCTTGATTAAGAGGAAAAAAACAAGGTTTTGCTGAGACACAAGTCTATCTGTCTATAGTTAATTAACTTATATGGCTCTCACCATTCACCTTCAATGGTCCCTTGAAATATGTGCTAACTACTTATGCTAAACAATCTGTTTCACCTTGTATTTAGCTGTGACACTGAGGGCTTGTCTTCATGTACAGTGCGCCAGCTGTGCCGCTGTAGCACTTTAGTGAAGACGCTACTACACTGATGGGAGAACTTCGCCTGGCAGCATAGTTAATCCACTTCCCCAGGAGACAGGAGCTATGTCGATTGGAGAAGCTCTCCCGTTGACATAGTGCTGTCTACACGGGGGTTAGGTCAGTATAACTACGTTACTCGGCGTGTGGATTTTTCACATTTTTGAGCAACCTATTATACCGATATAGGTCTGTAGTGTAGACCTGGACTGAGTACACTTCCCAGATGTGAAGAAGAGCTCTGTGTGAGCTGAAAAGCTTGAAAAACAGAAGTTGGGCCAGTAAAAGATATTACCTCACCCATCCCCTCTCTCTCTAATATCCTGGGACCAACATGACTGCAACAACACTGTATTCATTAATATTAAATGATAGTCATGTGACTAAATACACAGACAGTACCATGAAATGTTTTGCCTGCTTCCCCTGTCTGCTCTAAACTCCCAATGAACAGTAACATAGGATCAAATGCAGCAGCAGCACCACCACGAGCAAACACAACACTGACTTCAGTAAGAGTTGCAACTGCTTAGAAATTTGATAGGCTCTAGTACCTCATGGGTAAACAATCAGCATGTATTTATAAAGAAAATATATTTGTAGGCATGACACTCCTGTTCTTACTACAAAAAGGACCCCATCTCTCTGAATCTACGTAGTCGGAGGGCATAGAAGCAAACACCACACAACAGATGTACAAGTAATGACAAGAGCACAGCAGCCAAATTAACAGAGAGTATCCTGACCACTGGGCAAGAATAACCTAGAGGTGCTCTCATTTTACTGAAACAGCATTGCTCTCTCTACACTAATAGAAAGCTGAGCCAGTTTTGAAAGCTATGTCCCAGTGTTGGGGATGCAACTTTTAAAGCTGACAGTGTACTAACACTGCACTTCAAGGAGCCATTTTAGAGGATGCACTATAGTTTTTGGAGGGATAATAAACTGTGCTATCAGAACTATGGGCTCAGTCCTGGAGGGTACAGAGTTTCCTAAACTGTCGTTGGCTTCAATGAGAATTTAGCATATACAACACCTCATAGGATCAGGCTCCATGTTTGCCCCCACCCTCCCATCAGAACTTGAATCAAATTCTGGAACAGGCTAATTAAAAGTTTTCAAATTTGATTCATAATTATGCAAGACTTGCTAAATTCTGTGTTCACTTTTTAATCTTTTAAAATAGTTGTTGGTATTTGAAGCTAACATTTTATCTGGTGAAAGAAAACTTTAAAACATATTAGTGAAACAGTTACAATTTTTTTTTTAACTATGATAATAATCTTGATAGTGTCTCTTTAAATGTAGTCCTTTGGAACTACAAAACCCCATATAGGACTATGATGTATCAATACCTTCTCAGAACAAGAAACTGAGGATTTAAAAAAAAATAAAAATAAAATAAAAGACCAATTCAAGAACACCAGAAAACCCAGTGCAAGTTACCAAATGAAATATAGCCCTGGCCAATAAGTGTCAGAGTTCCAACAATAGGAAACAGAATGATGAGCATAGAAGGACAGTTTTCTGGCTAAGGCACTGGACTGGAACTCAGGAGAACTGGGTTCAATTTGTGTGTGACCTGGACTGAACTTCTCTACATTTCAGTTCTGTAAAAAAGGGGATGAGAATCCTTCCTGTCTCCCACCCTTTGTCTGTCCTGTCTATTTAGATAATAAGATCTTTAGGGCAGTGATTGTCTCTTACAGTGTGTTTGTGTAGTGCCTACCACAATGAGGCCTCCATCTCAGTTGAAACCTTTAGGCATTACTATCCTACAAATAATAATGATAATGGTTAGAGAGCTCCAGTTTTGTTATGTTATGTTCTTATGAGATTAAATACAGCAAGACAGTACAAAGCAAGTGCTGAAGAGTCATCAGCAAGCTCATCAGGAGGATGCTAGGGAAGATGACAGGGATGAGAACCACTCCATGATGTAGTGCAGCTGCCTTGAAAGATGCAGGATTTCCTCTGTGCTATGTCTCCCCAAAGCATTTTGTCTGACCTCTTCTTGAACCCTTCTAAGAAGAGTGACTCATCTATCTTCTTTGGTAATTCATATCTAAATAAACTTATCTTTTCAGTTTCTTAATGCAAACTTACATCTGTTCAGCTTACGGTTCTTAAAAAACTCCGTTGAACTTCTGAGTCAAGAAGTTGATCTTCAACAAGCTGGTGAGCCAGTTTTGCATCAATTATAGATGATCACTTCCTTAATCAACTGATTTCTATCTTTCAAGGAAGATACAAGTATAAAAACAAATATGGTCGTGTGCACAACTATAGAAGCAGGGACTGACCAGTCCTTGATGAATTGTACAGAGTAAGTATCAGAGGGTAGCAAGGGCTCATTCACCTGCACGTCTACTAATGTTATATATGCCATCATGTGCCAGCAATGCCCCTCTGCTATGTACATTGGCCAAACCGGACTGTCCCTACGTAAAAGAATAAATGGACACAAATCGAACATCAGGAATGGTAACATACAAAAGCCAGTAGGTGAACACTTCAACCTCCATGGACATTCTATAACAGATTTAAAAGTAACTACACCTCTACCTCGATATAACGCTGTCCTCGGGAGCCAAAAAATCTTACCGCGTTATAGGTGAAACTGCGTTATATCGAACTTGCTTTGATCCACCGGAGTGCGCAGCCCCGCCCCCCCAGAGGACTGCTTTACCGCGTTATATCCGAATTTGTGTTATGGGTCACGTTATATCGGGGTAGAGGTGTATTCTTGAACAAAAAAACTTCAGAAACAGACCTCAAAGAGAAACAGCAGAACTAAAATTCATTTGCAAATTTAACACCATTAATTTGGGCTTGAATAGGAACTGGGAGTGGCTGGCTTATTACAAAAGCAGCTTTGCCTCTCCTGTAATTGACACCTCCTCATCTATTATTGGGAGTGGACTACATCCACCCTGATCGAATTGGCCCTGTCAACACTGGTTCTCCACCTGTGAGGTACTCCCTTCTCTTCATGTGTCATTATATAATGCCTGCATCTATAACTTTCACTCCATGCATCTGAAGAAGTGAGGTTTTTTACCCACGAAAGCTTATGCCCAAATAAATCTGTTTAAGGTGCCACTGGACTCCTTGTTGTTTTTGTACAGAGTAAGAATCACTCAGCCAAGGTTCAGTGACAGGTTAACTCAGTAACTTAGTTGGTCTCTTCTACCTAGACACAAACAAATTTCCTCTCTAAGGATCCAATCCTGCAAGCTGCTCTGTGTGAATGCATGGGTCTGCCCTATGTGGGGTGACTTGCAGGACTAGAGCCCAAATCAGCAGCAAAGAATAAAACCAGGGCAAAGCCACAACTGAATCATATCTCTACAGCCAGATTCCAAGCTACAATTTCACAGAAAAATGGCAGGCTCAATGTAAAAAATAGGATTAATTCAGTTAAGAAGCCCCCACTGCTTGGTTTCTTTGCTGACAAACCTGGATGGAGAGCAGCTAGCAAGTAGTGTTATTGCCAGGGACATTTCTACCTCATGACAGTACTAGAAATCATGGTTGCTTTTGGAGCCATGTATGACAGATCTACCTGAGCTCCACCAGACTGCCATGAAGGGATCCATCCTGCTTTAAGCCTGTGGAGACTGAAGAGAGTCATTTTGTCTGACCTCTTCTTGAACCCTTCTAAGAAGAGTGACTCATCTACCTCCCTTGGTAATTCATATCTAAATAAGATTCTATTTTCAGTTTCTTAATGCAAATTTACATTTGTTCTGTTCAGCTTAGGGTTCTTAAAAAACTCTGTTGAACTTCTGAGTTAAGTTGATCTTCAACAAGCTGGTGAAACAGTTTTGCATTTTGTATTGACCAAGGAGGAGGAAATAAATTACAGTATGGTTATCGTGACTCTTGGAACAAATGGTCTGGCTAAAGAAGATGTTGGCAGAAGGCAGTTTTTAGAACAAGAATACAAAAGTAATATCAAAGCCAATAGGTGGGCATGTCAGGATGGCATATTTATTCAGAGGTCATTAATTTTATCCGTGCATTAAAGAAGTTTGCTGTGCAGAAAAGATATGCTATGTTAGATTAACTACTTAATTAGAAGTGAAGAGAAGTTAAAATGGCTTATTTCTTCCAAGAGGGGGGCGGGGGAAAAGACCTCTCCTGCTGACGGAAAGAAAGAGTGAACTGGAGATAGGTTTATATAAGTGGGCACGAGAATGATACCTAAAGAAGAGCTGGACAAAGAGATAGTAGAATAATTCAGCCCAAAGTACAATTTAGATCAGAGAAAAGAGATAGGAGAAGGCTCAACCAGAAAAAGGAGAAGTTCACAGTGTGATCATTGCCATGGATCCATAAAGAAGAGAACTAAACAGGCCATTACTTCTTTTGAAAAGCTGGAGATCCGAAGTATAAATGTCTTTTTTTGGCATTTCCCCTGTAATTGCAGGTGAGAACAAAGCTTATCAATTATAGATTATCACTTCCTTAATCAACTGATTTCTATTTTGTTTTTTTTAAATGGAGATATACCTATCTCATAGAACTGGAAAGGACCCTGAAAGGTCATTGAGTCCAGCCCCCTGCCTTCACTAGGCTAGCAGGACCCAGTACTGATTTTTTGCCCCAGATCCCTAAGTGGTCTACTCAAAGATTGAACTTATAACCCTGGGTTTAGCAGGCTAATGCTCAAACCACTGAGCTATCCCTCCTCCCCAAAGCTTGCAAGGAAGATACAAGTATAAAAGCAAATATGGTCGTGTGCACAACTGTAGAAGCAGGGACCGTACAGAGTAAGAATCACTCAGCCAAGGTTCAGTGACAGGTTAACTCAATAACTTAGGTTGAATTTATAGAAGTCGATTGTTTAGAAATCAATTTTATACAGTGATTGTGTGTGTCCCCACTTAAGACCATTAAGTCAGTGGAGTGCATCCACAGTACCGAGGCTAGTGTCGACTTTTGGAGCATTGCACTGTGGGTAGCTATCCCACAGTTCCTGCAGTCTCCACTGCCCATTGGAATTCTGGGTTGAACTCCCAATGCCTGATGGGGCAAAAACATTGTCGCGGGTGGTTCTGGGTAAATGCCATCAGACCCCCCCCCCCCCCCCATGAAAGCAATGGCAAAAAATCGTTTCTCGCCTTTTTTCTTGGGTTACCCATGCAGACGACATACCACGGCAAGCATGGAGCCCGCTCAGCTTACCGTCACCATACATCTCCTGGGTGCTGCCAGACGTGGTACGGCATTGCTACACAGCATCAGCTCATTGCCTTTTGGCAGCAGACGCTGCATAACGACTGGTAGCAGTCATTGTCGTCTCCTGGGTGCTCTTTTAGCCGACCTCGGTGAGGTTGGTCGGGGGCACCAGGACATAAATGGGAGACGACGATGGCCGCAGTCGTACTGCACAGTCTTCTGGCAAGCAGCCAGGAGACGACGATGGCTAGCAGTCGTACTGCACCATCTGCTGCCAGCCTAAGTTGTATAAGAGAGATGGAGTGGATCAAAACAATAAAGAGACCAGATTTGTTTTATATTCATTTGCTCCTCCCCTCCTCCCTCCATGAATAGTGGGGGGAGGGATAGCTCAGTGGTTTGAGCATTGGCTGCTAAACCCAGGGTTTTGAGTTTAATCCTTAAGGGGGACATTGTGTGTGACAACCCTGTAAGCCATGTCGTCAGTCGCCCCTCCCTCCGTCACAGCAACAGCAGACAATCATTTTGCGCCTTTTTTCAGCACAGATGCCATAGCACAGCAAGCATGGAGCCCGTTCAGATCACCACCGCAATTATGAGCACTGTAAACACCACACGCATTATCCTGCAGTATATGCAGAACCAGAACCTGCAAAAGCAAAACCAGGTGAGGAAGCGACGGCAGCGCGGTGACAAGAGTGATGAGGACATGGACACAGACTGCTCTCAAATATGGGCCCCAGCAATGTGGACATCATGGTGTTAACGGGGCAGGTTCATGCCATGGAACGCTGATTCTGGGCCCGGGAAACAAGCACAGATTGGTGGGACCGCATAGTGTTGCATGTCTGGGACGATTCCCAGTGGCTGCAAAACTTTTGCATGCATAAGGGAACTTTGTGACTTGCTTTCCCCTGCCCTGAAGCACAAGAATACCAAAATGAGAGCAGCCCTCACAGTTCACAAGCGAGTGGCGATAGCCCTGTGGAAGCTTGCAATGCCAGACAGGTGCCAGTCAGTCGGGCGTCAGTTTGGAGTAGGGAAATCTACTGTGGGGACTGCTGTGATCCAAGTAGCCAACACAATCAAAGAGCTGCTGATATCAAGGGTAGTGACTCTGGGAAATATGCAGGTCATAGTGGATGGCTTTGCTGCAATGGGATTCCCTAACTGTGGTGGGGCGATAGACGGAACCCATATCCCTATCTTGGCAAAAAAAAAGTTTGTAGTGATAATCAGGATGGCCCATTTCCAACAGTTGACAAGAAGGTGTGAGTAACAGTAGGGGAAAAAAATTAGCATGGGGAAATAGTTTTGTGTAATGACCCATCCACTTCCAGTCTTTATTCAAGCCTAATTTAATGGTATCCAGTTTGCAAATTAATTCAAATTCTGCAGTTTCTCGTTGGAGTCTGGTTTTGAAATTTTTTTGTTGGAGTATTGCGACTGTGAGGTCTGTAATTGAGTGATCAAGGAGGTTGAAGTGTTCTCCGACTGAAGCACTGAAGGAAGGACTGAATGACTCATCCAAGCCGTGGATGTGTTCCAGAGGAACTTTCAAGACAGCAAACTCAATAAGAATCTGAAACATGGACTCTGAAGTCTAATGTATAGGGTGACCAGACAGCAAGTGTGAAAAATCGGGACAGGGGGTGGGGATAATAGGAGCAATATGTAATGACCAATACTTGAGGCTTTTTCACACTCCAAGATATAACTAAACTGTGTTTATAAGTGTCAAGGCTGATTCCCCACTCTGGCACTTCGAGTGCAGAAGGTGGGGGCCCTCAAGGATTTTAAAAAATTAATACTGGCCACTCCAGGCTTGTATTAAACTCCCAAGGTTACAGCTTTTCTCTGACATTGTATGGGTAGATGCTGCCACCACCCAAGTGCAAATCCATGGGACTCAGGAAGGCGCACTTGGGAATTCTTCCCTGTGGGATACCCTCAAGCCCTTTCATCCCCCCTCTGGGGAAGAGCTGAGAAAGAAAAAGAAAATCAGCTGTTGCCACCAGCTAATTAAACATGTGCACAAACCTCTTTGGACACAAAAATCCAGTCCTGTTCTTAAAAAAGGTAAATGTTATTAAAAACAAAAAGAAAGAAAATACATCTGGAACTTAGGCTATTGCCAGATTTAAGAAGAGCAAATATCATAATTAAGCATCAAGAATGGTTTTCTTGAGGTCCAGCTTAATGGTTACCAGCAAAACTAAAGCATTTGGGGGTTAGCACAGAGGAACCCACAAGCCAATAAGAAATAAAAGAAATGACCCTAATCCCATCTTCCTAGACCAGGGGTGGGCAAACTACAGCCCGTGGGCTGGATCTGGCCCGTCAGAGCTTTGGATCCAGCCTGCGGGATTGCCACCCTCATGGTCCTGCGGGCCCCTCGCCGCTCGTGGAAGTGGCCGGCACCAGATCCCTGCGGCCCCGGGTGGAGGAACAGAGGGCTCCGCGCGCTGCCCTCGCCTGCAGGCACCGCCCCCTGCAGCTCCCATTGACTGGGAATAGGGAACCGCAGCCAATGGGAGCTTTGGAGGAGGTAACCGCAGGCGAGGGCAGCGCGCAGAGCCCTCTGTCCCTCCCCCAGGGGACGCAGGGATCTGTTGCCAGCCACTTCCAGGAGCGGCGCAGAGCCAGGGCAGGCAGGGAGCCTGCCTGAGTCCCGCTGCCACCCTGGAGCCACTCCAGGTAAGCGGCACCAGAGCCCACACCCCAAACCCCTCCTGCACCCCAACCCCCTGCCCTGAGCCCCCTGCTGCACTCCACAACCCCTCCTGCACTCCAACCTCCTGCCAAGCCCCCTCGTACATCCCGCACCCCTCCTCCACCCCAACCCCTTGCTCTGAGCCCCTTCCTACACACCGCACCCCCTCCCACACTCCACACTCCCTCCCACACCCCAACCCCCTGCCCCAGCCCTACATTCATGGCCCTGCATGCAATTTCCCCACCCAGATGTGGCCCTCATGCCACAAAGTTTGCCCACCCCTGTCCTACATATTCCCTGATTTACTTACATATCTAGGGCTTCAGATAAGTAGTTCTAGGTATGATCTGATGATTTTCCATACCTGTCTTAAAGCTTCTTATAACATTGCGGCTATGTCTCTCCTCTCTCTGGAGAACAGACAGACAGACAAAGGGAAAGTTTTTTCCCCCAATTTTAAAAAGTTCTAGCCCTCCCATTGGCTCTTTTGGTCAGGTGCCCACTCCCTTCCTTTTACCTGTGGACCTGTTAACCCTTTACAGGTAAAGCAAGTAGAGAACAGCTACTAACAAGGTTTTTGTAACTAACTGGCTGGCTGGCTGGCTGGGTGTCCATAAAAGGGAACTACCCCTCACCCTTCATTTAACACAATGATCTTTATCATCACTTGCAGGAAGGGAGATACCAACATACATTTCTGATGACTCTCCTTACTACCCCCCAAATCCAAGTTTGCAAAATGTACAATATACCTATCCATTAATTGATGTGGGACTGGGAGCATGCAGAATTGACTGACTGTGGAGCTGCTGGAGGGTACAGATTTAATTGACATGGGGCTGGGGGTGATGCAGAATTAATTTATTGATATGTGTGTTAGAGGAGCTGAAAGCCTAAGCACCATCAAGCAACATTTTATGCAAATATATGTAATTATATGCAGATAAAAATGTTTTCCCCAAAAGATGTTTACAGCTATGCTCACCTGTACCATCAAACATGGTCAACTGGCCAGACCAGTAGGGTACAACTGCTCTAGACAGCTCAAGGGTTGGGCCCAACTACTTTAGCTGTACAGCATAGCTCAGTATGTGTGTTTGTATGGCTGAATAGGTCTCGAAACATACTGTAAAGTTATAATCTACTCATCTTGTTTTTAAAAAGGGTAACTAACTCAGCTGGAATGCTGAAATCAATTGTCAGACTCAGTTTAGCTCATCTCTATTCTCCTGCTATGACCATCAAGTTTCAAGATAGATGTGTTGGAGTTTCACATTGGTTATAAAACCATTACAAGAAAAAGTTTGAGGCCCGACTCAGATAGGCTGTACAAGGGATATTCAACTTTTTGTGCCTGAAAAGTGGTGACAAAAGAGAAAAACATACAAAAGGAAGGAATATAGATCATTCATGTATGACCGTGTCATTTTCTTTTCCAGTTGTTTGCCACTGTATCCATTAAAGCAGTTATGGATAGCACTATGTGTTGTTCAAATACTCATGCAGCCTATAGCAAGAGTTGAAAATTAGAGAAATTTGTCTGCTACTGTCTGGATCTCCATCATTTAGCTGAATATGTTAGGCCAGCTTTGAATAAAAGGTCTAGTTTCTGATAAACTCCATGTGATATTTTATTTAAGACACCCCTCAAATAGAAAACATTAAAATATCACCAGAAGGTTTCCCAGGAATCACAGCTGGGAAAATCATTTACTTTTTCCATTTATCTTTGGAGTCCTAAAGAAATACAGCATTAAGAAATTTGTGCATGAAAGGGAGGAAGTTGCTTTGTTTCATTTAAACCAGTGGTTCTCAACTTATTTACCATTGTGGGCCGCAGGTTGAGAATCACTGTACTAGACACACGGTGGTCCGCCCAGCCCTGTGCTTCCAGCATGCCCCTTGGGGGTAGGCCTGCACCACACACCACATCCACCCCCTCCCTATGCCCAGTGCTCCTCTGCCCAGAGACCCCCCAACAGACCCCTATGCCCAGCACCCCCCACCCAGACACCTCCACAGACCCTACACAACTGCATAGTGCCCTGCACACTACCACCCCCTGCACTACCACCACAACTGCCCAGTGCCCTAACACAGACCACCCCTCACAAACCCCTCACTGCCCAGAGCCCTGCCACAGACCCCTCCCCACTGAGACCCACTCTCCTGTGTCCTGCCCCCCAGCTGTACTCATCGGCCTCGCTGGGAGGTGACTGTGTCCACCGGGCTGAGCTGGCAGCGCGGCCGGGGCCGATTGGGGATTGCTCTTGCCTCTTGGGAGAGGCACAATCAGCCAGACTGGAGCAGGAGTGGGGCCTGCCCAGGCCAGGGTCCCTCAGGACCCACTTGCCCAGCACGGGGCCCTATGTTGGGCCACTGAGCTCTTCCCCTGCCACAGGGGGCTGCTTTGCCTTCCCTGTTGGCAGGAAAGCTCCAGCAGGGCTCCAGCATGATGCCATTTCCCCCTCAGCTGGCCCTGCCCCCTGCTGGACTGGAGCAGGAAACTTTGAATTTTTTTGAGCACACTGCTGGGCCACAACGAGGTGCTAAGAAGGGCACATGTGGCCCATGGACCGAGAACCACTGCTTTAAACGGAAGAGTGCCAGATCAACTATCAATTTTTTTTTTAAGTACATAGTTTATTTCTCCTATTCTTTTCAAGATTGAAAAAGCTACTTTGTAGACAAGGTAAACAGAAAGTTTGCTAAGTGTAGTTGTTTTGAAGAGTTATTTGTTGGTAAAAAATTTCAAATTTGCATGCTAAAATTAGCCATCTAAAACCATATGCAACCACTAAGTAAATGTGGCTTAATTTTTCAGATGTGCTGAGCACTCACTTCTGTGGGCACTCATTTGAAAACTCAGACTGCTTTCATTTAGTGCCTACATGGGGATTTAGGTTGCTAATTTTATGGAATTAAGCTCTAAAATGCTGGGGCTAAATTTTTGAGCAGTGAAACAACTCTCATCTTCTTAATTTGAAAGTTAATGTTTAAGTACATGAAAAAACGCTCCCGGCACTTCTGTGCGAGGGTGTGATATGGGCATTAAGCCCAGCAAACATTTTATATGATATCTAGAAGTGCTTTATAAAGGAGGGGACCCCATCACTATTTTACAAGAGGCAACGTGACTTATTGTAAGTTATACAGCAGGTCAATGAGTGGAGAGATCTCCTAACTCCCAGTCCAGTGGTCTATTCACTGGAGCACATTGACTCCCAGCCATAAGCTGCACTATGATTAGAACCACATATTCAGTGCATTTACTACAGTATGAGGTACTTTTTAGTTAGCCACTACTTAGACTGTGAATATTAGGGGTTATTGGCTGGATTGTTAAGCAACTTCATGGAGAGCACCATGTACTTGCTGTATATTGGTGACTAAAAGTTATTCCGAGTCTACGGTAAGTCTCCCACAACAGCATCCCTGGGAGGAAAAAAAGCACACAAAGCTGGAAAAAAACCCAGATGATGGCAAATAAAAGATCTCTATACCCTAATAGCATATCCTTTTCTTCTCCCCCTTCCAGATTTTTGAAGGCACACTTACAAACATTTCACAGACGTAATCTTGAGAGCCTTTTTTGAGCCAGAGCTCTTTATAACAAAGTCTTATTGTGTCCCTAGAACACCATTTACTTACCTGTATATTTTGCTGAACTACTGACTGAAACAAATAGGAAGTGCCATAATCAGAACAGGAAAAATATTGATGGCATCTAGCATTTTTCCTTGAGTATCTGTTACTGGAAACTTGCACACAACATGGCTGGAAGCAGTCTTCCAGCCAGCTGTAGCCTCATAAATATATCTTCACACATGAGAATATTAAGCCTAGAGAGAAAACAGCCCTTTAGGATGTGAAAAATGACTTCAAAAGACAATTCCATTGTTTGTTTTTACAGCTTGCATGCCAACAGTTTTTCCGTCAAGAGCCTCTACTCCTGTGTCTCATCTATTATACAATATGAGATAAATGACACTTACTGATGTATATAACAAACAACTAGTAAATATGTTTCAAAGTAATATCTGTCCTGATAATCGTTTAAGGAAGTTTTGCTTGATAAGAAAGTCACCAAAATGTCCATATTAGAAAAGACTGACATTTCTCAATAGTGACCTAAAGAGCTCTGTAAAACCTGAAAGCTTGTCTTCCGCCAACAGAAATTGGTCCATAAAAGAAATCACCCACTTTGTTCTTCTCAATTAAAATAGTTGGAAGGTAGAATTGTGTAAAATACTGACAATTTCCTCAATGGAGGTGCAAACACTAATAAAGTATAAAATAGGCACCTTAATTGATGTGAGTATAAAAACAAAACCATCATGAAGATATTTTGAATATTACATGGAGAATAACACATATGCAGTCAGCCACCTAACACTCATTCACTGAGGTTCTGAATGATTGACATGTCAGTGTGAAATGGTGGTCAGATCAGATGTTGGTTAAACTCTTATCATTGGTTACTTGATCAGTTTGACTGGTATTTTTTGTTGGTTTCAACATGTAGAATGGTGCTAGAGACTTGAGGTATTTCCTGGAGATTAAGTGACCTGGGAGTAGCTGATAACCTACACCAGTGCTTTCTGACTCAGCTGCTATTATGCACACAATATTCAAGAACAGATTACGTTTTCTGTTTGTTTTTTTGTTAATTACTTATACGTGAGGTAAGCACACTTCATGCATATTGTGCTGGGCACTTTTAGAGAATGAAAGCCCAATTTGTTAGCACAAACACTCCTCAGTGTTTCAATTAGCTGCTCATTAATTCACACCCACCCAAGAAACAATAATAAAGATGAAATATTGATTTAAACAAAGAGGAATGTTTTCAAATTCACTATTTTATATAATGGTGCAAAGTAATACAATACTTTTTATATACACTCAAGTAAACAAATACAGAAACAGGATCTGTTTTTTATGGCAAGGGGAAAAAAAGACCAGGTTAAGCAGTTACAAATATTTTGCTTTGAACTTTCAACTTTTCCCCTTGTAGGGATTGGAAATCAACTCTCCACATTTATAGTAGTTGTGCTTCTCTGCTCAGACCCTCATTCAACATTTTTAATGGATCTGAAATGGAATGCGTCTTCACTGTCCTGTTTGAACCCCTCAAGTCAACTGTCATAGCTTTGAAGTACGGCTTGTTAGTACGCTGCTGCACAGCCAGCAGAGGGAGCTCAACACATCAGGCTCTCTGTGGTCCCATTAAAAATGGCTGTTTGGTTAAAAGTGTAATTTTATCCCGTTTGCTTTCCCCAGCCTGAGAAGGAAAAACACTTTATTATGGTTTCCTGGGAACAACTCTAGTTTTAAGCTTTAAAAATTTCCTCTGTTTTCTTCAGCTGAATCCCCAACACTTTCTGATTTCATGCAAGGCTGGCAGTTGCCTTGCTGTGGCTGATGTCTAGCACTCAACTTGTAGCATTTCACTGATCACTGACTATACTGGCTGTACAGGACTTTGTGGGGACCAGAAAGCTTCTTGCAGGTGTGAGTGAGGGATATCACTGGGGCAGGAGGTACTATGGTTGGATAGTAGAAGATGACAGCACCAATGGTAATGTGGTTGAAGAGAGACACAAGTGGGAAGCAGGAGCTGAGAGAAGCTCACTAGGATCTCCCCTCTTCCTTTTAAGAGGTGCTCTGCACATCCTGGAGGCAGCAAAAGTGATCAGCAAAGATCATCAACAAGGAGACCTGTTACTGTTTGCTGTAATTGAATCAGGAATGCTGAAGACTATGCAGAAAAAAATTATATATAATTTTAAAGAAAAGGATTAGGGTTTTACTCATATGAAGCCTCAATGACAAACTGGATTGTAGAGCAGAAATTCCTCTATGACAGTTATCGATTCCCCATTAGATTAAGGTAAGTCAAATTCTGGGGCCTACACAACTTATCTGGCAGCTTTAACTATTACAATTCTTCCACGTTACTAACCAATGCTTAAAACAGCAGTTCTGGCACTCTCAAATAGTCATCATCATGAAGTCATTACCTGCCCACACCTGGCTTTACTGCCCTACTTACAGTGGAGACTGTTTAAATATTAAATGTCTCGTAAAAAGTCAAGGATATCAGCATTCTAATCAGGGCCGGCTCTAACTTTTTTGCCGCCCCACGCAAAAAAGAAGAGTGCCGCCCCCCCTCCCCGCAAGCGCCACGCCGCGCCGCCGTACCCCCCCCAGTGCCGCCAAAATCCCTGCCCCCCCAGCACCACGCCGCCTGAATCCCCGCCCCCCAGAACGCCACGCCGCCCGAAGCCACGCCCCCTCCAAGCACCGCGCCAACCTCCGCCCCTCCTCCGAGCGCCAGCCCCCGCCCCCCAGCGCCGCGCCAGCCTCCGCCCCCCCAGCGCCACGCCAGCCCCCGCCCCTCCTCCAAGCGCCAGCCCCCGCCCCCCCAGCGCCGCACCAGCTCCCGCCCAATAAATAAAATAAATAAAAACCTGAGCGCCGCCCCGGCCCAAGGTGCCGCCCCAAGCACGTGCTTGGTCGGCTGGTGCCTGGAGCCGGCCCTGATTCTAATTACAGTTTCCTGCAGAGGAACAGAAAAAACCCTCTTTGTTCATCAGTCCCATATTTTGATGGGATTTGTTGTGAAATCAAGGCCCATTGGCAATAAGCTGGCTTGGTACAGGTTCTGCCAATACATACTCTGAAGAACCTAAATTCAAAAGTGACAGGTCTTGACTGTCTAAAACTTCATGTGTTTTTTTTTAAAAAAAAAAAGCAATTTATAGTAAAAAAAACAATGGTTTTGAGATTCTGCCTCACTGGTTTTAGTTGGAAAGGCATCCTATCAAATATAACCAATCAATTTATATGTGGAAAACAAGCAACTAAGGACCCAATGCTGCATCCAGATCACATGGGAAATCACTTTGCAATCACTAGGAATTCTGATTGCCAACTGGGCTGCAGAATCAGGCCGGTAGGCAACACTGAAATCAGACAAACTACAGAGACTAATTGCACTTCTATTGGTTTACTATAGATCCAAATATGGTACCCATCAACACAGCATCTGAAGTTAATGGAGAATTTTGGGCTGTAGAAACAGGTCAGTTTATTTCACACATCATAGTTCTGCTTCTTGCTGGAAAACTAGCAGATAGCTTTCTTGATACTTCTAGAAAATTACTCACATGAGAACAAGTTACAGAGCATGGGGATGATTATAAAAGCAACAGATTAAGAAATAGCGCCTAACACTGACTTGAAATAAAGTCAGTGATAATGAAAGAAGACTCCATTAGTCAAATACAAAGACACGTCTGACAACTGGTGATTGTCAAAATGTGCTACTGTACTTTAAATTCCTTGCTAGTGGCAGGTTTGGTTGGGGGAGGGTGGGCAGGGGCAGAAGGAAGCACTGTCTGTATTTATTCCGTCAATTATCAGTACGCAAGCACTTAAATATCCTTCTCCCAAATCCCCAAGTTGGTTGTAGATCCCTCAAGACATCTTGCCACAAACCGATCAGCTGGGAGATATCGGAGTGGAACAGCCTTAGGCATACCTGGAACATTCCCTAGCTAATGCTGTTAGCAATGAGACATCAAAATTGGGTTTCCTCCTGTTTAGGGACATCCGTTACTGGGATCGAGGACTCTCTTTCACAACCCCATCAACAAGTAACATATGGCCTACTTTGGAAGTTTGCTGCTGTTACACTCTTTGTAAAAGCCCCTGATAGAGAGAGATTGGAACAGGTGATAGAGAGCAGAGGGCCAAAGACAGAGCACTTTAGCTTGTTAATATACTCCTTCGGCTCTATAGCAAATGCTTCTGTAAGACTAAATTACTTGAGCCAAAACAATTAATATGCAAGACTACATGAGAAGAGAGATAAAGGTTCATAAAAATCACTAGTTCTCAATAGTCAGTCATGCATGTACTCAAAAAAGTGTATTGCTTCCACTGAAATTAATACAAACAACTGTCTAATTAAACAGCTACACTCTCTGGTTCCTTTAATGTCACTGCCGTTCCTTCGTACACACCCCACTTTTCTCCCCAGAAATGTTAATTCCTTTCTGAGACAGCGCACAATACAGACGCCCCCCCGACTTACGCAATCGTTCCATTCCGGAAAGCCTTGTGTAACTCAAATTTTGTGTAAGTCGGAAATGTATACCCGTATGTTACGCAAAAATTTCCGCAACCCGAAAATCCTATTTCTGGTTTATGGAACTTTTTCCATAAGTGTGAATTTGCATAAGTCGGGTCTTGCATAACCCGGGGAGCGTCTGTAAAGGAAAGTGAGTGCCACACCTTTATGTTTTTTTTATTTTGAAGTGAACATTTTGTTAGTGCCAAACATTAATGCATGAGATACCCATCAATGAGGCACTTCAGTTACCAGGAGAGTTCAAGTTGTAATGACATTGCCCAGTAAATCAGAACTCTTTAATAATTAAAAAAAATGGTTAGCAACCTGTTCTGTAACTGTTGTTCAAGATGTGTTGCCCATGTCCATTCAGGTATGAGCATGCCCGGTGCATCAGAGCCAGAGATTTTTCCCTTAGTTGAACCTGTTGGGGCAACTTATGCCCTCTGCTGCCTTGTGCTACTGCATGAGGGTATAAAGGGTGCAGCCACCCTCGACCTCAGTTCCTTCTTACTGGACAGAGTCCAATAGAGAGAGGGGAAGGAGGGTGGGTTGTGGAATAACACATGCAACACATACTGAACAATAGTTACAGAACAGGTAGCTGTTTTTTCTTCTTCAAACGATTGCACATATCCATTCCACTTCAGATGACACACAAGCAGTTCAGTATGGAGGTGGGTTTTGGAGTGTACTTGAGTAATGTCTAAAGGACTAGTCGTCTGAACTTGGCATCATTCTGGAATACTAAAACATGTTATAGGCACCTTACTTAGCATGCTCTGCTTCTATTATCACCCTACTTGGCGAGGTTATGTTGGCAATGTCATAGCACATACATAGGCAGGAAGAAATCCATGATGAGAATCTCTGAATTGAGACTGGAACACTCTTCATCCTGTCTGCAATTACTATTAACTGTTGGGATGATAATCTAATCAATCTGCCCAAGTAAAAAGCTAACACGCTTCTGAAAGGTATGGAGTCTTTCTTCATCCTTTATGAGAATGAGGCTTATGAAAGAAATTTGTAAGTACATTGCTGGACGGAGCTAGAATTTCAACACTACTTTAGTCACAAATTTCAGATGAAAACGTAAGGGGAAGTTACTCACCTTGCAGTAACTGAAGTTCTTTGAGATGTGTGTCCCTGTGGGTGCTCCACACTAGGTGTCAGTGCATCCTGGCGCTGTTGATCGGAGATTTTCGGTAGCAGTGCCTGGTCGGGACGCAGTAGAGGGGAGGAGGGTAGGGAGTGGAGCATCCATAGGGACACACATCTCGAAGAACTTCAGTTACTGCAAGGTGAGTAACTTCCCCTTCTTTTTCGAGTGCTGTCCCTGTGGGTGCTTCACTCTAGGTGAATGTATAGCAGTTCCCACTATGGTCAGTGGGACTTTGGAGATAGACTCATAGACTTTAAGGTCAGAAGGGACCATTATGATCACCTAGTCTGACCTCCTGCACAATGCAGGCCACAGAATCTCACCCACCCACTCCTGTAACAAATCCCTAACCTATGTCTGAGTTATTGAAGTCCTCAAATCGTGGTTTAAAGACCTCAAGGTGCAGAGAATCCTCCAACGAGTGACTCGTGCCCTATGCTGCAGAGGAAGGTGAAAAACCTCCAGGGCCTCTGCCAATCTGCCCTGGAGGAAAATTCCTTCCCGACCCCAAATATGGCGATCAGTTAAACCCTGAGCATGTGGGCAAGACTCACCAGCCAGCACCCAGGAAAGAATTCTCTGTAGTAACTCAGATCCCACCCCATCTAACATCCCATCACAGACCATTGGGCATATTTACCTGCTAATAATCAAAGATCAATTAATTGCAAAAATTAGGCTATCCCATCATACCTCCCCTCCATAAACTTATCAAGCTTAGTCTTGAAGCCAGACATGTCTTTTGCCCCCACTACTCCCCTTGGAAGGCTGTTCCAGAACTTCACTCCTCTAATGGTTAGAAACCTTCGTCTAATTTCAAGTCTAAACTTCCTAATGTCCAGTTTATATCCATTTGTTCTTGTGTCCACATTGGTACTAAGCTTGAATAATTCCTCTCCCTCCCTGATATTTATCCCTCTGATATATTTATAAAGAGCAATCATATCTCCCCTTAGCCTTCTTTTGGTTAGGCTAAACAAGCCAAGCTCTTTGAGTCTCCTTTCATAAGACAGGTTTTCCATTCCTCGGATCATCCTAGTAGCCCTTCTCTGTACCTGTTCCAGTTTGAATTCATCCTTCTTAAACATGGGAGACCAGAACTGCACACAATATTCCAGATGAGGTCTCACCAGTGCCTTGTATAACGGTACTAACACCTCCTTATCTTTACTGGAAATACCTCGCCTGATGCATCCCAAGACCGCATTAGCTTTTTTAACGGCCATATCACATTGGCAGCTCATAGTCATCCTGTGATCAACCAATACTCCGAGGTCCTTCTCCTCCTCTGTTACTTCCAACTGATGTGTCCCCAATTTATAACCAAAATTCTTGTTATTAATCCCTAAATGCATGATGTGGCAGTGAGTACTGTAGAGAGTACTGTATGGCCTACTATGGTGTCTGCCGTGGTGTCTTGCGTGAGAGCATAGTGTTTGGCAAACGTGTGTTCAGAGGACCATGTAGCCACTTTACAGATGTCAGAAATGGGTATGTTATGTAGGAAGGCAACAGATGTTGACAGAGCTCAAGTGGGATGAGTTCTAATGCCTTCGGGCGGTTGAATATTTTGAATACGGTAAGAGGATCTGATGCAGTCAGAGATCCACTTGGCCAGACGTTGTTTAGAGATAGCCGTATCTTTCGATGATGGAGACAAAGAGTCGTGAAGATTTACAAAATGGCTTAGTCCTAAGTAAAAAGCAATTGCTCGCCTGACATCGAGAGTATGCAGGGTTGCCTCGTTTGGAGTCTTGTGAGGTTTGGGATAGAAAGTAGGTAAGTGTATAGGTTGGTTAAGGTGGAAGGTGGATACCACCTTTGAGACCACATCCTAAATTTCTCCCTGAGTGACTTTATCTTTGGAGATGATTGTGTAGGGAGGATGGGCCATCAGGGCGCTTATTTCACCTACTCTCCTTGCTGATGTTATTGCAACTAAGAAAGCTACCTTCGTGAACATATGGAGAAGAGAAGAGGTAGCCAAGGGCTCGAATGGAGGTTTCATGACAGCATGAAGAACGAGGTTAAGGTTCCATGTAGCCGCCATTGGGTAAATTTCAGGGTACAGATTTTGCAGGCCCGTGAGAAATCGTTTTATGGTGGGGTGGGTAAAGAGTGAATAACCTAACAGGTCATGGAAGGTGGTAAGCGCCGCCAGGTGCACTTTGATGGAGCTAAGCGAAAGTCCATCCTGTTTTAGTTTCAGTAGGTAGTCTAGAATGTTAGGGAGGGTCACCGTATTGGGCGTTAAGTGATTACGTGAGCACCAGAGGGCGAAACGCTTCCAGTTCTGCAGGTAGGTTTTACTAGTGGAGTCTTTTCTACTGTGCAGGAGGACATATCGGACTTGCTCGGAACAGGCTAGTTCATGGGTTTGGAACCATGAAGGAACCAGGCGCCGTTGATCGGAGATTTTCGGTAGCAGTGCCTGGTTGGGATGCGGGCGCTCAGTTGGTATCTCCCATCTCGTTGGAAGGGAGGAGGGTAGGAGGATAGGATATGAATGGGAAGAGATGGGTGAATGCCCAGGGTGCGCAGTGTCGCTCTAGAATCTTTCATGGTGTGAAGTAGTTCATCGTGTTTTTTTTGGAAAACAGTTTGTCTTTATCAAAGGGGTGGTCCTCCACTTTGCTCTGCAGATCTTTAGGGATGCCAGATGCAGAAAGCCATGAAGAACTGTGCATAACCACAGTGGTTGCAGTAGTACAGGCTGTCTAAAGAGGCTTGTAGGCTGCTCTGGAAATCCTGTCTCCGAAAGCGGCTGCAGGGATTTTTCCATGAGAAGCATTTTAAACCGCAGGTCCCTGTCGCGCCAAGCCCTTGACTTGAGGCTCATACAGTGGAGGCACTTTGCAGGGATGTGGGTTTCTCCAAGGCACTTCACACAACATGAGTACCCATCCGACCGTGGCATGGAGTCCTGACAGGAAACACACTTTTTGAATCCTGAAGCCCCTGGCATTGTGAATTAGAAATGGCAGGGGAGAGTCTCTCAGCGGGAGACAAACCTGAAGCGAAAAAGGTTTTTTTTAATTAAACTAAGTAACTAACTATGTAACTATACTAAAGGAAGGGAAACAACTGGGATATAACTAATAAGTATTTCTGTATTCTTTGTTAATTTTTCCTACAGAGACCAGGGAAGAGAAGCAGCACTTCCCCGAGTCCCATCTTCAGCCGGGGACGGCTGAGAAGGAACTGAGGGGGTGCAGGACGCAGGAGCTCAGGAAGATTCCAACGAGATGGGAGATACCAACTGAGCGCCTGCATCCCAACCAGGTACTGCTACCGAAAATCTCCGATCAACGGCACCGAGACGCACCGACACCTAGAGTGGAGCACCCACAGGGACAGCACTCGAAGAAGTAGTAAACTTTGTCTTTCTAAAAGACTTTGTAAGGAGGGACAACGATCAACACCTGTAATTCCCTCACTCTTCTTATAGAGGTAATAGCTACCAAAAATGCTACTTTCATGGACCCTTGAAGTAAAGAGCAGGTAGTCATCGGTTGAAAGAGTGGACCCATCAACTCAACACCAGATTCAAGTCTCAGGAAGGGATAGGATCCACCTCTTGGGGATATAACTTGTCCAGACCTTTTAAAAACCTAATTGACATCAGATTGGAGAAAACAGAACATCCCATGATCAGAGGTTGGAAATGGAGATAGCTGCCAGGTGAACCCTCATAGAACTAATGGATCGGCCTTGTTGTTTCAGTTAGAATAGTTCAGAACATTGCTGTATAGAGGCCCAGGGGGGTGAAACACCTTTTTGCTGTGACCATAAGGAGTAAGTACGGTAAGTATATCTAGTAGAAGGCTTTCTGCTATTCGGGAGAATGTTTTGCACATTCTCTGAACAGACCTCCTCCTGAAGCGTTAACCATGGAAAAGCAGCAACCAAAGAAAAAGTGTCTGTAACTAGTGTTAATGTGGGTAGGGAGGGGCGAAGGGAACTCCCATACACACACCTGCCTGATCTGTTCACCAATTCAGGGAGGCTAACACTCCTGCAGGCACTCAAATCAGCATGTCTAATGGGTGACAAGCCAAGAAGTACACTGAGCTTACCCATCTCTACTACTTTCCAGGACTAAGTCTGGCACGCTACCCTCTGGCCTGGAGGGTGGAGGAAGGGAGGGGGCTGTTCCTGCTGCTGCTGGGCCCTGGGCCCTTGCTGTTACTGCTCCAGCTGCTCCCTTGGCTGGGCCAGACACTACCACCCACCCCCTTCTCTGCTACCCAGTTGCTGGCTGGCTGCTGAACCCCCCTACCCTCAGTTGCTGCTGTTGCTCCAGCTACAGCCCCTTGGGGGGGGGGGTCTGCTGGCCCACTCCCCAGAGGAGGGGGAGTGAGGGACCCCAGCCCAAGCCATTGCTGCTGCGGACATTACCATCATCACCATCATCTGAGCGGGGTCCCTCCTGCCTGGCCACCAGACTACCACCCGGAGCTGCTGGAGCTGCTGTGTTTGCGGTTGGGGAGTTGTTGGAGCCCCGAGAAGAGGACCACCTGCTGCTGGGGGAGCGCACAGAGACTCTGAAGACCACCGTGGAGGGGGCACTTAAGGACTGAGTAATTTTCAAACTGTGCTCTTGTGGTGGGGGTCTGGACTGTGTTTGTGTGGACACCGGGGTGTGGACTGGAGCCTGCCCCCTGGAAAAAGTGAAAAAAAAAGACCTGCTAAAGAAAGTTGCTTCCTCTCTGGACATTCAGATTGAGGTAGTGAAGAGAGCTCCCATAGACTGGGGTCAGCAGGACCTTCCCGTGTGGCTCTGCCTATAAATGACACCATACTGGAGCCCACAAAAATATTGTGGCAAACGCCATCATCTCTACCACAAACAGCTGAGAGGACCGATGGCACGTACCATATTCCTTCACAGGGATATGAACAAGTCTACACCTTCCCTTCCCTGGTTTGTTGGTTGTCTCAGCAGTAAATGAAGGGGAACATCAGGCACAGTCTTCTACCGCAAAGGTGAAAGATGCAAATAGACATAGCCTTTTCGGTAGAAAGGTTTCTTCTATGGCTGACCTACAGTTTCACATCTCGAATCAACAAGCCTTTCTGGTCTCGCTCCTCAGCACGGACTACAAGGTTGTAGCGAAGGCCATCTTGCTGCGGCTGGGGTCCGTGCTGGCGGACGTGGTCCATCCCAACCAGACCTACACCGTCCCGGGCCGGACCATATTCGATAACCTGTATTTGGTCTGGGACCTCTTAGAGCTGGGGTGTAGGGATGGTATGTCGTTCGCCCTCCTGTCCCTGGACCAGGAGAAGGCGTTCGACAGGATGGACCATGGGTATCTCCTGGGCACTCTGCGGGCCTTCGGCTTCGGGCCCCAGTTCGTGGGCTTTTTCCAGGTGCTGTATGCTGACACGGAGTGTTTGGTCAGGCTCAACTGGACCCTGACCCAGCCGGTCAGCTTTGGGTGGGGAGTACAGCAGGGGTGCCCCCTCTTGGGCCAGCTGTACGTTCTGGCGATCAAGCCCTTCCTCTGTCTCCTCTGCCGGAGGTTGACAGGGTTGGTGCTTTGGGGGCCGGAGCTGCGGCTGGTCCTGTTGGTGTACGCTGACGACGTGCTACATGCGGTCCAGGACCCGAGTGACCTGGTGCGGTTGAGGCCTGCCAGGCCGTTTACTCGGAGGCCTCCTCCGCCCGGGTCAAC
This sequence comes from Terrapene triunguis, assembly GCF_002925995.2. Classification (NCBI taxonomy): domain Eukaryota; kingdom Metazoa; phylum Chordata; order Testudines; family Emydidae; genus Terrapene; species Terrapene triunguis. The sequence goes on from NW_020664381.1 coordinate 7,972,759, forward strand.
AGCTCTGGCCTAGTGGTCAGGGATGGGAGGCAGACAAGCTCCCTCCCACCCGCGCTTGAAGCCATCCGGTGGAGCGCGGGTCCGCTGCTCTATCTTGGCGTTTATCCACCATGCATCCTTCTCAGCCGGAGAACTGGCAGGATTTGGAGGCCAAGGTGGGTGAGCAGGACTGCTTCGGTGTCACTCCCTGCGAGGGAGGGCGCTGGTGCTGAACCAGCTAGTCCTGTCCATGCTCTGGCACCGGCTCAACAGCCTGAGCCCGGCCCTGGGGATCCTGGCCAGGCTCCAAAGGATGACCCTGGAGTTCTTCTGGCCGGGGCTGCACTGGGTCTCTGCAGGGGTTTTGAGTCTTCCTCTGGAGGAGGGAGGGCAGGGCCTGGTCTGCCTTCACAGCCAGGTCCATGTCTTCTGCCTCCAGGCCCTGCAGAGACTCCTTTACGGTGCAGGTAGTCTGGCGTGGGGCACGTTGGCACACACCTTCCTCCGTCGCCTCCGAGGGCTCCAATATGACCGGCAGCTCTTTTTTCTCCATCTGACGGGTCTTCCGCGAGACCTCTCAGAGCTGCCGGTCTTCTATCAGGACCTCCTCCAGACCTGGAAGCTCTTTTCAGCAACCAGGTCCATTGTGGGCACCGAGGGGGCAGACCTCCTGCTACACAACCCCGATCTGCGTGTGCAGGTGGCGGAGTCTCCCTCGGTGTGCCAGAGGTTCGTCCTGGCAGAAACCACTAGGGTTGGAGACCTCCTGGACTATGACGGGGGGGACCGGGTGGATCCCCATGTGCTCGGTCGGCGCATGGGGCTCTCCACCCTTCTGACCCCCCTGCGCGTACTCCAGGAGGTGGAGGCCGCCTTGTCACCCGTTTCTCTCGTCTTCCTGCAGCGGGCCCTGCGAGAGGGCACTCCCCGCCCACCCATCACCCTGGGCCCTCCGGACATTTTTATTCGGCCCCTGTTCTGCGAGTCCCCCCCCCCAGCCTCCCCGTTCCCACACCCCGAGCCAGCTGCACACCCTACAGCCGGTTCGGTTCCAAACTGCGCCTAGAGACCAACTGTACACGCTCGTGCTCCACACACTGTATTTCCTCACCCTCGTGTCCCGCCCCGACATCAAATGGCGGGACTATCTTCCACCCAAAGAGGGTGAGGAGCCCCGGTGGGCCAGCCTTTATTCCACCTTGGTCCCACGGCCCGCCGGGGACATCGGTTGGCGGCTCCTTTATGGAGCCGTGAGCATGGGCGTGTACCTGGCGCGGTTCACACCTGTACCCGAGGCCTGCCCCTTCTGCGGCGTGAGGGAGAACCTGGCGCATGCCTATCTCGAATGTGCCAGGTTGCAGCCCCTATTCCGGCTCCTCCAGAGCCTCTTGCTGAGGTTTTGGTTCCACTTCTCCCTGCACCTGTTCCTTTTTGCACACCCCATCTGTGGCCCCACGAAGTCGCGAGACCTCCTCGTCAACCTCCTCCTGGCCCTGGCCAAACTCTCCAACTACACTACCAGGAGGAGGATGCTGGACGAAGGGGTGCTCTGCGACTGTGGGGCCTATTTCCGTTTCTCCCTAGTTTCACGCATCTGGGCGGAGTTCCACTGGGCAGCGTTCGCTGGCTCCCTCGACACCTTTGAGGAGCAGTGGGCACTCTCCGGGATTCTCTGCTCAGTGTCCCCATCCAGTACCCTCATTTTGAAGCTATGACCTTCACCTCAGTCCCTGTTTTTCTCTTCTCATTTGTTGTCCCCTGTACTCATTTGGTCCCTGGGTCCAGTGGTCCCTCCTGCTAGGCTGGGAGAGGGGCCTTTAGAAATGGGCAGGCGCAACCGGGTTTTCCAATAAGACCAGAGGAAGGATCTGCATCCCTAGACCACGAAGGGACCTTTTCCCAGTACCGAGGGCAGAATCCTCTTGATGCAGGAGAGGCACCTTCTAGATTGGGAGCAAGTGGCATAGGAGCCTATTTCCAATTCTGACCAACAGTCCAAGTTGCCAGAGCAGGGAGTTGTGATACCCTGCAGCGCCAAGGACCGGTCATGTGTCTTTGGAGACATCAATACTGATGACAGCATGCTGGGCTTTCCTGTGGGTGGCACTGGGTGAAGAGATGCTGGACAGTCTGAAGTCAGCTGCAGTATTGAAGGCTGGATGCTACTCACAAGTAAGCCCGAAGTCAGGGGAACAATACAGTTGGGAAATCTGGTACCAAGAGGCATAGGAAAGATTCTCTGAGGTCAGTGCTGAGAGGTTACCTGGTATTGCTGATCTTGCACTAAAGGGGTCGACCTCAATGGCACAGGCACCGTTGTTGGAGGAGACGACCTCATGAGAGACAAAGCATCTCTTCTTCAAGGACAGTATGTCCTGCCTTCCAGCCTGTTTGCTGGTAAACTGTACCAGGGACCTTGATCTCCTGGAGGAGGTTGGCTCCTTTGAAGCATGTTGTCTATGCTTCTTACTGTCTATTGCTCCCCTACTGAATCTCCACAATGTCCAGAGTGGCACTTCTGAATGAGGTCCTTGGTGCCCGCTCCAAGCAGGTAGGCTCTGATGATGGACATAACACGGTCTCCATGAGAAGGTGACCTCTCTATGTTTCTTAGTCCGGGGCTTGAAGTTTCTACAGATCTGATACCTGTCCCAGATGTGACCCTAACTGAGGCACTTCAGAAACTTAGAATGAGGGTCATTCCCCACCATTGACTTTTTGCAGCCATTGCAAGGCTTAAAGCTCAAAGACCAAAGTATTTCCCAGTACTGTGAGCCAGTACCCAGAACAAACAGGAAACAACTAAGTAAAAGTAAGTAAAATAACAAAAGAAACTTATTCTAAAGCTCTACTAACTATCTGATGAGTACACTAACTATATACACACACAAGAGGAAAATTCCCTGAAAGGGAGAACACTTGCAAATCAAGCCAACAAGCTCTCACTACTGATCATGGGAGGTAAGAAAGAACAAAGGAGGGCTGGGAGTGGCTGTGCCCTTTATGTCATTGTGCAGCAGTGGACGCAGGCGCCGCATGAATGGGCACTGCTAAGGTAAAAATCTCTAGCTCCAGTGCATTGGGCATGCACACACTTGAAATTGAATGGACATATGCAATCACTTGAAAAAGACAGATTTATCATTAAAAGAAGACTCCAGCATTGTGGAAAGATTTGTTACTAGTGCAATTCTTGATAGTCGATATACTTGTAGAACTACATATTTCTTTAGCTTTCAAACTTAGACATGAGATTCTGAAGTGGAGAGCAAGCAAAAAATTAGAACCCACGGTAAAAATCACCAGTTCCTATGACTGGAGGGTCTTGCTAGATCAGAGCCAGATGCTAATTCCCTTTCAACCAATGACCCCCATGACAGTAATCCTCCCCACACAAACCCACTTCACCGCACAGAATTCCTAATTTCTAAGAGGAGACTGTAGATTAGCATAATTACTTTGAAATTAAGAATTTCAGGCACAGTAATCCAATCCAATCTCCTGTAGACTACCATATATTGAGAGGTCTCCTTATATTACTAAATATTTAGAAATGAAAAAAAGTAGTCAGGAAAAACATTTCCCAGGGAGACTAGAAACATCATTCCCTAGAATGATGGCATAGTGTAACCCAGGGGTTCTCAAACTTCATTGCACCGCGACCCCCTTCTGACAACAAAAATTACATGACCCCAGAAGGGGGAACCGAAGCCTGAGCCTGCCTGAGCTCCGCTGTCCCGGGTGGGGGTGGGGTCAAAGCCAAAGCTCAAGGACTTCAGCCCCGGGTGGGGGGGGGGGTCTGAGCCCTGCCAGCTGAAGCCTGAGCCCTGCCACCCAGGGTTGAAGCCCTCAGGCTTCAGCTTTAGCCCCGGACCCCAGCAAATCTAATATCAGCCCTGGTGACCCCATTAAAATGTGGTCGCAACCCTCTTTGGGGTCCTGGCCCAGAGTTTGAGAACTGCTGGTGTAACCTATTTGAAATGTCTATGCTAAATGAAAACATTACTATTTCTCAACAGAAATTGGCAAAGAAAAGCAGTAAGAAACCCATTTCGAAAAGACATTCTCCTCATGCAACTGGATTTTTTAAAAAACTTACGCAATACAAAAAAGAAAGCAATCCACTATAGAGTAATAACCTTGGAAAACAATGGAGCAGCACTTAGTATCATGTTTGGAGACACTCTGGACATGGATAAAATTACATGCCCACATTTTTCAAACCTAGGTGACTAAAGTAAGGCTCCTAAGTCAGAGTGGTCTGAATCTCAGATGTACTGAAAGTCCACAGCTCCTACTGGAGTCAATGGTGAGGCAGAACTACCCAGTGCCAGGTTTACAATGGCGCCAGTGGCTCCATGGAGCCAGCCCCATGCTCAGAAGGGGCCCTGGCCTGCTCCGCTTGCACTGCGTCCTGAGACCCCACCAGCCTGCTGGCTCCCCACCGCCCACCACTTGCTCCTCAGGCCAAGGGTGCCTCTCCACCTCCTGGCCCCACCCCCCTGCTCCTCTCTGCCCCCTGGCCAGACCCCAATGCACCTCTGGCTCCGGGCAATCTCTTCTTCCCAACATCTGTGGGGCCCCACCTGTCTCCCCGGAACTGAGCTGCCTGGGACTGGTGCAGAAGCCTGGCCAGTCTCAGCCAGGTGTGTGTGGGGTGACAGTATGGGGGGAACTTGCCTGGGTTCCTCCAGGCAAGTGGGTCCTGAGGGAGCCTGGGTGGAGCAGGCCCTGGCCTGGCTGATCGCACCACTCCCAAGGGGCCAGAGTGCTTCCCAGCCCCGGGACCAGCTCTGGCTGCGCTGCTGGCTCAGCCCGGCAGACACAGGCACCTCCCAGCAGTGCTGGTGTGTGCAGCCGGGAGGCAGGGGGTGGGAAGTGGGTCTCAGGGGGGTGCTGGGCTGTGAGGTGGCGGGGAAGACCTGTGTGTATTGGGGCACTAGGGAATGGAGGTTCCGTAGGGGTTGCTGGGCAGTTGTGGTGGGCAGGGCCGTCCTTTGGCATATGCAGTTGCGTAGGGAACCCGAAAATTTGGGACAGCAGGTAAGAGCGGGTCGGATCCCACACACCCAGCACATGTGGCAGTCTACTTAGGCAGGGCCATATTCATAGAGCCAAATGCACCGGCACGGCGCATTCTGTGTGAGGGAGAGGGTACGGGGGTCTCTGCGGGGAACTGTGACTCTCCGCCACTGTGAGGCGGGTCAGGCAGCTTGGTATCCTTTGGTGCCTCGCCCCTCCCCCCTGGGCTGCGAGCCCAGGCTGCCGCAGCATCTGCTACATACGTAGCTCAGTGTGTGTCAGCATTTGGGGGAAGGGTGTGTCTTCTAGGTGTCTGCGGGCAGAGGTGGTGGCTGTGCCCCAAGTTGGGCATAGGGGCACCAGTTTAATAATACTGCGTAGGGCCCCATAAATCCTAAGGATGGCCCTGGTGGTGGGGCTGTGGGCAAGGGTTGTGTTGTGCAGAGTGCTGTGCATTTGGGGGTGGGGGAGGTGCTGGGCATAGTGGGTCCAGGAGACTCTGGCCATAGGGAATGGGGGGGGGGGTGTTCCGGTGTTGGCCAGGGGTGCTGTGTGGCGCAGTATGGGCTTGCCCCCGAGGGGAAGGGGCATGCTGGCAGCATAGGGTCAGGCGGGCCACCGTGCATCTGGCAACTGCTAGTTTGTAAATAGTGCCCCGGCCATGCCATGCCATGCCCCATTGCCTCTGGCTGGCCCCTCGCCATGCTCCATTGCCTCCATGGGGGTCCACAAATATATGTTTGGCGCCAGGCCCACAAAAGGTTAATCTGGCCCTAGGACTACCTTCTCACATCCTGGGGGGTGGTTCCTTCCAAATAAGGGTAGAAACATTAGCAGTACAATGCAGCAAAGAAGATAGTACTGTTATCCACAGTGTTCCTGTTCTGTGGATAGCAGACTCTAATGCAACATCTTGCACAAGCATTAAGTTCACTAAACACACCATGCTATACATGAACATTGTGTTTGTAACACGGCAAATTTGAGAAATTATTTTGAGAATAAATTGTGGGACATTTTTCTCTACATCTCTATTGCTTTTTAACACAACAGATAAAAACCCCGTAGCTCCCAGTCTATTGATATGAAATTCAGAGTCTGGAAGTCCATTTGAATTCCTAATCTTTTGGACATCTGATTTCTAGAAGTCAGGAATATCCCCACACATCCTCATTTCCAAGACAGCAATATGGAACCTGGTAATATTAAATTCCTAAAGAGAGTATCCATGTACATGGGTTTTCCAACCTTTATGGAATGCATCTGAATATTAATTTGGGCAGGCAGCACATGGAAGTATAGGCCTCAACTGAAATTATCTACTTGAACCCACCAAATCAAGCCTCTGTTGGGAATTCTATCATGTGGAAGCAAACCGGATGGTTATGACCACTGACATCCTTCACCTGTACTGTAGAATAGAGTTGTCCTGGTTCAATCCAAAAATTCGAAGTGGAATACTCCCATTGTCTTTGAGCAGGTCATAAGGCATTTCATAAGCCTTATGTGCTCATCCGAGTCCAAAATAGGCACACAAAATTAAAAGATGTCTCCTGTGACTAGCATATGCCTCATTCTTATCTGGTTATGCCAGTATGTCCATATGAGTCTTACATGCCTATTGCACGTAACTATTTCAAAGGAAATGCTGCTCCTAGAAACTGAAGACTTGTTGTGACAACTCCCTAGGTGACCACGATGCCAAGTTAAAAAAAAGAAAGCCTTATTGCAACCTATTATTGCACCACACAAGCCATGGAAAGCACAGGTAGTTCACAATGTGCCAGGAAGTGTCAGCCTTTTGGTTCCAAAACCCATAAGTACACCCTGAGCATAGAAAGCAGGAACAGTAAAGTGGTGTCAGTGCTACTGCAAGAAAAGTGCACTGAACTGCGTTTAGACATTCTGATGTTTACTGAGCTGAGAAGGCATCAGAACATCTGCATACACCAGCATGCTAAGAAAAGCAATGAAGCCAGCACAAGCATCAAGGTGTATTGGGCCATCCATGTAAGAAAGTGCTAAGTCAGGCTAAGGCAACAACACACCTTGCTATACCCAGGGCCGGCTCTAACTTTTTTGCCGCCCCAAGCAAAAAAAAAAAAGGAGCGCCGCCCCCC
>NW_020664381.1:7980279-8016092 GCF_002925995.2 Terrapene triunguis
GCCCCAAGCACGTGCTTGGTCGGCTGGTGCCTGGAGCCGGCTCTGGCTACACCTCAGCTAGAGAAGATGAGGAACTGAGAAAAATGTTGGCAAACCTTTGAGACAGCATGAAATTTCTTCACCATTCAAATCTAATGTGCCACTCTGTATGAAGTCCCTGGCATTCAAAGGAGCTCTTCCAGTTCTCTGAAGTTGCGTTTTTCTCTTCCTCTCCAATGCATAGTTTAGAACTGCATGCTAACTATCCAATTTCAGCTGGAAGATGACAAAGCAATAATGCACCAGACTGCAACAAAGTTTTGCAGGTTGAGAAACTAGAAGATGTCATTTATGAATAAGGTGTATGGCTATGGGTGTTTGTTCATGATGGGTTACTTGCTATTCTACTTCAAAAGGTGTGTTAGAGGAACCAAGTAGAAAAGGTAAAACAATAGCTAAGAAAAGGAACATCCCACACATCAAACAAAAGCCAGGATATCAGGGAAAAGGCAACTCCTTGGCCCCAGCCCTGGTGACATAACTGTTTGGCCAAAGCTGAGAGGAGAGGGATCAAAGGGAACACTAAAATACTAGAAAGCTTCAAAGATCCTAATAAAGGGAGGGCGTTGTATTAACTGGGGGACATTGTCAGGAGGTGGGGCTCAGTGAAAAGAGGACAGACGACAACTGACAGACACACAGGGTACATCTACACAGCAAAACAAACACCGTGGCAGGAAGTCTCAGAGCCCAAGTCAACTGACTCGGGCTTGCTGGGCTCACACTATGGGGCTAGAAACAGACATTTGGGCTTGGGCTAGAGCCCAGGTTCTGAGATCCAGTGAGGGAGAAGGGTCTCAGAGCCTGGGCTCCAGCCCGATCCCAAACATCTACATGGCTAATTTTAGCCTCAGAGCCTGAGCCCTGGGAGCCAGAGTCAGTTGACCCAGGCTCTGAGACTGGCGGTTGTGGGTTTTTTGCTATTTTTTTTTTTGCTGTGTAACATGCCCACAGAGGCAGAGAGGTTTGCTGCAAATGTGCAATTTGCCTTCTAGGCCAGAGCAAAGAGAGAGCTACCTAACTAAGCAAGGACAACCTGGTAAGTTAGGACAGTTATACATTAAGGTTTTGCTTTACCATTTTAACTCAATGTACCTAAAGACTGTATTCCTGTTGTCTAATAAATATCCTGTTTTGAAAAGGCTGTCCTGTGTCCAGGGCCGGTGCAAGGATATTTTGCACCCTAGGCGAAACTTCCACCTTGCCCCCCGGAGCATCGCTTATTATAAACTTTCAAAAATGAATACTGCATAATGTGGAATTGTTCATTAGAATACATACACATTCGGCTTGAAAATTTATTAATTTCATGATTTAGTCTACATATTTAATGAAAATAAATGAATAACCTGACAGGGTGTGGGGCTGGCTGGCTTTGGGCAGGGGGGTGCAGCAGGGGTTGGCTGGAGACGGGGGTGTGGGGCTGGCTGGCTTCGGGCAGGGCAGGGGATGTGGAGCTGGTTGGAGATGGGGTGCGGGGTTGGCTGGAGACAGGGGTGTGTGGGGCTGTCTAGCTTTGGGCATGGGGATGCGGCAGGGGCTGGCTGGAGACAGGGGAGTATGGGGCTGGCTGTGGTCAGGGCAGGGGGTGCAGCAGGGGCTGGCTGTGGGCAGGGGATGTGGGGCTGGCTGCGGGCAGGGCAGGGGAGTGCAGCAGGGGCTGGCTGCGGGCAGGGCAGGGGAGTAGAGCAGGGGCTGGCTGGAGTTGGGTGTAGGGCTGGCTGCAGGCAGGGCAGTGGGTGCGGGTAGGGCGGGGGGTGCAGCAGGGACTGGCTGAGGGCAGGGTGGAGGGTACCAGGGCTGTCCCAAGATATTCTGGGGCCCTACGCAGCCCCAGGCCTCCGGGTGGGCGGGGCTGGCTTTGAGGGCAGTGGGGAACCACCCCGCAGCACTCAACGGGGGCGCGGCTGGGGCCAGGTCTCTGTGAGTGCAGCCCTGGCCCTGCTGCAGAGGTCAGGGGAGTGGGGGCGGGGTGGGGGCCCTGGGGAAGAGCCAGAGCAGCAGGGAGCAGCGCAGCGCCCCCGGCGGCCGGAGGAGGAAGACATCATTTCCCGGCCGTCCGGAACTGATCAAAGCCACAGCCCCCCCTCGCACAGCGGCAGGAAAGAGGGTTACACGTTTAGCCGGTGCTGGGTGAGCATCCCAGACATTTTGGGCACCGCTTTTTGGCACCCTCAAATCTTGGCGCCCTAGGCGGCTGCCTAGTTTGCCTAATGGTTGCTCCGGCCCTGCCTGTGTCAATGCAAACATCTGCTGTTTGCATAGCTCCCAAATGGCTAAGTCTCCAACCAGTGTCCAAATGCCTTTGGACTTGCTGAAGGGCATGGTGAGAAAGAGGTGCTGAAGTCAGGGAACCAGTCTTGGAGTAGTGGGGCTTCCTGTGGAAAAAGTGGAAGCAATACACTTCCAGAAAGACTGCATAGAAGTCAAAAACTGATTGTTACAGCTAGGATTGGTCCCTTAAGAGGGAACAGGCCCCACCCATCTGTGGTCAGTTAAGTGCCTCCTAATGCGGGGGCATGCATCATATAAAATCAGAGAGTTATTCAGAAGAGAAAGAGGAAACAGACACTGCCAGCATGGTGCGGAAAATAAGTAATCTTGGGATCAGCAAAGGAGTCTGCCTCTGGGGACAGCCTGGGAAGGGGTGGCTGGATCTGCCATTTATTAATTTTGCTGGGGACTGTACTTAATACTGTCTGAGGAAAAACAGCCCAGGAAGAGCAGATTTAAAGAGGCTCTGTGGATTATAGGTTTGGCTTGGGACTGTTCTTAAAGTGGTCTTAGAAAGAGGAGGCTGCAGAGGACAAAAGTCCCAAGGGCCAAATTATTCTGGCTGGGCAGTTGGGAAATCTATTGGGGAACTGGAAATTTACAATTGTGCCAATAAACAAGCCCAGCCAGGGTGTAATAACAGCAAGAGACTTGTGAAGCTCCTGCTCAGAGATTTGAGAAGGGGGAAACTGAAGCCAACCCCAAACGGGTGCTACAGAGCATCTGCCTCTGAGATATTTAAAGTGGTGAACAGATCAGCAATACAATGAATGTACTACCAAATATCCAGTAGGATGACACTATAGTACAAGTTTGATGTACACAGGTGCAATTCCCACTGAAGTCAGAGGAAGTTGCCTAAGCTAGCCTTACACCTGTAACTTTCAGAGATTTTTCAGCCATCAACAGTTTGATTATTTACAGTGAAATCCCTCATATTAAACACAATAATCTTTGGAAAACAGCCATAACACATGGAGCCAACCAAATCTGTGTCACCAGTAAATGATCATTTCCAAAAAGTAATACTTCACCACTAGCCATTGAAATATCAACGGACGTGTTCTCCTTAGAAGAGAAAAACAAAACAAAGGAAGACTATCTACAAAAAAATCCCCCAAAATGGAAGAATGTGTTCCAAACTTAAATACTGCTGAAGAAATAGGCTATGATTAAGAAATGCTATTTTCAAAATAACTTTTTTGGGGAAAGTAGTCCCAGGAGGTACATCTGCAGCACAAAGCACTAACGGCTGCATAAACAAGAAGAGATGCAAAACTATATCCAATTACAATTTGTATGTATGATACAGTTTTATAGCTCCTTTAATTAAGGATCGCCCAGCACCGTCACAAACTCAGGTACAGCTATTAAGTGATTTGCCCAAGGCCACACTAATTGATAAAACTGTACACTGAACCCAGGCAATTCTGACTCCAAGTTCAAGTTCCCTGGTCCAAAAAGGAGACAACACTGCCTTCTCCAAGGTCACAGTTATCTGCAAAAGTTAAAGGTGTCCCGTCTCCCCTCCCTCCCCCGCGCTTCTTGAAATTTTTTTGATCTAAAGCCAGAGTTTGGCTCTATTACAACAATTAGGTGAATTAGGGACGTTTTATGTCTACTTCTAAAACATTTGGCACTGACCACCATCAGACACTCGAGGCCGGGCCAATGAATGGGGCTAAGACTGGGCTATTCCAATGCATCTCTTGGAAGCTACAAACTAATTTCTGTGGCCTAGCCACCACCAGTGACAAAGTGCCACATGAGGTGGGCATGGCTTACACATGTATCCTCCTAGACTACTATAGTAAAAAACCAAACAATTCAAAAGCTCAAGGGATGTCTGGTTATTTTCAATTTACCTACAATGTTTGGAAACAAATTTGCCAAACTTTCACAAGGGCATTAAAAAACAACCACCAAAAACTGATTTTTTTCTGGGGGGGGGGGAAGGGGAGGGAATGGTAGAGGGGAGGGAGACAAGAAAAACATTTCTACTCTGCTCAAAGTGCCAAAAGGTAAAATAATGAACGTTCCCCAAATCTAGAACTAGTTAGAGGAAAATTCATGTCATGTCCAAATGCTGTATTTTCCTTTCTAACTACAGGTTATTATCCTAAGCAATTCCAGCCTCACTTTCACAGGACTAAGCAGAACTATGCTGGGGAAAAAAGAAACTATCCTATAAAACATACTATCCTGTCCAATAAGTATTGAGGATTGAGCTGGGAACACTCACTTAGATCTTAGAGATTAAAAATATTCAAATTTTGAAAGAAACCAACAATTACCTATACCACGTTATAAATTTACATGAAAGCTGGAAGAGCGTGTTCTGGTTCTTACTCCAAGTCAACTTTCCCCATAAAACAGGAAACTATTTTTAAAATCCCATATGACAAGAATAAGAGTGGAAAAATTATCCACAAGAGTGGAGTAAATTTTTTTCAAGTATCAGTGCAGCATGTATCATGTTTTGTATAAACAAGAGCCCACTGATAAAGTAAGATCTGAGCTGGAAAAGTTTGTAAATGGTGACTATTCTTGCCATTCTGTCAGTCAAGAGGAATTATCAATCAAACTAGTAATTGCAGTGCAATCATAATGAGAAAACTAATTTACCCCAGCAACATACAAAAATCATTGAAGCATACACACAGAGGAATTATTTAAAGCAAAGATGATTCAACCATACCAGTATCTAGAGATGTACATGTGGCACCACATTAAAATCAGTTGGATTCAGGTTTATAAATTTTAGTGATCTTTTGGCTTTATGGTGGGGGATTTAAAGGATCCAATTTTCCAAAGCCATTTCCATTTGATGGTTGTGTGTTTGCCCTTCATTTATGATCAGTAGGAATTCAAGAACAAGTTGAAAATAAAACGTTTGTTATTTTCAAATGTAGGAAAGAATTTCACATTTAAATACATCTCAGTTGTGGGTAAAAATGTTACAGCTTATGGGTATCTGGTTACTAAACAGACAAGTATAAGCTCCGTAACTTGCTTCGGCATTAATGTGCATAATAGAATTTGCTCTGTTCTTACAAGGCTGAGATTTTGCTTTTAGGCACATCTGATCTGCAAGATCACTGTTTTATTCTGGATGTAGTAGTGCTTGTTAGGCTAGAACGATCAAGACAAAGTTGCCCAAAACTATTCTTACAACAAGCACCCACTATTTTCCTTTAACTCCTTCAGCTAATATTTACCTGAGAAAAATCCCTTTTCTGCCTCTACCTCTGCATGTTTGCTAAGCTAGCTGAATTGTCTGGGAGAACGGTATATTGATAGTAATATGTTTAAAGTTAACAGAATTGACACCAGCACATACAATGCACCACTGGCACCAGGAATTCCAAGAGCAGGATTAAGGAAGCTTAGCAGAATTCTCTTTTGAGGCTGCTGTCTACATATGCTGGCATCTACTACCAGCAACATAGATGGGTGAAGATTGTCTTTTCTGTGGAGACATCACAGGACTTTTGCTGATGTTTCAGGATCCACATGGTAAACAGAAAGGCTAGTACCAAATACCAACCAAAATGGTGTACCAGAAGAATATCCTTTTTCTGGAGGAGCAGTAGTAATATTTGTTCCTCACATTTAAGTAATTTTGCAATACTTAAAAGCAAAACTAGAAACTTTAGGATCAACAGTCTGACATCAGCCTGCCCTTGTCAGGCAAAGACTCTTTCATATGTAATGAGAACAGCAAAATGCTAGTTAGGCTGCCAGTCTCAAGTTTGAGGTTATTTTTAGTTATGCTGTTTCTTGTTCTAGCGTTTCTTCTAACACTTTAGTTCCAGAAGTATCATCATCATTAGAATAATTTCCTGAATCTCGAGTGCTCTGTTTAGAGTGTTTGTAGTCTTTAAAATCAGTTTGATCTGTTTCCTCTATAACAATATTCTCAATTATACAACAATTTTCTGTTGGCTCCTCTGAAGTTGACAGATACGGACTGTTGAAAGGTTGTCCACCAAGGCACTGCAGATGGGAAGAATGGAAGGAGAGAGGAAAAACAAAATTATTAGTTATAAGCTTAAATCTGGCTTTGGTTAATGCGGCTGCTTTGCAGTCTTGTTCCCATTATATTCTATAGTACAATGATGTCTCTACTTATAGTATGGCACCTTTTTTTAAGGAGTTAATAACTTAGCTATAAAGGTTGCTTTGGTATGTAAATACAGACAAGTAGTACAAAATGTCTCTAGCTATGTCTCTAAACTAGTGTAAATTGTGCATTCTTGGTAACTTGAAGTCTTTAAATCATGATTTGAGGACTTCAGTAACTCAGCCAGAGGTTATGGGTCTATTACAGGAGTGGGTGGGTGAGGTTCTGTGGCCTGCAATGTGCAGGTCAGACTAGATGATCATGGTGGTTCCTTCTGGCCTTACAGTCTATCAGTCTGTAGCGGGGTCGTCACCCCGCTCCTGCCCTGAAGGGCTTAAAACAGCCCTGGGAGTGGGCTGAGGCAGGGAAGGAAAAGCGGGGCTGATTGGGGATAGCTGCCTCAGCTGGGGGCCACGCCCCAATCAGGCCATGGCTGGCTTAATGAGGGCCCAACTGGCCCCTATAAGAGGGCTGGGGCCTGAAGCCAGAGACAGACTCTCTCTAGCTTTGAGAGGGAGGGACCTGAGAGAAGGTACCTGGAGTGGAGCAGGGCTGGGGGAATAGGGTGACCAGACGTCCCGATATTTAGGTGTTTGTCCCGCGTCCCGACCGATCTTTGGTCGGGACGCAATTTGTCCCGATATTTCACTCCGCCAGTAGCATTCAGCTTTTTTTTTTTTCTTTTTTGGCTCTGCCGGTGGGCAACCCCCCCGTGTCCCGATATTTTCTTCCTCTCATCTGGTCACCCTATGGGGAAGGCCAAGGGCGCTGTGGAACTCCGGCCTGAAAACCCCCCAGGCTGTAGCCTAGTGGAAGGCCAATTAGGTACTGGAGTTGTAGGGGCAGCCCACAGGTAGGCAGAGGCAGCAGGTCCAAACTCCCCTTGCCTATAATAGGTTAGAGTTACCATCCGTCCATATTTCCCCAGACATGTCCGGCTTTTGCGTCTCTAAATAGCCGTCCGGGAGGAATTGGTTACAAGGTTAAAATGTCCGGGTTTTTTTTTCTCCTTCGCCTCCCTCCTTCCCTTCCACACAGAGTGCGGCTGCTGATTGGGTGGCTGGGCCGATTGACCCACTCCCATTGGCCTCCAGCAGCCAGAGCCCTCCCCTGCTCCCCCCTCCCTCTGTCTGCAGCCCTGTGTAACACACAAACCGACCCACCGGGCAGCGTGTTTTGCAAACACGTGGAGCCAGAATGGTAAGGGGAGTCCAGGGGGGGGCAGTCAGGGAGCGGAGGAGTATTGGATGGGTCCCCGGCCTCCACCTGCCACCCCCCCTCTGCGCATCCCCCCCCCCTCCGTGGGCCCCCCTCTCCCTGCCTGCCTCTCCCTTGCCTGCTTGTACTGCCAGAGCCAGCAGCAACTGCTGTCTGCTGCCCCCGGGTCCTAGCGTCCCCCATCCACTAATGGGAAGCCAGGCTGCTCTTACCCTGCCCTTCCACCCTAGCCCTGAGCCTCTCCAACGCCCCAAACCCCTCAGCCCCAGCCCTCATCCCTCCGCACCCTAATCCTCTGCCCCAGCCCTGAGCCTCCTCCTGCATCATGAACCCCTCATCCTCAGACCCACAGCCCTCACCCCTGCATCCCCTCCTATCCCCAAACTCCCTCCCAAACCCCCTCCCCCCTTCCCACACACCCCCTCCTGCCCTCAAACTCCCTCCCAAAGCCGGCACCCCCTCCCTTTGCACTGCCTCCCACCCCCAAACTCCATCCCAGAGCCTGCACACCTCACCCCGTCCTGCAAGCCCACCCCCTGCCCCAGCCCAGAGCCTGCACCCAGCACCCAAATTCTATCCCAGAGCCTGCACCCTGCACCCCTCCTGCACCCTAATCCCCACCCCAGGACCTACACCCCAGACCTCCTCCCCCCACCCAAGCCCCCTCCCAGAGCCTTAGGCAGGTGGATAAGGGTCGGGGCAGTCAGGGGACAGGTAGGGTCCTAGGGGAGCAGTTAGGGTGGGGGGTTCTCAGCAGGGGGCAGTCAGGGGACAAGAAGCGGGGGGGGTTGGGAAGTGGGAGGGAGTGGAGGGGGGCTGGGCGGGGCTCCCCCCCCCAGTGTCCTCTTTTTTGATTGTGGAAATATGGTAACCCTATGATAAGTGGCTTTTACACTGCAGTCTGCCCCAGTGAGCGGGGGCTAGATGGTGACAGACAGTAGCCCATGACTGAGGCAAGGTGGGGATAGAGGGTTGGAGGTTCCCCTGGGTGGGGAGACCCTGAGACTGTGGGGGTATTTCCAGGGAGCAGCACCCCAAAGACAAGGGGCACCGGGTCCTGGGAGGGACACGGGGGCCAGCGGCAGCAGGACATCGGCCTGCAGAGGGCGCTCCGGAGGCTGGAAACACTAATTCCCTGAGACGACCAGCAGGAGCACTGCAGGGATGAGTCGTGCATCACACCACAGTCTATATGGCCATAACTAATTTCTCATTTTTTTACTGTGCTAATAAGTACAGTATTAACCACTTACACAATGTGCTCAGCAAAATACAAAAGATTATACAGACTCTAGCCCTTTGGAGCAGGAAGCTACTGCACCAATATCACAAGTACACACTTTGAGACCCATATTTCAAAAAGAGGAACATGCCACAGAGGTACCAACCACTCTAGTTGAGAGAGTTCTGAGACCAGCAGGAGGAGAGAGAGAGAGAGAGAGAGAGAGAGAGGAGATCTTAACTTTACTCTATATGCTGTCTAGACCATCTAGACAAGGACTGTGTAGAAACAGTTCAGCCCCTAAAGTTTCCAGCACAGGAAATGAACAATTTGGGAAAGGCCTAAACTCCTTAGTTCTAGCGAGATAACAATAAAACTATGTCTGAATGCTAATCTACACTCACCCTTATGAGCATGAGATCCAGGAAAGATAACCAGTATATTGATTAACATCAAAAGCTGAAATTACTTTAGGATAAACTTGGGGTGAGGTCTAGGTACATCCTTGTCCTTATGAAAAACCAGGAGAAAGAAGGTCTACCATCAAAACACAGTCTGTCTATCTAGAAGAATTATGGAACTGCAATTCCTATTATAAAGTTGCTTTTATGGAGAGAGGTTAATACCAAGTTTAGATCCCATTAGGAACTGGATTTCCTACTGGCAGATACAAGTTCAATAAACCCTGCAAAACCTTCTAACAGTCATATGAAAAAAAGATATTTATCATTAATAGGGAAATGAAAAATTGCTACTGCTGCCAAATGGATTAAGTGAGGAAACAGATTAACCCATAGATTTTAAGTGTAGTAAATATTCTAAAATATATTGAATAGGAATGGTTACAGGATCAATATCCTAGTCAGTCAGCCATAAAATACAGTTCTCCATTTAGAATCATAACATTTTTCTAGTCTACTTTTCTAGAATTGATTAATACATGTTGCACACCTACAGAACAAGGTTTCTTAAAATCTGTTTTAAATCCTATCATCCATGCCACTAGATATAGTGATTTTGGATCTGGATAAAAGAGACTCCCTCTACTGGGAAAGCAGGTCCATCATTACTGGCACATGTTTGTATTTCCCTCTGCAGGAGTAGGAGGTTCACGTACTATTGCTGTCTTGGCCACGCTAGAGTGACTGGTATTATTTTGGCCGAGTCTTGTCTTAACTTTTTCACTACCTTCAGCACTTATCTCTAGGGAACAGATAAAACAATTGCCAGAGCACATCACAGCTTTAACACACTACCTCAAGAAGTTAACTTATCCTATATTTGCAAGGAACTGACAGTTAAACTACTTAGTTGAGTAAATAGGTGAAAATGGAACTAAAATGAATAAAGGAGCTAAAGACAGAAAACAGAGCTGTCTACAACAGCTACAAAAGTTAAGCTCCTCATCCATCAACCACAGTACAATTAGGTGTGTTGGGGGGCAGAAGAGAAGGGAACATGAGTTGGAGACTCAGAGGAACTCATGGGAAAGGAGCACTCCATGAACTTTCTTCATTCTCATCTACTCCACTTATTCTTTATCCATCAGCTACTAGAGGATGTAACGTCCCATAAAAAGTAGGTTTTTTTAAAGCAAAACCTGAAGCTTGGAAGAAAAACATTTGCACAAAGGCATTCCTTTATTTAAAACTAAAATTTGATACGGGCTTTTCCCCTTCTTTGGGTCAGCTTGACAAGGTAGAAATCCTAAAATGTTATTTCGTAATGGCTTTCAATAGGCTGTCCCCCTTTTTTCCATACAAATTGAAATATCTGCTTATCACAGATTTAGAGAAATCAGTAATAATCACAAGATATCAGACTAATTCACATACTTTATCATTAAACTCTTGATATCTAATCCTGGCAAGCCTCCCTGACACTATTCTTTAGAACAATGAATCAGATATATTATGTGATGACATTCTAGTGTTCTTTGAGCCTTGAATAGTTACATTCTTGGAAAGATAGTCAAAACCTTACCTCTATGTTTGAAGGAGGTTTGTATGATGGAAAGAACGCATATCTGATCCATCTAGATATATAATATATACCAAAAATCAAAAATGATGCAAAAAGGAAAAAGGCAATCATGGCGATTACAAAGGTTTTCAAAATAGTCAGAGGTGAAGTTTTATCTAAAAAAATAAAGAAATAATAATTAATTTATCTAGGTATTCATGAAGTGTCCCATCACCAAGATCTCTATATTTAAAGATCATATACAATGTAAAGGCTACACCATAAAACTTCACATTTACAGTGTTTCTTGAAAGCATTACATGAATATGAATAAATCTTCACACCATCCCAATAGCTTAGAGCATTCTACTGAAACAAAGCAAAAGGTTTTCAGCACCAAATTTAGGTACCTAGAAACTGCCATTTTGGATCAAAGCCAAGGTCCATCTAGTCCAATTCCCTGTCTGACAGTGGCCAGTACAGATGCTCCAGAGTAAAATGTAAGAACCACACAGTAGGCAGATGTGGGACAATCTGCCTCTCACCTAGGTGTCTTCCTGATTAATAGTTGAGAGTGCCCTAAACTTTGAAGCATGAAGTTTAATATCTCTTCCAAAATTTGTCATCATTAACAACTCTGGATATTCTTGATATCCAATCTCTTTTGGAAACTTGTTAAATTCTTGGCTTCAATTACTTCCTGTGGCAACAACCTCCACAATAATTTAATTTAAGCATTAATGGGACAAACATTTTAAGAAATTCACCTACTGAAGAAAAACGAACACTTAAAAAAATTAAGTTTAAGCTCATATGGAAAGGGGTAGCATAGTGTCACAGCTCTAGGTATCCCCAGCAGCTTGTCACAGAACCATATTCTGCTGCCTTTAATCAAGATATTGTTTTCTCTATTTAAGGCTTCATCTTGTCAGGTGCCTCAATCAGCAAAGCACTGCAGTGTGTGCTTAACTTTAAGCAGGTATGTAGACCATTGAAATAATTGGGGCCAGAATTCTCAGCACCTTGCAGGATCAAGTGGATTTTCCACTGGCATCAAATAGATTTGTGGAATAAGATATTAAGTGTTTTAACATGAGTAAGGATGGCAGAATCCAGCTCTTAATTCCAAAGAATTGTAAGCATCAGAGAATAAGCTTTCTTTTGAGGAACCTGGGATTTACTACAAGTGTTTCACCCATTCTACTCTGGAATATGCCCATTTTCTTTTCTCCCTTTCATTAGCTGTCTGCATTCTGAATATACTTTCAAAAGCTACAGACAATGCAGCCAGTACTTTCCACTTCCAGATAAGTGATGTAAAAACAAAATCCTACAGTCTGATGTATGGGGCATTATGTGCAAGATCAATGAAACAATTTCTCTTTATAGAGTGTTGGTAAGGCATGGCTTGGATCCTAACTACAGATGTAGGCTTCTTACTGCGGAGAAAAAAATAATCAAAAAAATCCCAAGAACAGTAAAATGGATATGAAGAATAAAAGGTCTGTCATATGAAGATAAAAGGAATTAAATAGATTGCTTAGAAAAAAAAGACCACATTTGGGGATTATAAGTGCCAATATGTAATAAGTAATGTTTATATGGGTGATAGTTTTAAGCCAACAACTCCATGTTACTCTAAGACAATTTAAATATTTGAAAACATTTCTAGCCATAAGGTCAGTTAGAAATTCTACAAACATCATCCCTTGGTGTTCACATAGGACAAAAATAATCCCCTGTGCTGGCCATCTGTACATGGATGGGATTTCACTCAGTGATGAGCTATACACTTTGCCCCCTTCTTACCAGTACAGGATCTTTTAATCCAACCTATTCCCAGAGAGAGTTTAAGACACAATACAATAAACTTGAAACTATCAAAGTATAATTCACACTTTTCTAACTTAATTCTGATTTGCATTTACTTTTATTTTCATGGACCATCCCATGTAACTAGTGTAAATTAAATCATGCTGATTTTTGATGTCACAATTCACAATAGTTACTTCAAATTTTACAGTATATGGAGAAATATGTCTTTCCAGAGGAAATTGCATATTTTAGGTTAAGTCATTTTATTGTAGCCTAAATTATAAAAATTTCTGAACTGAGTTTCAATATATCCCAAACATATATTTAAACTTTTCATACCATTAAGCGTTTTAATACATGCCACATCACTAAAATGACCATCTTTTTTATATGCTGGTGAAAATGCTTGTACTTTCAAACAGTACAAAACCAAGGGTGTCAAGTCAGAGATTGTGAATAACAACTGTTCTTCTTTGATTTTCTCCTGAAAGAAAAATAAGAAATGCAAGTTAAAAAAACAGTATGTGATTGATTCAACTGTATTAAAATTGTAGATAATGCAATACTGAAAAAAATATTTTTGTATAATTTTAATTATACTTCACTCTTTCAAATCAAAAGTTTCAATTTCAAAACTACATTTAGAAAGTATTAGTTCGCAAACTAACCAACCATTTTCACTATTTTGAAAAGGTGCTTCCAATAGTACACTTCAAAGTTTGAGCTGTACATACAGCAAACTTTCTGGTATGTTTAAGTGTTCTGATATCTTTTCATATGTGCATTCTTATTATAGTCTTGTAAAACAAACAAAGTTAAAGAATTTATTACACAAGTTTAAAAATGGAAAAATCACATCAAAATGTCAACTAAAAATGTGTGAATTCATAAATGCAGAGAAATTCAGTCTAACCTTAGCTCTGAATTAACTAGAAATGCCATACAAACTTCAGTGCTGAGAATTTAAAAAGAATATTTTTAGATCAACAGGGATATAATTCAACTAGTATTATGCCAGCTTTTTTGTTCCTCCTTGGAGTAACTGATATAAGAATTACTGGTTTTTGAACTGAGTGGCCATAAAGCTGCCAATAACTTTCTGAAGTAATTTTTTTCTCTAAAAGCCTGATCCTGCACCAGTGAAGTCAATGGGAGCTTTATCAATGACTTCAATGTGCACAGGGTCAGGTCCTAAATAAACTGCTTCCAGAGAGCCATGCAGTCAACTACTCAAAAATGATCCATCAGCAGCCATACATGCAAGATTCCTAAAATGACTGTACAGAGGCAATATCATGAAGGATAGCTGCCATCAACCAACCAATATTACCATCTTTGCCTACTTTATGATGTATACATCCCAGCAAGATTTTACATTTTATGTGAGCTCTGCAACAAGAAAATCATAACAAGGCTCTTTGTGAAATTAAACTTTTTAAGGGGGAAGGTCTTAGTGTAACATTAAAATCATGTTACTTATTATTATACCTTTTTAATTAAAGAAGTTTGAAAAAGTTTTTTACCTCAGTATCTGAAGAATTTTTCCAGTACAGAACACGGTAAGATAAGTCATAAAATTCACTCATGGACTTATTTTCAGACTCTCCTGGAGGAGTGAGATGGATACGAAGCGAATCCTTACTAGAGCTTACTGTTACGCTTGGAGGGCCAATTTCATCTTAAAACATTTCACACACACATACAAAAAAAAAAAGTTAAAAATCTGTTAGCTAAAACATGTAAATAAAAAATGTTACAGCTCTGATTAAACCCTTAACAGCAAAGGTTTTCAGATTTATGGCTAGAAATCTGGCTTTTACTAGTACCTTTACAAAAACAAATAGGGGGAGACGGGAAAGTAGGCACAATGATGTAAACGTTTAACGCTAATGTTTTAGCATTAATATTGTATTTGTTGTTTTTGAGCTTTCAGTCACACTGTGAATGATACTTCGAAGTTGTGATATATATCAGTCAAAATAGAGCTACTGAAATTTTAAAACATGCATTGCAATATCTACTTGATAGTTTAATTTAATAGGGAGAGCTAATGAAAACATGAAAATAAATGTTTTTATCCTGCTAGTATAAATAAAAATAAGTGTCACCAGATGGCAGTTAGTCTTAGTTATTTTTTCCTTAGTGTGCAAACATTATCCATTCTTCGAAGAATTGCTGTATTATTGTTAATTTTTGAGGTAAAGTATGTATTCTGTTGGGGGAGCTGTTGCAAACAGCAGGAGAGTTTGCACTGTCTTATTTCCTCTGTCTGAAGTCAATTCTTGGGGCAGAGCTTCTTCCTGAGAACCAGACACTGATCTATAGACTGCGATTTCCGAAAGGGGATTACATGCATGCTATTTGTGATCAACTGTGTTCAAAAGATTGGTGTATATAGCATAAAACAAACAAGTTGAACTAATATATCCAGACTCCATACCACCCATTTCTTCTCCAATGGGAAGCCCACATGCAAGGCCTTCACATCTACCACCCAGCAACAATTACAAGGACTATGACAGTCTTTGTGCTTCTTAAACTGATCAGCTGGATTAGGAAGCAGTTCCTCTTTTACCCCCAGAGGTATAAGCCAGGCGAGAAGCATTATTGATTTTCAGCCTTCAGTAAAAGGGTAAGAAAAGCCAAATCTTATAAGGCAGTGGTCTCCAACCTTTTTATGCCCAAGATCACTTTTTGAATCTAAGGGCAACCCAGATCTACCCTGCCCCTTCCCCAAGGCCCCACCCCTTCCCCAAAGCCCTGCCCCACTTACTCCACCACCTCCTCCATTTCTTGCTCTCCCCCATCCTCACTTTCACTGGACTGGGGGTTGGGGTGCAGGAGGGGGTACAGGGTGCAGAAGGGGGTATGGGGTGCTGGCTCCAGGAGGGGGCTCAGGGATGGGGGTTGGGGTGAAGGGGGTTTGGGGTGCTGGCTCTGGGAGGGGGCTCAGGGTGGGGCTTGGGGTGCAGGAGGGGGTTTGGGGTGCAGAAGGGGATATTGGGTGCTGGCCCCAGGAGGGGACTCAGGGATGGGGGTTGGGGTGTGGCCTCCTGCCGGGCAGCACTTACCTCCAGCGGCTCCCGGTTGGTGGTAGCTGCCTACCCCGGTCTCACACCATTCCCGCAATGCACCCCTGCGGCCCTTGGGGGACGTGGCTCTGCGTGCTGCCCCTCTGTAAGCACCGCCCCCACAGTTCTGCCAACGGGAGCTGCAGGGGAGCTGCTTGCAGGCAGCAGCAGCACGCGGAAGGAGACCCCTGCCTCCCCGCCCCTGGGACCACAGGTCTGCACTGGCGGCTTCTGGGAGCAGGTTGGGGCCGGAGTAGGCAGGGAGTCTGCCTTAGCGGCAACCACACTGTACCACCGGAGATCGCGATCAACCAGTTGGTGACCACTGTTATAAGGTAATGTTTTCTCAGCCTTTTCAGGTTGAAACTCCTTAACTCCAATTAAAAAACACTTTTATAGTAAATGTAAAGAGTTGAAAAAAATTAACAATGATAAAACTGATAAGCCTATATAATTTGTGCATTGAAAGGTTGACAAAATGGAGGACACTGAAAAGTAAGGTGTGCAAGGAGTGCCAGAGCAAGATTTTCTTTATTTTAGATCAGCGGTTTTCAAACTGTGGGTCGGGACCCCAAAGTGGACCCCATTTTAATGGGGTCGCCAGAGCCAAAGCCCAAGTCCAACCACCTGGGGTTGAAGCCCTGAGACTTTGGCCCCCCACACCTAGAGCAGTGGGGCTTGGGCTTTAGCCCCACCGCCCGAGGCAGTGGGGTTTGGGCAGACTCAGGCTTCAAGTCCCCCCTCCTGGGGTCATGTAGTAATTTTTGTTGTCAGAAGGGGGTCGCGGTTCAATGAGGTTTGAGAACCCGTTTTAGATTGTAGTAAAGTTTTCAGTGCCTTGCAACCCTCTCCCCAGTCGTCTTTTATAACTTCCCTGGGAGTTGCAAACCACTAGTTAGAAATAAAAATTTTAAAGCTAATGTTAAATAAATTATATAATACATAGGTTGAGAAAAAAGTGTCTGTACATCTGGGTATAGTGCTTAGATTATTCAAAAATACAAAGTTTGTTTTTAAAGTCATAAGATACATATAGTACATAATCAGCAATAACCCAAATTTAGGTGAATGCATTTAAGAATACAGTTTAGATATTTAGCCTCCTTGCATTCGGGTACATTACTCATGAAAAACGTTATACAGAGAGTTGGTGGTAGAAAGCAAATTATATCAATGAGTGAAGATTGTCCCTCAGTAATTGAGAATTTAGGATAGGTTGTCCATTTAGAGAGAAACACAGTCCACCAGGAAAGTATCTGAGTTACTTTCCCAACTGCGCCTACTTTAGAGTATAAACTAGCATACATAGGAGGACCAGATCTGTAAGGAATCTCTTCTCCCACATTTATAGCACTCCACAATTGACTGGTTTTCTAGTTTCCCCCTTCTCTGACACATCAGGAACTCGCCCTGCATCCAAGGCAAATGCCAGATTAGAGGGACTCCTGCTTAGATCTGGTATGCTAAGATTTACATAACAAAATGATTAATATAATATAGTTAATGAACGAGGAAAGTTAAAGTATGCAAAAAGTGCAGAAGATGCTGTGCATCTCAATTTTAGTTAGTAATTTGCTATTTTCAAGCCAGGAGTGAAATCCCAGCTCCACTGAAATCAATGGAAAAAACTCCCACTGGCTTCAGTGTTGCCCGTTTTTCACCCAGTGTTTCTACAGGGGAACTATACAAATAAGATATTAAAGATGAAAATGAATATACTGACTGCAGATACTAACGATGTATAAACCAACTGAGAAATGAAGAATGGTGAAGAAAATATATCCACTTACTTACTACACAAGGATCCACTTTTATTTCATTAGACCAACGTGATTTATTATATCCATTCATAGCCTGTACTCGGAGAAAGTAAATTCCACTAATGACTATGTCAGATGAGAAGTCACACTGTGTAGTAGTAATGTTTTCACATCCAGAAACAGTGATCCATTTATCTGAATAGTCTTCAGGAAGTCTCTTTAAATATCCACTAGAATAAATGACATTTTGTGGTCAATATGAACTCCCTAGTCTAATCAAACTGACAATATTTTTCATTTAATTTACAGTTGAATGAATATGTCCATTTCTGTTCCCTGTTTCTAGGCAAACATATGTAATGAATGTGTAAATTTATGTCAAAGACTTCTTCAAAGTCCAAAGCTGTATCATGCAGTTCTCTGTCAACTATTTTGCTGACATGCTCAAAGCATTCCATCAGAACTCAATCTTTTCATGGAATGTTCATTCTTAATTATAATGAAGAGTGGGGAAAATATATTAAATGCAACATTTTCAATGAAAAACTGAACAGATCAGGACATTTAAATTTAGATGAGGACAGCACCATTTGTGCACTCACTGCACATATATTAAGTTACACATTTGCAGCCTAACCATTAATAGTGTTTGAAAATCCCAGAGTATGCATACTGTGGGTATGTTAAAATTTCTTTGAGGACTTAAACATGAGAAAGTCAGAAAATGCAAATGTTAAAGTTCTCAACTTCAACTCACCAATTTCCTCGGTATTAAGGCAGATTAGGAAATGTGAGTGTTCATCTTATAGGAACAGTATCTGGTACACATTTAGAAGCCTAGCCTGCAGGTGTTTAAAACTTCAGAGAGAAACTGAGTGCTGTGAACTTCTATGATCAAACATTGGTATTATTCTTGTAAGCACACCACATGGGTGACTGGGTGAAGTACCCATTATCTCAATGAGTACATCAAGATACTTTTCTGAATATCATACTTGAGTTTCTAGGAATACATAGCTTCAGAGGCCTAATCGAGGGCAATTTAGAACAGTCAAGTTTAAAGTCTACTTAAGCAGCAAAGCTTTAAAAACTATTTAACTTACCTGAGATATTGTACTGTAAAGCTCACGTTTTGATCATATTGATTATCCCAGGATAGAAGAAACTTCATGTTCAAAGCATGAACTTCCACATTCATTGGATAAGGTAGCACATTCCACGCTAAAATGTAAAGAAAACAAAACTCACCATCGTTGTCATCAAGAAGTCTTAAGTCATGTACGCTTATTTTTCCCCACAGTAAGAAAATCTGTATAGTATATTTTAAATAACTGTTTGAATAGAACTTTAAAATATTCTTTGATTTGCCATCATAGCAGTGGGTGCACACAACTGATTAAGTCATAGGGGTATGTAGCTCTCAGAGGGTTCTGTAGGAAAGCATCAGTTTTTAAATCAACAGAATATTAGACAGCCCAAAAATGTTAGAATATGGAAATATGCTGAGAAGTCAGTGTCAGTGAGAATCTGGCTGGAATAATGTACATGAATACAAATTCACAAATTACATATTCTGGAAGATCTGCAAATAAAGGGCACTATGATGCAACTGATGATGATCCCGTCATAGCATTATCTCAAATCTTGGGGATTTTACATTTCTCAAATCTGGGGGATTTTTACACAGTGCAAAACTTAGCTATACAAAAGTAAAGAATCTGGAACAATAGACAATTCACTTTAAGCAAAACGTAAATTGAAACTGAGGTGAGCAATAAATATATTCTTATTATATGGTAATATAGAAGTTTTGGATTCCAATTCCTTGGCTGCCGTCTGTGACAACCAATAGCAATAGCATACTTTAAACATAAAATCATGAATTCCATTGTCAGTTATTGGACCAGAGTAAGAAACCCCATACCAAACCAATAAAAGACAGCATAGCTAGTGGACTTTTTCTAAAGATGTCACAAATTAAGCAGGATAGAACTTGGTCTGTACTTGGATGGGATACCAGCAAGGAAAATCTTGGTGCTACATGAAACTGTTAGTGATGAACTCCTCCCTCCCCAGGGACAGTACTCAAACAATATTCAACAGCGGTATTATGAGGTGGGGCACTCTGGTGGAGGTACATAAAACCACGTCCAGACCCTTGTGGTCATTAAAGGTCTCATGGGACTTTTTTAAATGATGCTATTTATTGGTTTTAAAGAAGTCTACTATACGTACAACACAGTAATGCTGATAATTTAACCAAAGTTTACAAGCTGCAAAACATAAGCCATATACAGTTGAACATTACCATGGCACTTTCTGCAAGAAGAGGGATGTTAACCCTATTAAAATTCCAAATTAGATAACTGCATTAGAAATTTTTCTTGTGAAGACAGCTCACTAAAAATTATTATTTCCTAGTCTCTTCTCTCTTACCAGAATGAAAGCAGCATTTATCAATATATGTTAGTTTTATTTGTTCAGTAAGCCCTAACTCGGATCTATCACGTTTCCTGCAAGTTTCACTGAACTAGGGCATTGGCACTAAGAGGATAGTTCTTTTTTAAAACTCATACTTGTTTCTGCTTTGAGGTAGCAGATTTAGTTACTGTTCTACTCCTGCCTTAACTGTTTGTTTTTGTAATCTATGAAAAAAAAATCATTTATTTGGGTTTCATCAGTTACTTGGAAACTTTTAAAATAACCAGCTCCAGCTTCTGGAAAAAAGGAGGAAACCTTCCCTGGGGAAAGTTATCCCATAACTGTCTCCAAAAGGATTTCTTCTACCTCTCCTAAATCACCTGCGACCGATCGCATTCTGACTGGATTCTGGACCAGGTGGGCCACTTGTCTAATTAAGTACTAAAATTCCTATGTTCCTACATACACAGTGTGAAGAGTGTAAAATCTTTTCAATGTCTATTTTAAAAAAATAAGTCACTTGGACAGAGGATAAATGCACTTTGCAAGACAATTGAGCTGCAAGCAAGTACATTCGACATCACTTTTTTGGGCTTCAGAACAAAAAAAGTCAGGGTTTGCACAAAAATAGCATGTTAACTTGGCAAAATCATGCATTTCATAGAATATCAGTGTTGGAAGGGACCTCAGGAGATCATCTAGTCCAACCCCCTGCTCAATGCAGGACCAATCCCCAGACAGATTTTTACCCCAGTTCCCTAAATGGCCTCCTCAAGGATTGAACTCACAATCCTGGGTTTAGCAGGCCAATGCTCAAACCACTGAGCTATCCCCCCCATTATGGAGACATACCTATCTCATAGAACTGGAAGGGACCCCGAAGGATCATCGAGTCCAGCCCCCTGCCTTCACTAGCAGGACCAAGTACTGATTTTTGCCCCAGATCCCTAAGTAGCCCCCTCAAGGATTGAACTCACAACCCTGGATTTAGCAGGCCAATGCTCAAACCACTGAGCTATCCCTCCCCCCCAAAAAAGAGCAAGGAATCGAACTTGTGTCTTTTAAATCTTAGGTGTGCACCCAAGCCACTGGAACATCCTTCCTCCCAGTGAACAACTAAACTGATTCAGTTTTTCCACGTATGCACAACAATATCTTACAGGAATTGAACAAAGTTTTATCCTAAACCAAACTCACAAATACAGGAATATTTGTTTTTGCATCTAGGAGCATAATAGAACCACGATAATCTAAATGTAATGGTGCTCACTGATTATGTTTGGGTAACTGAAAATTCCTTTCACTATCAAAAACCTCAGTAGATGCTAAAAGACATTAAGCTGTCCATAACAGGGAGTTTGGATAACTGATGTTCAGATTATTGAGGTTACACAGAAATCAGTTGAAATGTTGGTAATTTTGCACAGTTCTACTACTTTGGAGCAATGGATTTTGAAACCTGTCAAGCTAGTTGTAGGATTTGATTACTAGAGAGTTTAAAGGATTTTTATTTCTTACCTTTATCTGTAGTTTTAATGCAGTACACTGGACTGAAGGAACCTACTTTTCTTTCAGAAATTATGCGTGCTTGAACCTTCAGACAGTAAGTAGTCTTTGGTGCAAGATCATAAATTGTGTCTCTGCGATTAATAGTTTTGCTTTTTGGCTGCAATACATAAAGAAACAGTTGTAAACAACATATTAAGGTAATTGTACTTTCCCAAACAGCCTCAACTTGTGATAAGAAGTGTTACTGTCCTGAAGAATCACTTGACGTCACCTGAACATATGACATTTGGATACATTCAGACATTAGGGATAAGGTAATATTTCATTTATACTATATTACTGGCATGCCAATGTAATTTTGCACATGTTTAATTTGTGGGAATTGTGAACCAGCTTAAGCTACAGTATACTCAAAACTCACCTGAAACTTACAAGGAGTATAGAATGGAAAGAAAAAAGCTTTAAATGTCTGAACAAAATTAATTGACTCCATGTTTTTGTAATGCTTTCTGCAATTTTGAAGTGAATTTAAATAGTTCCCTATTTGATAATAGTTTGCTATAGAAAGGAATCCCAGCAATAGATTTATATTTTTCTTATGCTGCAGTATTTTTTGTATGTCAAATAATACATAATTTCTCTCTAGTCTTAATGTTCTGAATGGTAATTTCTTATCTGATAATTGAGATTTTCCCAACTTTCCTACACCAGTCAGACAAATGTATAAATCCTTTCCCTGCCACAAAGCAGGAAGATAGAAGAGAAAAATAAAAACGAGGAAAAGGTAAGCCTGTACTGTTCAGCGAAATAATGGTAACAAATGACCTTAAAATGTATAGACCTTTCATACACCCGATTCACATACCTCTCTTCTAAAGATAAGAAATGGGATTTTCCTTTCAGAAGTGGTAAGATCTTGCATTCTTTCACCCTGAGTCTTATGGCATGCTAGCTATATCTGTGCTCTGGTTTTACAATGTGTAAAATAAGGATAATGATACTTATTCTCCTTTGCAAAGTCCTTTAAGCTCTACTGAGAAAGGCTTTGTTTACACTGGAACCTGAACAACAAAACTTTTGTCATTCATAGGTGTGAACCCCCCCCCAAAAAAACAAAACAAAAAACAAAACAAGTTTTGCCGTCAAAAAGCACCAGTGTGCACAGCGCTTTGTCGGCAGGAGAGCGCTCCTGCCGACAAAGCTACTGCCACTCGTTGGGGGTAGAAATTTTTTGTTGGCAGGAGAGCTCTCTCCTGCTGACAAACAGCAGCTACACTGTTCGCCTTTTAGTGGCATGGCTGTAGTGGCACAGCTGTGTCGCTAAAAGGTGCGTAGTGTAGACACAGCTGAACAGTGTGTGCAGATTTGGTCACCGCATCTCAAAAAAGATGTATTAGAATTGGAAAAGATACAGAGAATGGCAACAAAAATGAATAGGGGTATGGAACAGTTTCCATATGAGGAGAGATTAAAAAGATTAGGACTTTTCAGCTTGGAAAAGTGAAGTCAAAAGGGGGATATGAGAGAGGTCTATAAAAATCTTGACTGGTGTGGAGATAGTGTATAACATTTCCTTATTCACCCCTTCACATAACACAAGAATTAGGGGTCACCCAATGAAATTAACAGGCAGCAGGTTTAAAACAAACAAAAAGAAATACTTCTTCACGCAATGCTCAGTCAACCTATGAAACATGTAGCCAGTGGATGTCATGAAGGCCAAAACTGTAACAGGATTTAAAAAAGAACTATAAGTTCATGGAGGATAGGCCCATCAATGGCTATTAGCCAGGACGGTCAGGGATAGAACATCATGCTTTGAGTGTCCTAGCCTTTGTCTGCCAGAAGCTGGGAATGGGCGGCAGGGGATGGATCACTCAATGATTGTCTGTTCTGTTCATTCCCTCTGAAGCACCTGGCATTGGCCGTTGTTGGAAGACAGGACACTGAGCTACAGGGACCACTGGTCTGACCCAGCATTGCCGTTATGTTCTTAAGCAACTAAGCATGGACCAGCTTAATGACATTAGCAACTGAACCAAAACTTTGAGCAAGAGATGTAATACAGCCTAGCAAATCAATGCACTTTATTTTTAACAGTGAATGTACCAAGCTACAGATAGAAATTAGGATATATTATATGTATAAAATACTAAAAAGCAGAATTTAATTCTAGGAAGTGACTCAGCAACTGAAGTAAATCAAACAATATTTTAACCTTAATTTAGAAAGTCAATCCCTATCATACCTCTGTATTTGATGAGTTTTCCCAGAACATTGCATTGTAGGTAAAACGTTTATCATTTCTCCACATTTTTCTGTTCTGATTTTCTTCTGGAGGGGAAATGTTGATTTTCACCACTCCATCTATGGATTCTAACTGCACTCCTGGAGGACCAATTTTAGCTGCAAAAATTAAACATTATCATGAAGCACAACAACTTTGTTGAAAAACCAAAAGTTACATGTTTGAACAAGTAAACTACAAGGAACTGCCTAATTTTCAGTTCTTCAGGTAGAATCTAACAGTAGCTTAACTGAATAAACTCCAAGTGTTATCTGGGACCGAAGACAGTTAACGTAATACTTACTGGCTGTAACAATATTACGGTAACTTCCTGATTCTGAAATGAAGAGTCATAAATTTGTGGAATAAGGTTACAAGAAAGACTTACTTTAAAAAAGCCCATTCCCCAAGAACCAACCCAATATTAATGGAAGGATTCAGCTGTATATAGGTTATCATTCGTGGTAAATTAAAGGTAGACGGTAGGACTGCTGGAATGCTAGCTTCTCAAATACATTTGCCAACATCAGCACAGGGGCAATGACACATATGATACTTTGGGGGAGAGCTGATTCCCTATCTGGACCATCCTGCCTCTTCCCTAATGCTAGGAATGAAATTCATTGGGGTGGGTACAGCGTAGAGATGGCCACCATAGAAAACCATTACCTGCAAACATAAAGGGCCCTACATCACACCACTTTACCACTGGAGTGCTGCACAGCTCAAAAGTTGGGAAGACTAACTGACGCACACCATGTATGGTGGGCTCATCGGTCAAATTTTTCATGACCATCACTTAAAGCTGCTTATTACATTAGATAGGTTATAGTAATGTTAAGCTTATAACTAAGCATGCAAGTCAGAATAGTCAGAGCTAAGGGTCTCAAAATAATCTTAATTTACATACTTCACAGGTATTTTGATTACTAATTAGATTAAATGTAAATATTTCATTACATATTTGATAATAAAAATAACATGGTCCAAGCAATACAAGTCTATTCATTGCATATTTCATACAGTGCTAAAATGTAGTAAAGGTTGGGAAATTAGACATTATGGGTGAGATTTTCAAAGGTACAAATGGGATTTAGCCATCCTTATGGAAGGGGTTTGTACTGTTTTAGTCAAGTTATTTAAAACAGCATAACTTGTGTTTGGACAAGATCTCAGGAAAGTTACTATAAAAATACTATTACTAAAAGCATAAAAAGGCAGTTGCTCTATAAAACAGCAGAGCCAATAATAATACAAATACAAACCTCTACACTGTATTTTATATTGTGCTGTAACACCGTAAATTGAAAAATAATTAACCTGTTTAATAACAAAATACATATGTAGTTCATACCTATTAAATCTGGTATAAATGATATAGTAGACCACAGAGATTTTTCTTCCCCTCTTTCAGCTCTTATACGCACATTATAAGAATCTAAATAAGCTGTCATTGCCGAGGAGAAGTCACATTCTGTGACAGTGACATTCTGACAGCCAGATAGCTCTTTCCAATCTGTTGTTTCTTCTTTCCCAAAATCCTCAAATGTTCTGCAAGTAAAAAAATAAAAGTAGGTTTCTATTGGTGATAAAAGATAAACGTAAACATTCATTTTGTATTTTGATCAGCACCATCTGGTGGTCAAAAATCTATTCAACTGGTCTCAGAATTCTAGAATACCTGTTTAATTTAGGTTAATGAATGCTAGTCTGGGTTAATTACACTGGTCTACAATTTTTGAGAAGTCGTCTGCTTCAGAGAGAAAATGTGCTATTTATTATGTATTTTGATGTGCTGAATTCAAATATGACAATTAAAACAACTGATTGGCTACTGTTTCTAAGATATTTAAGTTTTTACATTTTATGTCTATGTATATTGTG
Source organism: Terrapene triunguis (assembly GCF_002925995.2). Classification (NCBI taxonomy): domain Eukaryota; kingdom Metazoa; phylum Chordata; order Testudines; family Emydidae; genus Terrapene; species Terrapene triunguis. Next base: position 8,005,865 of record NW_020664381.1, read on the forward strand.
TAGATAGTAGAGTTTTAATCATAAATTGTAAACCTAGGTCTTTTCATGTGTTTATGGTTGCTTTACATGATAATATTTCACCTGTCCTGTTTATGTAACACTTTAAAAATCAACAAAAGGGTTATATAAATAAAATGTATTATGAAACAAAAGGCAAAAAACTATTCTGTACATAGTTTAGTCCTATTCAGTATCTACTCGGCGCTTCTTGGCTTGTCTCTTGTATTCATTAAATGGAGCATCTCTTGTCACTGTCCAGCAATAGTCTGCAAGCATTGATGGGCTCCATTTGCCCTGATAGCGTTTCTCCATTGTTGCAATGTCCTGGTGAAATCGCTCGCCGTGCTCGTCGCTCACTGCTCCGCAGTTCGGTGGGAAAAAAATCTAGATGAGAGTGCAAAAAATGTATCTTTAGTGACATGTTGCAACCAAGGCTTTTGTATGCCTTGAGGAGGTTTTCCACCAACAACCTGTAGTTGTCTGCCTTGTTGTTTCCGAGAAAATTTATTGCCACTAACTGGAAGGCTTTCCATGCCGTCTTTTCCTTGCCATGCAGTGCATGGTCAAACGCATCATCTCGAAGAAGTTGACGAATCTGAGGACCAACAAAGACACCTTCCTTTATCTTAGCTTCACTTAACCTTGGAAATTTTCCACGGAGGTACTTGAAAGCTGCTTGTGTTTTGTCAATGGCCTTGACAAAGTTCTTCATCAGACCCAGCTTGATGTGTAAGGGTGGTAACAAAATCTTCCTTGATTCAACAAGTGGTGGATGCTGAACACTTTTCCTCCCAGGCTCCAATGACTGTCGGAGTGGCCAATCTTTCTTGATGTAGTGGGAATCTCTTGCACGACTATCCCATTCGCAGAGAAAACAGCAGTACTTTGTGTATCCAGTCTGTAGACCAAGCAAGAGAGCAAACAACCTTCAAATCGCCACAAAGCTGCCACTGATGTTGGTCATAGTTTATGCACCTCAAAAGTTGTTTCATGTTGTCATAGGTTTCCTTCATATGGACTGCATGACCAACTGGAATTATGGCAAAACATTGCCATTATGCAGTAAAACAGCTTTAAGACTTGTCTTCGATGAATCAATGAACAGTCTCCACTCATCTGGATCGTTAACGATGTTGAGGGCTGCCATCACACCATCGATGTTGTTGCAGGCTACAAGATCACCTTCCATGAAGAAGAATGGGACAAGATCCTTTTGACGGTCACGGAACATGGAAACCCTAACATCACCTGCCAGGAGATTCCACTGCTGTAGTCTGGAGCCCAACAGCTCTGCCTTACTCTTGGGTAGTTCCAAATCCCTGACAAGGTCATTCAGTTCACCTTGTGTTATGAGGTGTGGTTCAGAGGAGGAAGATAGGAGAAAATGTGGGCCCTGTGACATTGATGGTTCAGGACCAGAAGTTTCATCCTCTTCCTCGTCTGACTCAAGTGAGAATGATTCTGGTGCATCAGGAACCGGCAGCCCTTCTCCGTGGGGTACTGGGCGTATAGCTGATGGAATGTTTGGATAATGCACAGTCCACTCTTTCTTCTTTGACACACCTTTCCCAACTGGAGGCACCATGCAGAAGTAACAATTGCTGGTATGATCTGTTGGCTCTCTCCAAATCATTGGCACTGCAAAAGGCATAGATTTCCTTTTCCTGTTCAACCACTGGCGAAGGTTTGTTGCACAAGTGTTGCAGCATATGTGTGGGGCCCACCTCTTGTCCTGATCTCCAATTTTGCAGCCAAAAGAAAGGTGATAGGCTCTCTTAACCATAGTGGTTATACTGCGCTTTTGTGATGCAAAAGTCACTTCACCACAAACATAGCAGAAGTTATCTGCACTGTTCACACAAGTACGAGGCATCTCTGCTCACTTTGGCTAAACAGAAATGTGTCCCTTTGCAAAATCAAACACTGACAAATAAGAGAGCACGACACTGTATGATTTCTAGAGCTGATATAGGGCAATTTGTTCAGCAGAGTGATGTAAGCTTCGTTATGATTGCATCATCCATGACTTCTAGGAATAACATGATGCAATTCATATCATGTATGACGCAATACCAGCTTCAGATTGCATCATTCATTGTTTTGCCTAAAAAGCAAGTACTGTCCAAACCCAGTCATAGATTTATTCATAGATCCAGTCAAAGATGTATTTTAGTCATTTCTGGTTTAAATTGAGATCCCTTCCCTTTATAACTCACTTATCCTCCGCCATTCCCAAGTCAAGGGTCGTATATACTGACCCAATAGCATATCTTGAAAACTAGAGCCAATCAACAATTTTAAGCATCATTTTCGTTCTCAGTGACTCAGAATTAGTAAAGTTTGACTACATTTATTTCAGAAGCATTTTGGCTGTAGAGCAGTGTTATTGAATAAGGAATCCATGCTGCCAATTTGCTTTTCTAGTCAACATTTAAACACAACAGAAAAAAATAAAGATAATTTCAGGATTATCGTTTTTGGGATTAAATCCTGAGTGCACTACCAAACTGGGGTGTATTTTATTACCCCTCAAGTGCCCTGATAGAATAGGGGTTGCAAAAAGTGCTTGGAGGAGACCTAAGTGGCAAAGGAAAGGGATGGGGGAAAAGGAGTTACAGTTGTGAATAGTAAAGAATATAGCTGAGGGGTGAGTAGACTGGAGGAGGGAAGGAGAGAAATGAAGGAAAGGAGACAGAATAGGAAATCAGAAACAACAAATGGGAAAAAGAAAACAGAATAAAATAAAAACACAGGAGAGTTAACTATTCTATCCTATCAGAACTGGGCTTCTCACCAAAAATCACCTGTCTCCAAAAGACAATTCAGACATCAGGAAGTGGCACAAACAATAGGAGAGAGATGACTCTCCTGATTAAAAGTGGAAAAAATTGGAAAACTGAGAAATAACCATTAAAGATGTTGTATAACCACTATATTTGGTCTTCAGCAGGACAGTGTTACATGTTTCTGAGGTAAACCCTGTATTTTTGAAGCCAACTTTCTCCCACCCAAAAGATAAAGAGAAGCACACCTAATCTTCATGTTCAAATACATAATATAATTCTCTCTCTGACATCTTAATTATGGAGTTGCTACTAAGCCAGACAAGTTTGTGCATTTATTTGTTGGGAAAGGGGTAATGAGAAATAATAGCCACATTAGAAAGAAGCAAGAAGCACAAACTAAAAAAAAAAAAGGAGCTAACTGAACATAAGGATATAAAAACAGTTTAATCTGATGACTAAAGTTTGTAAATTAAGAGCACCCAGCCATTGTTTCTCTTTCTGTATTTATAAAGACCTTGACCAGCTAATCAGAGTTCTTTACTGGGGAATATTCACAAATCTTGTGTTTTTCAATTCTGAGCCAAACAGATGATTTGAAACACAATCAGCAATTCAAAAAGGTATGGATCTCAATGCAGCCACATAATCTGTTACATGCATCTTTTACAATATGCAGTGTTACTATTGAATGTGTTCTTACAAATGATATGCATGCCAATACTGGGGAACATCTACACAGGAATTATATGATTTGCGGGAACTATGCCATGGTTGCTTCTTAGGGGTGCATCAGTTTAGGATTGAATTTTCAGACACTTAATTCTATGGTGTTTCCCAAACACAAAGTACTACCAAGAGTCAGTGTCCTGGCTGCAATGGGAACCATAATACGGTGTTTTCATAGTGAAATTCTCAAGTTTCTAGCATTTGCTCTTTTGCACTTTTTCAGTATGTTGAGAACATTCAAATTATCACAGGTACAGACCTACAGATATACACATTGATACATAATTAGGGCCCTACCAAATTCACAGTCCATTTTGGTCAATTTCACAGTCCTAGGATTTTAAAAGTAGTCAATTTCATGGTTTCAGATACTTACATTTGAAATTTCAGGGTGTTATAAGCATGGGGATCCCAACCGACAAGAGGGGTGTGTGTGTGTGTGTCCGTCCCCACAAGGCTACTGTAGGGGGGTCACAGCATTACCACCCTTACTTCTCAGCTGCTGCTGACGGAGGTGCTGCCTTCAGAGCTGGGCAGCTGGAGAATAGGGGACAGTGCTGATGTGAAGGTTGCATGGGATGGTGGGGGCAATCACTTTGGGGGAGATGGCAGGGCTAGCATTATGGGTGGGTGACTGCCCAGAGACTTGTGGTTGGGGGGCACCGGGGCCCCCATCTCCCAGCCAGCCCAATGCCCCTTTAAATTATGAGTGCTGGGCCTGGAGATGGGAAGAGGCAGGGCTGGGGACCTTTTTAGAAGTGGGGGACCACCAGTGCCGGAACTGTGGGACTGGGAGCCATGTTGCCCCACTTTTTAACATGGGCATAGTTTGGGGGCAGGGGACAGCAACTGCAAATTGCAGGCAATGGGGGAGCTGATAAATGTGCAAGTATTGCAGTTTGTGGGGCCAATGCCGCCCTCTGCCCTCCAAGCTACACCCACATTAAAGAGTGGAGGGGCATGGCCCCAGTTCCGATGCTGTTGGCTGGGGGCACCCCAGCCGATGGCTCCTACTATGCATTAGGCTCCAGTAGTCTAGGACGGGCTGAAGAGGGACAGGACTTCTTTCTTCTCTTATGCAGGGGCTGCTCCCAGGGCTGGGTCAGATCCACCTCCAGGATCCACCCCCCACCCCCCCAGCAATCTGCAAGAAGCTCTGCTGCTACTCCATGTACAATGACTCCTCCGTCCACAGCTGGGGAGCGATGGGGGAAGGACGCGGTGGAGGTGTGGAGCTTCCGGCAGCAGGGGGAGGTTCCCAGAGGTGGGGTCTCACCAGCCCCAGGAGCAACCCCTAAAAGAGAAAAGCAAGCAAGTCCCCAGCCCCACCAGGACTAGTGGCCAGAGTCTGGTGCATGATAGGAGCCCAGGCTGGGGTGCCCCCAGCCCTGCCCCTCCCTGGCAGATTTCACAGGGAAGAGCAGACTTCATGGCCGTTGGGGCCCCTACACATATGTCATCACATCATCCAACTGTGATCCTAAGAGCTCCTTTATGGCAACTGGCAAAGGGCACATGGTTATGTAACAATAAATCCCAACAGGTCTGATAAACTTACTACAACCAACACAGAGTCAGAATAATTAGCCCAACAATGTCTTGTAATGTATCATATGAAAACTGGTGACACACTGGTCATGAATATCATTGTGTGATGTATGTATGAGTTGTATATAAGGAGATATATATATATATATATATATATATATATATATATGCGCGCGCTGGAAATATGTTCTTAATATGCTATTATGGAGGATAGGTCCATCAGTGGTTATTAGCCAAGGTGGTCAGGGAGACAACCCCATGCTCCAAGTGTCTGTAACGCAGTCCTTGATGGTTCCTCGCTTAGGCAGTGGGGGAACCTGACCACACCCAGTGAACTACACTGGGTGGTCACAAACCAGGCTGCACTTCCCCACTATTACCAGGGGGTTTCTTCCTTTTGTGGAGCTCCTTAAGTCTCTCTGACTGGACGATCAAAATGAGTCAAGAATTCCCACATATTCAGGGATACTCCCTCCCTGCGATCCCAGCAAACGGGTGGGGGACGTGGCAAGTCTATAGTGCTGCCAACAATCCAGCCCCTTTGCAATGGGTTTGGGGAAATCACTCTGGCTTGGTTTCTGGGATGGGCTCAGCTTGTTTGTCTTACCCTGGGAGTCCACTGCATTCTCCTCAGGGTTGGTTTGAAGGTTTCCTGCCCAGAAGTTCCCTCCACAGCTTTGGGAGTCACTCCTTCAGTCTGCTGCTTAGGGTGATCCTGCTCTTTCCCCCACTGCTGATTGCAGCTTCCTCCCTTTTAAAGGCCTCCTCCCTATCATGCATGATTGGCAGGGCAAGAGGGGTGGGGTTAGCCCTGCTGCCAGGGCCTCTCTGGCCCCTTCCTCATCCGTGTGCGACCTTTACACCCAATCACAGTGTCCCTAAATTTCCAAATGCCAAAAGCTGGGAATGGAGGACAGGGGATGGATCACTTGATATCTTCCCTGTTCTGTTCATTCCCTCCCAAGCATCTGGCACCAGCTATTGTCAGAAGTTAGGATCCTGTGCTAGATGGACCATTGGTCTGACCCAGTATGGCCATTCTTATGTTAAAAATGTTGTAGAGGCAGTTGATAAATGAGCTTGCCCTAGATAAAGGAATGTGGATTTGCCGGTCTCCATGGATCAAGCTAACAGGCAGATGAGAAAAACAGTATGGCTTGATTACAAGAAAAAGACAATAAAAGTACATTTGCATCTAAGGTAAACAAAGTGATCAGGCCAATTAAGTAAGCAAGTTGACAAGAGGATGAAGAAGGGGCTTGGCACCAGCACCATGAAGAACAACAGGAGAGGGGAACTTTTCCTGGGTTTATTTTTCAAATACATTTCAAAGGTTTTCTAGATTATAAAAGGAAAGAAGGAGGACTCCTTTGTTATCCATCGCTTAAGAGACAAAAAGGGGCCAAACACACTTGGAATCTGTGAAAGGTAGATCCCCCCAACCATGTGGGTTGAGGATACTGAAAATGGACTGTAGGTAAGAAATTGCCTGAGACCAGGATTGTAATCTGTTAAATTATAGACACTAGGAAGTGTGTTTTATTTGTTTTACTTGTATCCTTTTCTGTTTCTATTATCTCTGTTTAGTATCACTTAAATCTCTGTTCATTAATACATTTAATTTTAGTTTTACCATAATCACATCAGTGCTGTTGTATTAAAGTGAAGTGTGCAATCTCAGCTGAGCCAAGAGACTGGTGCGTAGTCTGTCTTTTTTGAGACAGCACACTTGGTATTTCTGTGGGCACCAAGTAACAGGGTCTGGATGCTGCAGGGAAATGCTTTTCCAGGGGGTTCAGGAGCTGGGACTCTGAATTTTACCTCTCTGCCTCAGCAAAGGAGAGTTTTGCTGGAGCTTAAACTGTGTGTCAGCTCCCTGCCACATCAGTGTATCCGCTTCACCAGCATACTCCTTGAGACTCTGCTAGTCTTAATCTTGCCTTGCAGGTAACAGTGGTTTATGGTTCTAGCTACCCCAAAAAAGTGTTGCAACAAACATGCATAATCTATTGAGGACTACTGCACCAGCCAGAGTCAGAGTCAACATGGTTGATGACATCGACTAGGCAGTGTGTAGCAAAATTCCCACAACTCTCAATCCTGCATATCCATAAATCTCTGGGGCAGTCCTGTGGCACCAGTTAGCAGTGCATGACCTGACCCTTCACATGTTGATGAACAGTGAGAGAGTATGGTGTGCTGGGGTGTTTTTGTCCATACTGGCGGCATGACTGAAATGCATGCAACACAGCTTCACAAGTACAGGATATACATATTTAAATAAACCGTGTGTGCACTTGATACTAAATTTTTAAGATGAGTCTGTCTATGCTGTTCAATTTGATATACTCAGGGATTGCCTTACTTTGGATAAATTTGTGTTATGTCTCCAGACTCTTACATTCAGCACAGGATTGTGTTTTCCCTTCGTGCTGCATTTTAAAAGTTTCTCAGTGATGTTTTCTTACAAAAAAAGCTAAAGCATTTCTATACAAAGACTCAAGTATCAGAGGGGTAGACATGTTAGTCTATATCCGCAAAAACAACGAGTCCGTTGACACCTTAAAGACTAACAGATTTATTTTGGCATAAGCTTTCGTGGGTAAAAAAACGTATGCTCAAATAAATCTGTTAGTCTTTAAGGTGCCAGAGGACTCCTTGTTGTTTTTATACAAAGACTGATCATTTAAATGCACAGCAGTGAGAAAAATTAATCTAGATTGGTACAAGCAAGACCGCCAGTGCAGCTCCTCCTAGTTTTGATAATTCCCATAAAGATGTTCCCCCTGCACATATCCGATCCAATCCAATCATCTGAAAGAAACTAAAATTCCAATTTTGTAAGATTCAGATAGGCCTCTAATCCACTTGGACGATTGGGCAAGTACATATTTTGGCATTCACGTTGATTTAAGAATTCATTCTGGGCCTGATCCAGAATCCACTGATATAAATGAAAATTTTGCTCTTCTATATTTTTTTAGTGATTCTTTAGGACAAAATCCACACTGATAGAAATCTAAATAAATAAAGTTATGGCACACATGTATTTTGGCATCTACATTACCACATATGTTGGCAAAGCTTATGTTGCTCAGGGATGTGAAAAACGTAAGTGGTAGCGTGCACAGTGCTATGTCGGTGGGAGAACTTCTGTGCACTACAAATACAACCACATCAGAATTATCCCTTAACCTAGCTGGAACTAGGTTTTAACCAGTAGACTGAACTGCAACTTTTAACCTAAAGACCACTGTGTCTAAGGGACAACCCTTGATATGCCCCTAAAATGCTTGTAGATTCCCAGATTTAGCAGTTCACACTTTGGGACAGCCTGGGTGTAAGGATGCACTACTAGAAAGCCAGGACTCCCAAAGCTCTATGAATTACAGAAGATTAGTACCACTTCAAACACTAACATCAATGTTTTGAAACTCTTGTAACCAAAAACAGTTCCAGATTTGGGGTGTTAAAAATGTGGCTACATGTTCAAACTATACAGAGTGATGAAAAGCAGCACACAAACCACTATAAAAACATCACTTTTCTTGGGTCACCAGTGTGCTCTTGTGCTTATTTTTAACAATTTTTATATCAATAAACAAACAAACCACAGTGGTGGGTTTTTGTTTTGTTTTTTCCCCTTCTTAGGAAATGGATGTCAAATAATTTTGGCTCACAGTAAAAAAGTAAGCTTACCGTTGGTACTGAGCTGAAAATGTCACACTGAAGTCATTCTCACTACCCCAGCTCCATCTTAGAGTGAAATTTGTGTTTACAACATCAACTTGAACATTCTGAGGGCTCATCAGATTCATTTGGCCTACAAAAATATTGGGGCAGGGAGAGGGGGGAGAGATAGGAAGAGGTTGGGGAAAATGTTATTGTACACAAAGTTTAAGGATGTGTGACATCAGTTCCACAACAGTAATCTTTACATGTTAAAAATTAAAATAGAATACTAAGTTTAGTACAGTTAAAAAGCACTCAAGCCTATTGAAATAGCAAGATAATTCATTGCTTCTTAGCCTATTAATAGAGATTTCTCCTCTATAATTGGGATTCAATTTTTTTCTCTTTTTATACAGGGTTTCAAGACTTAGTGCATGGAAGAATTCACTGGTTCTGAATGCATGTCAGCCAAAGCATTTAAAAAGCAAGTGCAGTGCCAGCTTTCAACACTTGGATCTCTGGGCAGAAGCTCTACTAGAGAGGTGTCTGCTGCTCTCTACCATTTCACAGCTGTAAAATGGACCCAGAAGATCTATGACCTTTCTCCCTGCTACAATATATTTTGAGATACGATCACCACAAAGACTTCTCCACACAGTATGACCCTGGGATTCCTTTGCAGCAACCCAACATTTCCTCTTGAGCAAGAGTAGTGCTGGTTAGTGTCCTCCATAAAAAGTTTGGAGGGTAAATGGTAAAAATGCTTCAAGACACAAACAAGAATGAGCAGAGAAGAGACTGAAGATGGACCAATACTCTGCATCTTTTTATTTCAGGAGAATGGAGATGGTGGAGAAATGGGAATCAGTCTTGAACAGATTTTTTGTTGTTATTTTGAAGACAGGAAAATGGTGGCAGGAAAGGGAAGACACAGTTATTGTGTGTGCGTAAGAGTGGAGATAAAGGAAATGAAACTTGCAGACTTTCTATTTTTTTTTTTTTTTAATACATAACACATGGTAACTCTTCAGACAGCAACTATCCCACTTTTTAATAAAATACTCCTTTAAGAAATGGAAGGAAAGACTGTTACTTAATTCTAGGGTTACCATATGTCCGGGTTTCCCCGGACATGTCCGGCTTTTGGGTCTTTAAATAGCCGTCCGGGGGGAATTTGTAAAAAGCTAAAAATGTCCGGGATTTCCCCCCGGACGGCTATTTAAAGACCCAAAAGCGAGGACAGGGCAGCCGCGCTGGGGGAACCGCGGCAAGCCGGGGCCACTCACCTTTCCTCCCTGGGCCCTGGGGCAGCGCGCAGCTGAGAGCTCCCGGCGCGGCGGCGCCAGCCCACGGGGCCCCCCGCCTGGCCGGCAGGAGCCTGCAGAGCGCAGCCCTCCCCCTGCCCCGGCACACAGAGAGGCAGGGAGGAGGTCTCGCTCCCCTGCGTGCTGCAGCGGGGCGGGGCTTGTAGACTCGGGCAGAGAGACCCCCCCCCC
>NW_020664381.1:8016192-8025570 GCF_002925995.2 Terrapene triunguis
ACTGTGGGGGAGGCAGAGGGAACAGGGTCAGGGGGGCTGAGGGCAGTGGATTGAGGGTGGGGGGCACAAGGGGGCCTGCGGGGGAGGCTGAGGGAACAGGGTCAGGGTGGGGGCTGAGGGCAGTGGGGCTGAGGTGACTCCCCCCAGAGGGACCTGCCAGGGGGCCAGGTGAGCCCAGCAGTGCTTACCTGGAGCGGCTCCCAGGAAGCATCCAGCAGGCAGGTCCCTCCCAGTCCTTCTGGCTCCTTCCTACGGTTGGGTCGGGTCGAGGGAAGGGGGCAGAGGCGGGGGGGGGGTCTCTCTGCCCGAGTCTACAGGCCCCGCCCCGCTGCAGCATGCAGGGGAGTGAGACCTCCCTGCCTCTCTGTGTGCCGGGGGCAGGGGCAGGGCTGCGCTCTGCAGGCTCCTGCCGGCCAGGCGGGGGGCCCCGTGGGCTGGCGCCGCCGTGCCGGGAACTCACTGCGCGCTGCCCCAGGGCCGAGGGAGGAAAGGTGAGCGGCGCCGGCTTGCCGCGGTTCCCCCAGAGCGGCTGCCCTGTCCTCGCTTTTGGGTCTTTAAATAGCCGTCCGGGGGGAAATCCCAGACATTTTTAGCTTTTTACAAATTCCCCCCGGACGGCTATTTAAAGACCCAAAAGCCGGACATGTCCGGGGAAACCCGGACATATGGTAACCCTAGTATTATTTGTCCCCCAAATATAGTAGAGCAAGCCTTTGATTTACACCCCAAGATAGGGTCTCCCACCTGCTGTTTGTTTCTTCCTGTTATTTTTCTCCTTTTGAAGTTTTTGCACTCCTTCATTAACATTCAGTTCAAACTGGTGAGAGAAGACCATTGTGAACTACACAAGACTTAATTTAGATGTAAACAGACAGCTAGATAAACATTTATATCTGACGAAAACCTATTTTTCACTTTTTCTCATGACCAGTCCATAGACACAGACCCTTAAGAACATAATTGTCAGTATGTTTACATAATTCCTCACACAACATCCATGCATGCATATTGCAATTATACTGGTGACCAATCTGACACTGGCTTTTATTTGAAACCTTACATGACACTTTTTGGCGAAGTAGAATATGCATGCCAGACTCACAAGATCCCTGTAACCCTTCTGCACTCTCTTGCCAGTTGGCATTAAGAGGTTCTTGGGTCTCACATGCATATCCCTATTTGGGCACCAGTCCACCTTGTCAGAGAGTACATCAACAGACAGGGCTACTTTTCTATGGTTATGCAAGAGTTGGTGGATTACCAAGGGTACTTCACCAATATCAGTGGGGGCTGGTCAGGAAAGGTGCATGACACTTGCATCTTTAAGAACACAGTACTGTTCAGAAAGCAACAAGCAGGGACATTCTTTCCCAACTGGCAGTTTACCACTGGTAATGTGGAAATGCAAATAGTCATTCTGGGGCACCCAGCCTATGCCGTGGTCCCCTGCCTCATGAACCCATACACTGGCCACACTGACAGCAACAAGGAAAGATTCAACTACCAGCTCAGCAGGTGCAGAATGACTGCTGAATGTGCAATTGGTAGACTAAAGGGATGCTGATGGTGTTTACTCACGGGATTGGATCTCAGTGTGAAAAACATCCCAATGGTTATAGCTGCCTGTTGTGTCCTCAGTGGTTTGAGCATTGGCTTTGGATTGTGAGTTTAATCCTTGAGGGGGCCATTTAGGGATCTGGAGCAAAAATCTGTCTGGGGATTGGTCCTGCTTTGAGCAGGGGGTTGGACTAGATGACCTCCTGAGGTCCCTTTTAACTCTGATATTCTATGATTCTATAATATCTGTGAGGTAAAGGGGGGAAAGCTGCTGCCAGGGTTAGAGGTGGAGTAGCTGGCTGCTGACTTTGAACAGCCAGACACAAGGACCATTACAGGAGCTCAGCATGGAGCTGTGCAGTTGAGAGAGGCTTTGAAAGAGCACCTTAATGCTTAGCCACAGAGTGTTCTGTGCTAGACTGTTCTCTGGTTCTGGAGCTTGGGTGCAGGTAGGAATTGTGTAGTGCTTACTGTACATTTATAAATATGACTGTGTGTGTGTTCCTGAACATGAGTCATGTGATGTCCCCTGTACATTTACAAGTACTGTGTGTCAGAGACAGGGAGGTGGATGGCCATACCTAGTGGTCAAAGCAGGAATCAGGCCTAATGGTCAGAGCAGGAGTTGACGCCTAGGGTGAGAGCCAGAGTCAAAGGCCAGATGCCAGAGTCACAGCCAGAGCCAGGAGTTGGTGGCCAGGGTCAGAACTGGAGTCAGAGACCAAATACTAGAGCCAAGAGTCAGAACCAATGTCAGAGGTCAGAAATTGGAGCCAAGAGTCAGAACCAGGTTACCTGGAGAGAGGCAAGGCAGGAGCAGGACAGGAACAAGCAGGCACAGGAGTTCTCACAGCTGTGGGCAAATGTTTTGAGCAGCCACTGTTGCTGTAGCTATGCTTAAGAGCTGGTCTGCTGCCTCTTCCAACCAATGAGGCAGTGTAGCCAAACAGGCAGCCTATTACAGGTCAGCTGTGCATGTTACATTGCCTGGAGATGGGCTGTGCTGCAGACCTGCTTCCTGACATTTTGTGCTTTTAATACCACTAAGCATTTCTGCAATAATATGCTGTGAATGAGATCATAGAATATCAGGGTTGGAAGGGACCTCAGGAGGTCATTTAGTCCAACCCCCTGCTCAAAGCAGGATCAATCCCCAGACAGATTTTTACCCCAGTTCCCTAAATGGCCCCCTCAAGGATTGAACTCACAACCCTGGATTTTAGCAGGCCAATGCTCAAACCACTGAGCTATCCCAATGAATAAAGATAATATTATTCTACAAAAACAAATTTATTGAGTGGCAAAACTTGTGCAAAAAACAACAAACTTTTAACATAAATGAATGGAATAGGATTTTAAAATTGGAAAGACTGCAAACATTTCTGTCCATTTCAGTTCACAGATGTAGTCTGTTGTGACTACATAGGCAACAACCGTGGTTCTCAAAGGTCACTGTATGTGAAGCTGTGGTTTTCTTTGCTGTCCCCTAGAGTGGAAGGGTGTGGGTAAAGATGTACCTTGTGATGCCACATGGTATACTGGAGAGTTATTAGCAAGGAGTTCCCCAAGGACTGAAAAGGGTGGTCCTGTGGGTCAACGGGGATCTGCAGCATCTGTGTTTGCTGCCCAAGAAGACCTATTATGTTCTTGTGCATTTACCTCTCCTTTTCTTGGTGGGATGCCTGGGCCCTTCACCTGTCTTTCTCCATGCTGTCAGTCATATTTGCCCTCCAGGCCCACTGTTCACAGTCTGATGCAGCATTGGCTTGTGGAATCTCACTGAACATGTCCTCTTCTTTTTCCTCATCAGTGTCAGGCATTCTGTGGATGTGGAGGGCGCTCCCCTCAAGGCCACAATAGCAACAGCAGCTGATAAAAACAGACAGATGAATCACTGGATTTACAGTCACAACAGAAAGGGAAAGATATGTTTCAAAACTCCCTTCCCTTACTCCCATAAAAACTTTTAATGAGACATATTTATTGACATTTCAGCTTTGGAGTGTCTCTGCACATCACCACTCCACAACCCCAGCCATGTAGTATAACCCACCAGGAGTAAGGTGAGGGAGAAGAAAGGAATTTCAGTTGCACAAAACCATAAAATTTCAGTCCCTAAACTGTGGGTATGAATATACGGCAATGCACTGAATATTGGCACTATTTTCCACCACTGGTTTTAGTTTTAGCTGATATCTCACTCCTGAGGGTAACAAAGCCAAAGAGAGCATAGCTACTACTGGCATCCTAAAGCAGCTCATGCCCAAATGCTGCCAGCCTGTTTACTGCATTGGTGCCAGCCAAATTCATCCTGTAGTGGCAGGGCTGGCTCTAGGCACCAACAAAACAAGCTGGTGCTTGGGGCGGCACATTTTTAGGGGCGGCATGGCCGGCGCCAAAATGCCGCCCCTAAAAATGTGCCCCGGCCACCCTAGCTCACCTCCGCTGCTGCTGCCACGGCGCGCGAAACAGCTGATTCGCGCGCCGCTACTCGCCCTCCTTCCCAGGCTCTCAAGCTGTTTCGCACGCCGCGGCAGCTCGGGGTCTCCCCCTCCCTCCCAGGCTCTCAAACCTGGGGGGGGGGAGATCCCGAGCAGCCGTTTCGCGCGCCGCTGCTCCCCCTCCCTCCCAGACTTGAGAGCCTGGGAGGGAGGGGGAGAAGCAGCGCCCGCGCCGCGGCCACTCGGAGTCTCCCCCTCCCTCCCAGGCTCTCAAACCTGGGAGGGAGGGGGAGACTCCGAGTGGCCGCGGCGCGGGCGCCGCTTCTCCCCCTCCCTCCCTCCTAGGCTTGAGAGCCTGGGGGGAGGAGGCAGGGCTGGGGATTTGGGGAAGGGGCAGAGTTGAGGCGGGGCCGGGGGTGGGGTAATTAAAGAACGGGGTGGGGGGGACGGCCAAAATTGTTTTTGCTTTGGGCGGCAAAAATCCTAGAGCCGGTCCTGCATAGTGGTGTCGGAAAGTGTCCTACTGCGAAGGAAGAAAAGACAGCCATCCCTAGAAACCTTTAGGAGAGGATTGCAGAGTACCTCCGTGAAAGTTTTATACCAATTTCTCAAGAGGATACAAGAAACATCCCTATGAACATAAACAAAGTGCTCCGCATGCTCCCCTTCACCTCCTCACCCACCGCCCAACCCAACAGGGGAATGAAAAGCAGATGCGATCTCTACCTCTGTTTGTTGTACCACTACCTCTCCTCGTATGAATAAAACAATGAAAAGTCAAAACCTATGTCTTGGTAGCTTGGGGATGGGCCAGGCAACATCTTTAAATTTAATCATTGGAAGGAAAAACACATGTACACACATACCTGAGGCCTCTTCCCCTCCATTGGGCTCATCCATGCTTGGCTGACAGGACTGGCTAGACTGTAGTGTAGTCTTGAACAGGTCCTGGCTTGTGGTACCGCTGGAGCCCCCTGCTGCATCTCCCTCCTCTTCTTCCATCTCCTTGCTGTTGACAGCAAGGGTCTCTGTCTTGGGCTCCTTTGAGGTATCAAGTCCACAATTGTCTGCAGGATGCTTGGGGGGTTTCTGCCAAGTATGGCATGCAAATGCAACTTGTAAAAGCAGCAGGTCTGCACCTCAGCACCAGATTGATTGTTGTGTTCCTGGGTCTTGTGGTGTGACTGGTGCAATTCCTTCACTTTCACATCGCACTGCTGCAGATCTCTGTCACACTCCTTTGCTTGCAATCTGTTCATAGGTGTCCACATTTCTGTGGCTGGTCCATAGCTGTGCTTCCACAGCCTCTTCTCCTCACAGGTGAAGGAGATCTAATACCTCCTGTCTATTCCAGACTGTACCGCACCTAGTGCGTGGAGCTAGCATGATCAGTTGGAAGTTGCACACACCAAAGGAGTGCTGCTAGCTGTGCTCCCCAAGGTGGACAATCAGGAAAAGGCATTTCAAAAATGCACGGGGGGGAGGGGGCAGGGCTTTAGCTGGGGGGGGGGGGTGGCTTCCAGTCTCCGTGACCCCTGGGCAGTGGAATTCATAATGGTGCCCAGAGCAGTTGCTGTCAAGCATTGTGGGACAGCTGCAGGAGGACTGTTAGGGTCAGCACAGGTCACGCAGTGTCTATCTGCCCCAGTAGGTCGACCATGGCTCCACATTGAGGTGGTGGTTTTACTGTGTTGCCATAACAGGGCACTTATGTCATTTGGAGGCATTTGAGTATAGACACATGCACAAATAGGTCAACTCAAGGCGACTTACGTCAACCTAACTTTGTAAAGTAGACCAGGCCTAAATGTAACACCCCGTTTCCTATATATTCTTCCAATATTCTTTTTACATGCCACAACCACCGAAGCTTGGATCCCCTCAGCTTTTCTATCGTTTGTACCACCTTCACATTCCCTCTAATTTGTTCGTTCCAAACATGGTCCATTTTTATAACGCCAAGCACCCATCTTAACATTTTCATTTCCACTATATTCAAGACCTTCTCCTCAGTGCCCAGCATTCAGAAACATACAAAAGTGCAGGCCTAATTAATATCTTGAAGATCTTACTTTTCAATTTGATAGACATTCTCCTAATGCAGATTACTCCACTCACTTATCTCCATTTAGTCCACGTCTTTCCTGCTCTGCTAATAGGTTCATTGAGTTCACCATTATCTCAAATTATCAAACCTAGGTACTTGAACTTCTGTATCTTTGGTAGTGGCTCATCCCCCAGACTTATATTTTGTTATCTTCCTGCAATTTACTGAATCTAGAGACCATATACTCTGTTTTATTTTGGCTGGTTTTCATGACATTTTTTTCAAGTATGTGTCTCCATCTCTCTCAATCTTCTTCCACTTTTTCTTTGCCGTCTCCCCGCCCTTCTCCCAGCACTAAATCATCTGCAGAAAGCATGTTCCAGGATACCACTGTGGATGTTAAAGTGCATGAATCACCAACGTGAACAAAAAGGGGCTTAGGGCCAAACCTTGATGTACTCTGACTCTTATTAGAAACTGTTCCATTTCTCCACATAGCCTAAAGAATGACATAGTCATTGGGCTAAATTGATTTTTTTTAACTGGTTGTTACATAAGAACATAAGAATGGCCGTATTGGGTCAGACCAAAGGTCCATCTAGCCCAGTATCCTGTCTATCAACAGTGGCCAATGCCAGGTGCCCCAGAGGGAGTGAACCCAACAGGCAATGATCAAGTGATCTTTCTCCTGCCATCCATCTCCACCCTCTGACAAACAGAGGCTAGGGACACCATTCCTTACCCATCCTGGCTAATAGCCATTAACGGATTTAACCTCCATGAATTTATCCAGTTCTCTTTTAAACGCTGTTATAGTCCTAGCCTTCACAACCTCCTCAGGCAAGGAGTTCCACAGGTTGACTGTGCGCTGTATGACGAAGAACTTCCTTTTATTTGTTTTAAACCTGCTGCCCATTAATTTCATTTGGTGGCCCCTAGTTCTTGTATTATGGGAACAAGTAAATAACTTTTTCTTATTTATTTTCTCTACATCACTCATGATTTTATATACCTCTATCATAGCCCCCCTTAGTCTCCTCTTTTCCAAACTGAAAAGTCCTAGTCTCTTTAATCTCTCCTTATATGGGACCCGTTCCAAACCCCTAACCATTTAAGTTGCCCTTCTCTGAACCTTTTCTAATGCCAGTATATCTTTTTTGAGATGAGGAGACCACATCTGTATGCATTATTCAAGGTGTGGGCGTACCATGGATTTATATAAGGGCAATAAAATATTCTCCATCTTATTTTCTATCCCCTTTTTAATAATTCCTAACATCCTGTTTGCTTTTTTGACCGCCGCTGCACACTGCGTGGACGTCTTCAGAGAACTATCCAAGATCACTCCAAGATCTTTTTCCTGATTCGTTGTAGCTAAATTAGCCCCCATCATATTGTATGTATAGTTCGGGTTATTTCTTCCAATGTGCATTACTTTACATTTATCCACATTAAATTTCATTTGCCATTTTGTTGCCCAATCACTTAGTTTTGTGAGATCTTTTTGAAGTTCTTCACAGTCTGCTTTGGTCTTAACTATCTTGAGCAGTTTAGTATCATCTGCAAACTTTGCCACCTCACTGTTTACCCCTTTCTCCAGATCATTTATGAATAAGTTGAATAGGATTGGTCCTAGGACTGACCCTTGGGGGACACCACTTGTTACCCCTCTCCATTCTGAGAATTTACCATTTATTCCTACCCTTTGTTCCCTGTCTTTTAACCAGTTCTCAATCCATGAAAGGACCTTCCCTCTTATCCCATGACAACTTAATTTACGTAAGAGCCTTTGGTGAGGGACCTTCTCAAGGGCTTTCTGGAAATCTAAGTACACTATGTCCACTGGATCCCCCTTGTCCACATGTTTGTTGACCCCTTCAGAGAACTCTAATAGATTAGTAAGACACGATTTCCCTTTACAGAAACCATGTTGACTTTTGCCCAACAATTTATGTTCTTCTATGTGTCTGACAATTTTATTCTTTACTATTGTTTCAACTAATTTGCCCGGTACCGACGTTAGACTTAACAGTCTGTAATTGCCGGGATCACCTTTAGAGCCCTTTTTAAATATTGGCGTTACATTAGCTATCTTCCAGTCATTGGGTACAGAAGCCGATTTAAAGGACAGGTTACAACCCATAGTTAATAGTTCCGCAACTTCACATTTGAGTTCTTTAAGAACTCTTGGGTGAATGCCATCTGGTCTCGGTGACTTGTTACTGTTAAGTTTATCAATTAATTCCAAAATCTCCTCTAGTGACACTTCAATGCGTGACAATTCCTCCGATTTGTCACCTACAAAAGCTGGCTCAGGTTTGGGAATCTCCCTAACATCCTCAGCCGTGAAGACTGAAGCAAAGAATCCATTTAGTTTCTCCACAATGATTTTATCATCTTTAAGCGCTCCTTTTGTATCTCAATCGTCCAGGGACCCCACTGGTTGTTTAGCAGGCTTCCTGCTTCTGATGTACTTAAAAAACATTTTGTTATTACCTTTTGGGTTTTTGGCTAGCCGTTCTTCAAATGCCTCTTTGGCTTTTCTTATTACATTTTTACACTTAATTAGGCAGTGTTTATGTTCCTTTCTGTTTACCTCACTAGGATTTGACTTCCACTTCTTAAAAGATGCCTTTTTATCTCTCACTGCTTCTTTTACATGGTTGTTAAGTCATGATGGCTCTTTTTTAGTTCTTTTACTGTGTTTTTTAATTTGGGATATACATTTAAGTTGGGCCTCTATTATGGTGTCTTTGAAAAGCATCCATGCAGCTTGCAGGGATTTCACTTTAGTCACTGTACCTTTTAATTTCTGTTTAACTAACCCCCTCATTTTTGCATAGTTCCCCTTACTGAAATTAAATGCCATAGTGTTGGGCTGTTGAGGTGTTCTTCCCACCACAGGGATGTTAAATGTTATTATATTATGGTCACTATTTCCAAGTGGTCCTGTTATAGTTACCTCTTGGACCAGCTCCTGCACTCCACTCAGGACTAAATCGAGAGTTGCCTCTCCCCTTGTGGGTTCCCGTACCAGTTGCTCCAAGAAGCAGCGATTTAAAGTACCGAGAAATTTTGTCTCTGCATTTCGTCCTGAGGTGACATGTTCCCAGTCAGTATGGAGATCATTGAAATCCCCCACTATTATTGAGTTCTTAATTTTGATAGCCCCTCTAATTTCCCTTAGCATTTCATCGTCACTATTACTGTCCTGGTCAGGTGGTCGATAATAGATCCCTAATGTTATATTCTTATTAGAGCATGAAATTACTATCCACAGGGCCGGCTCCAGGCACCAGGCACCCAAGCTGGTGCTTGGGGCGGCACCTGGAG
>NW_020664381.1:8025670-8029444 GCF_002925995.2 Terrapene triunguis
GGCTTTTTCGCCTGGGGCGGCGAAAAAGCCAGAGCCGGCCCTGACTATCCATAGAGATTCTATGGAACATGTGGATTCACTTAAGATTTTTACTTCATTTGATTTTACATTTTCTTTCACATATATTGCCACTCTTTCCCCCCACCCCCGCACGACCTGTTCTGTCCTTCTGATATATTTTGTACCCCAGAATGATTGTGTACCATTGATTGTCCTCAGTCCACCAGGTTTCTCTGACGCCTATTATATCAACATCCTCCTTTATCACGAGGCACTCTAGTTCACAGATCTTATTATTTAGACTTCTAGCATTTATATACAAGCACTTTAAAAAATTGTCACTGTTTATTTGTCTGCCCTTTTCTGATGTGTCCGATTCTTTTTTATGTGAATGTTTCTCATCTTATCTGACCCCTAGATTATCCTCTTCCATCCTCTCCTCCTGACTAAAACCTAGAGAATCTCTATCAATAGACTCTCCTCTAAGAGAAGTCTCTGTCCAATCCACATGCTCCTCTGCAGCAGTCGGCTTTCCCCCATCTCTTAGTTTAAAAACTGCTCTGCAACCTTTTTAATGTTAAGTGCCAGCAGTCTGGATCCACTTTGGTTTAGGTAGAGCCCATCTCTCCTGTATAGGCTCCCCCTATCCCAAAGGTTTCCCCAGTTCCTAATGAATGTAAACCCCTCCTCTCTACACCATCGTCTCATCCACGCATTGAGACTCTGAAGCTCTGCCTGCCTTCCTGGCCCTGCGCGTGGAACTGAGATCATTTCTGAGAATGCCACCATAGAGGTCCTGGATTTCAGTCTCTTCCCTAGCAGCCTAAATTTGGCCTCCAGGACGTCTCTCCTACCCTTCCCTATGTCATTGGTACCTACATGTACCACGACCACCAGCTCCTCCCCAGCACTACACATAAATTTATCTAGATGCCTTGAGAGATCCGCAACCTTCGCACCAGGCAGGCAAGTCACCATACGGTTCTCCCGGTCATCACAAACCCAGCTATCTATGTTTCTAATGATTGAATCTCCCATTACTAACACCTGCCTTTTCCTAGTGACTGGAGTTCCCTCCCCCAGAGAGGTAACCTCAGTGCGAGAGGATACCCCAACACCATGTGGAAGGAGGGTCCCAACTATGGGAAGTCAACTATCAGGGGGTAGCCGTGTTAGTCTGTATCTACAAAAACAACAAGGAGTCTGGTGGCACTTTAAAGACTAACAGATTTATTTGGGCATAAGCTTTCGTGGGTAAAAACCTCACTTCTTCAGATGCACAGAGTGAAAGTTACAGATGCAGGCATTATATACTGACACATGGAGAGCAGGGAATTACTTCGCAAGTGGAGAACCAGTGTTGACAGGGCCAATTCAATCAGGGTGGATGTAGTCCACTCCCAATAATAGATGAGGAGGTGTCAATTCCAGGAGAGGAAAAGCTGCTTCTGTAATGAACCAGCCACTCCCAGTCCCTATTCAAGCCCAGATTAATGATGTTAAATTTGCAAATGAATTTTAGTTCTGCTGTTTCTCTTTAAAGTTTGTTTCTGAAGTTTTTTTGTTCAATGATAGTGACTTTTAAATCTGTAATAGAATGACCAGGGAGATTGAAGTGTTCACTTACTGGCTTTTGTATGTTACCATTCCTGATGTCTGATTTGTGTCCGTTTATTCTTTTGTGGAGGGACTATCCGGTTTGGCCAATGTACATGGCAGAGGGGCATTGCTGGCACATGATGGTATATATAACATTAGTAGATGTGCAGGTGAATGAGCCCTTGATGGTGTGGCTGATGTGGTTGGGTCCTCTGATGGTGTCGCCAGAGTAGATATGGGGACAGAGTAGGCAACGAGGTTTGCTACAGGGATTGGTTCCTGGGTTGGTGTTTCTGTGGTGTGGTGTGTAGTTGCTGATTGGGCAGGCGAGCAAGCTCCCCATCAGCTCCTCCCAGCCCAGGTAGAGCGACGGGAGCAGGGGTGGAGAGCAAGCGATAGAGGGGGGTAACAGGTGGAGGAAGAGGCGGTGTTCAGTTTTCAGGGATTAGAAAGTTAGCAACCCTAATGGAGGTGGTTTTATTAGGCCGATGGGACATAGAGTGTCTTCACCAGACACATTGCAGTGCTATATGTGAAGACATGCCTTGAAAGTTCCAAGTACAGCCTGATCCTCAGGTAGAAAAAACTCCATAGAGGTTTACAGGAGCTCTGCCTACATAGTGCTGGCAGGATGGGACCCCGGCTGTAGCTAAATCTCAAATTAAACATCTGATTTTGTTGAGATTTGTATGTTAATCCTCAATTCTGTAGTGCTGCCTTTCATGCAAGTACCTGATCTCTAAGCTCTTTACAAATAAAACCTGACACACCCAATCATAGAATAGAATCAGAGAAGATTAGGGTTGGAAGAGACCTCAGGAGGTCATCTAGTCCAACCCCCTGCTCAAAGCAGGACCAACCCCAACTAAATCACCCCAGCCAGGGCTTTGTCAAGCCAGGCCTTTAAAACCTCTAAGGAGGGAGATTCCACCACCTCCCTAGGTAACTCATTCCAGTGCTTCACCTCCCTCCTAGTGAAATAGTTTTTCCTAATATCCAGCCTAGACCTCCCCCACTGCAACTTGAGACCATTGCTCCTTGTTCTGTCATCTGCCACACTGAGAACAGCCGAGCTCCATCCTCTTTGGAACCCCGCTTCAGGTAGTTGAAGGCTCCTATCAAATCCCCCCTCACTCTTCTCTTCTGCAGGCTAAATAAGACCAGTTCTCCCAGCCTCTCCTCATAAATCATGTGCCCCAGCCCCCTAATCATTTTCGTTGCCCTCCACTGGACTCTCTCCAATTTGTCCACATCCATTCTGTAGTGGGAGGCCCAAAACTGGATGTAATACTCCAGATGTGGCCTCACCAGTGCCAAATAGAGGGGAATAATCACTTCCCTCGATCTGCTGGCAATGCTCCTACTAATGCAGACAAATATGTCGTTAACCGTCTTGGCAACAAAGGCACACTGCTGATTCATATCCAGCTTCTCATCCTTTAATGCAGAACTGCAGCTTAGCTCGTCGGTCCCCAGCCTGTAGCAGTGCATGGGATTCTTCCGTCCTAAGTGCAGGACTCTGCACTTGTCCTTGTTGAACCTCATCAGATTTCTTTTAGCCCAATCCTCCAATTTCTCTAGGTCACCCTTCAGTGTATCTACCTCACCCCCCCCAGCTTAGTGTCATCTGCCTACTTGCTGAGGGTGCAATCCATCTCATCATCCATATCAGTAGTGAAGATGTTGAACAAGGGAGGAATTTCTCCACACAATTCAGCATTCTCATTCTCTGTAAAAAAAATTAAATATAATTTTAAAAATAAATCAGGTGCATTTTAAATCTCTTCTTAAAGGAAACACAAACCAATTAAGTAAAATAGCCACAGTTAGAAGGCACATTAAGTTCTTCAGGACAGGGAGGGAGCATCTTTTTGTTCTGAGTTTGTTACAGACTGTGACTCACAGTAGGGCCATGAACCTCAATTGGGGCCCCAAGGTGCTAGCAACAGAAATAAGGATTGGTGTAAGGAAATGGGGGACAGCTTCTCCTCCTTCCCCTGAGAAATTATGCTCTTACATATTAATTACTGGTTTCAGAGTAGCAGCCGTGTTAGTCTGTATCCACAAAAAGAACAGGAGTACTTGTGGCGCCTTAGAGACTAACAAATTTATTAGAGCATAAGCTTTCGTGGGCTACAACCCACTTCTTCGGATGCATCCGAAGAAGTGGGTTGT
>NW_020664381.1:8034444-8062563 GCF_002925995.2 Terrapene triunguis
CATCCACTATGTCTTGCACATTGCTGAGAGTCACAGTCCTGCATAGCAGGAGATGATTAATGGCCCTGCACACTTGCAAACCCACAGGAAGTGCTGCAGCTATGTGTCCTGTATCAGCAACGTCATGAGAACAGTGCAGAGCTCAGTGTGCTCCATGCTTCTCTCAGAGATGACAGACACCAAAAGGTGCTGAATGGGTTTGTGGGATTAAAAAAAATAAAAATAAACAAAACACAAAAATTATGGGACAGGGATGGCATTATGGGATGGAGAAAATTGCACGCTGGGAACTTGACTCCTAGCTCCCAGAGATCCCTGTGTGAGTCATTTCCATCTCACAATACATTGTGAAAAGTTCCTGAAAAGCATCGTGCTGGACGGCAGTGTGTGTATCACTGGGATACCTACCTCTGGTGCCCTGCAGACACAGGCTTTCCCGTTGAGTACCTGCAGTGTTAACGCAAGCAGTGATACACAGACTTTGGTGGATGTACAATAACCATTATTATTAGTAGTAAATTTTTCTATTATGGTAGCAGGCAAAGGCCCCAGTCAGGATGGAAGCCTTGTTATGTTGGGTGTTGTATAAACACAGAGAAGAGACAATCCCTGCCCTGAAAGCCTTGCAATTTCATGACACTGAGGGTTTATCTACATGTAAAAGATGTGCCACTTCAACTATACCAGTATAGTGGGCGCAATTATTCCTGTATAAAAGGATTATACCAATATAGCTTATTCTTATACAGAAAGGGAATAATTATTCCACCATAAGGCACCTTTATCCATCGGCATGTACACTAGATACAACAATTTTGGTAAAAATTTGTAGTCCTAACTAAAAAGTTATACCAGTAAAACTTTTAAGGGTAGTCCCGGCAAAACAGATGAAGAACAGGGGAATGGAGATATAGCAGCAT
This sequence comes from Terrapene triunguis, assembly GCF_002925995.2. Taxonomy (NCBI): domain Eukaryota; kingdom Metazoa; phylum Chordata; order Testudines; family Emydidae; genus Terrapene; species Terrapene triunguis. Next base: position 8,035,365 of record NW_020664381.1, read on the forward strand.
ACAAGCAAATGAAATTGGTGAAGAATTGGCACAGTTTTGTTATTTACAGGGTTTTAAGTTAATTAATTTTATTAGCCATACAAGTACAGAGGAAGGGAGTAGGAAAGGGTAGAAAGGGGAAGAAAAATAGTCACATCTTAGCTCTGCCTAGCTGTGGTCAGCAGGCTGGGGATTGTAGATATGATGGCAGAGGTGAGTCTTAAGGAGGGATTTGAGGAAAGATAAGGTAGTGGCTGATTGGATTTTATCAGAGCATCTTCCCCACATACAATGGGCAGTGTGGGAGAAAGCACAGAGGTATTTAAGGGAAAAGCTGATCAATAGGTGGTAAAGGCTGGGGATTCTGGTGGAGTGGAGGTCGGGGGGGGGGTAGCGTCATGATACAGGCTGGATACAGGCCTAATTTTGGGCTGCTTTCCAGTCTCTTCATGCTACTTGGGTGGCCTAAAGGGGACAAAATCCTGGCAGATTCCTCTGGCAGCAAAGGGAGCACCGTGCCCTTCTGCTTCTCCTAGTGTAGGAGCTTGCCAAGAGCAGGAAGATGTGTGGCCAGAACACTTTGCACTTTGGCTAATCTGGGATGCTTGATAGCTACATACAAAATTATTGACAGCTTCTGTAAATTAAAAAAAAAAAACAGTAGGGGCCAACCTAGCTCCTAGCTACCTCTAGAATTCTAGCGGCAATAGTTTGATACCCTCTTTTCCTTAGATTGTGTCACACCAGAGACATGGCTCAGAATCAGAACCATAGTTCTTGATAGCTCCATGCATCTCATGGATGATATAGATCAGCTAACTTCCAGTCCTATGCAGTAAGCATGCCTCCAGAGAGAAGTGGCTTTTGATATAAAAGAAATAAAGATTCTGAGATTACATTAGGTACCTTAGATATCTTACCAACTCACACTCTGTTTGTTTCAAAAGAGAGTTAACAGTCTTTTCTTCTTAACTCTCATGTTTTATCCCAGTTGCGGGTATGATTAGACCCCAATCCCAGATGAAACTCAAATTTCTTCCAAAATATTCACTGAAGTATGGCCCTTTATAAACCCTAGTCTACAGAACACTGAAGTTGATAAATACAGTAAACAATGGTGAAGACAACACATGGGAGAGAACTTGGGTAGGGAGCCAGTGTCTATGCTTGCATAAAACCAAATTTTTATAACTAAAAGAATATATTTTAAAAGTCAGCTATTTCTCAAGAGAAAAACAAAACAAAAAGTAAAGAAAAAAAAAAGCTTTGTGATTAAAGTACAAAATGAGAACATAACACGTCTGGGGTTTATTGCCAGCTTTCCCACAACTTCCGCTGTAACCTTGGGTAAGTCAGCTAATCTTTCTGTACAGAGAGACCAGGTGGGTGAGATAATATCTTTTATTAGACCAATTTCTGTTGGTGAGAAAGACAAGCTTAAGCTGGTGAAATAAAGGATATTACCTCACCCACCTGGTCTCTCTAATATCCTGGGACCGAGACGGCTCCAATAACAACATTTCTATACATCAGTTTTTCTTTATGTAAAATAGAAATAAGATTTAACTATTGCATAAGGGGGTGAAAAGGCTCAGCATGTTAATGTTGATAAAAGTGCCTTGTAATCCTTCAAAAATGATGCTATACAAGTATAAAATATTATCATTAAAGGTAACTGTGGCGCTTGGGGTTTCACTCAGACCAGTGAGGGGTTGTGTTGCTGCCTGCCCTGTAACCCTGGGTGCTTCTGTGCTGTGCAGCTTTGGCCCAGAGCTCTGACAGTAGCATGCAGCTCACAGCACAATCGCCTCACCCTGGCTTCCACCAGCCTGGTTACTCCTTGCAGAATGACACCATCAGCCCCTCTTACTGGACCCTCACAGAACTTAATACATTTACTGCCTCCAAGCGGACAGAGCACACACACCAGCCTGATAGATTGGCTGAAGGCCCATTCTTCAGTTTAATACACAACTTTGAGATGGTTTTGTAATAAAATAAAAATAAATTTATTAACAAGGAACATAGGTTTCAGTGATTACACGTAGGCGTGAAAGAGATAGGAAAGGTTACAAGTAAAACAAACATGCTTTCTAATGACTAAAACTTGATTCTAGCAAGTTACAATCTTTCCTGAGTAGTTTCCTTACTTACCTCAACTTATCATCAGTTTCCTTGCTTACCTCAAGTTATCCCCCTCCAGACTAGCAGACCCAAATTTCATAGGCTCAAAGGATCCTGTATCCGATCGTCCCTCCAATGATGGATGACAAAATGGCTTTTTGCCTCTGTTTATATTGTCCCAAAGTTCATTGACCCTGTTTCAAGAGGCAGAAAGGCTTCCTGAGGGGTGCAATCTACATCCCCTGTTAGATGGCTAAGGGGTCATCTTCCCTCATTTGCTTGCCTGATGGCTTTGTTTACCTTGCATGCAAATGTGCTTTTTATTGTCTTAGCTCACACCTTGCTTAATTTACATTGGAGACACAGTCAAGTCTGTGAAACAGTCTTTGTCTAGGACAGGCGAGGCTTAGGCACTGTCTGCCAAACACATTTTAAGAACAAATTTCCAGCACAGATCTGTTTCTTTATGCACCACCATACATAAATCACACAGTAATATTAATTACCAATATGTTACCAATTTGCATATGACACCTTACACAACTTTTAGACAGAGCTTATGACAAGAGTAGTTGGTGCAATGAGTGTGTCAGGCATGATATGAGTTATGGTTTGGTGGGCCCTCTGCCAGTTGGTATTGAGGGGCTCCCTGGGTCACAGCAACCGACAACAGATTGTAGCAACAAAATAGCATAGTCATAGATCTCCACAGATAGCTTTTCAGCATTAAGTGCCCATAATAAAATGGGCTGTACTGATAACCCTTTTAAAACTACTTGGCAGGAAGTGGACTTTTTTTTCCCCCAGGAGATAAACTTAATTATTTGTAGCCAGTTTCCTACTAATAGCTATCCTTTGGAGTTATTTTTTGTTGGCTTTTGATCCTTTTACTGTAACTATATGGACTATCTGTATCAAAACAATCTCTAGGATTCTCCAGAACTGCTGTCTCCTTAATACGAAAACCAAACTAAGGAAAGATATTAATATAGTTATACTAGAAGGTGTTATACAAGTAGGTGTTAATGGCTGGATAGCCATCTGTTTTGGATGGTTTAGGCACAACAAATCATGAATTTTGGCAGGGGGTTAGACTATATGACCCCTGTGGTCCCTTCTAATCAGGGCCGGCTCCAGGGTTTTTGCCGCCCCCAGCCCCCCCCCCCCCCCCCCCCCCCGCAAAACAAAAAACAAACAAACAAAAAAACTTCGGCAGGAGGTCCTTCGCTCCGAGTGGGAGTGAGGGACCCACTGCCGAATTGCCGCCGAAAAGCCGGACATGCCACCCCTCTCTGGTGTGGCCGCCCCAAGCACCTGCTTGGTAAGCTGGTGCCTGGAGCCGGCTCTGCTTCTAATCCTACGATTCTAAGAATGGCTGCTGTCAAGTAGGTCTTTGATCTACAGACAATCACAAGCCCGGTTAAAGCCAATGATTGTGCTAAGCAACTTTCTTTCAGGCTCAGTGAAAGGAGCAATTAAGCCCTTCTGTGTAGTGAGATAGCTGGAAACTATAGAAACCATTGCCCAAGGCAAAGGGCTACATGGCAAGACCTGATCTGAAGCTAAACCATGTTGTTTCAGGGATTCCCTTACTGCAAACTCAGGGATTAGGGTATCAGTTGCAGCTGTGTGTATGTGTGTGTGTGCTTGGGGAAAAAGCGTGCAGACAGAAGGAGAAGCACTTGTTCCACTGGAACTCTGCCTGTGGTTTGTTGAAAGTTTGTTGAACCTGACAGGTTTCTGTGAAACATTTCCGGTTCAGTGAATTGGCATTTTCATCCTCTGTTTCACTGGTAAATTCACAGCCATCTCTCCTCCCACTTCCTCATAAGACAAAATTGAAGAAGAATCTTAAACTTGGCAACTGAATTCTCTGCTGCGGACTGAGACCCCCCTGAGAAGTGATCTCTTCTTTTCCATGAAGATATCCTGAAAACAAATACTGCAGGAGACTTTCTTTCCTCCAGCACAAAGTTTGTTTGGGAGTAAATAAACCAGTGACGACTTATTTATTTGAGATGAGCCGTCAGTCTGTTAGGCAGTTTTGAATCTAGCACACATATGTGGGTTTAGGTTATGTAGCTGTGGGGAGGTGGCATACCTCAGCAAACCTTGGTGAGTTTCAGTTCCATCATGAAATGTGAAATCAGTTGAGTTCTGCCTACTTACAGGGGATTTGCTATGAAGTTTTCACACAGGTCTTCGTCCTACAGCTATTGGAGATTTTCCTTTAACTAAACTAGCAGGGGCCTGGCTTTTTGTAGGAGAAATTCCTGCATTGCATTTTTGCTGATTACTGTGGTAAACCACTGTGCAGACACTGTGCAGAACTGTCGTTTAGGAGTTCGCTTGGTGCCTCATTGACACTATGCTATCGCATGGCAACATCTGTGAGTGACACTTTCTAACATCTCTGGTTGGCTAGGAGACTTTGTCTCCTTCTGGCAGATGGTGACCTTGCCTGAGTTATCCATTCCTTTGTCATCTTTCATCATTGCTATAGTACAAAGGAATATAGGTCTACTGTGGGCACGTCAAATGAGTCCTTCACTCTCTAGTCTCACTTCCCTTAGAATACTGAGTCTAGTTCAGGGGTCGGCAACGTTTGGCACGCGGCTCGCCAGGGTAAGCACCCTGGCGGGCTGGGCCAGTTTTATTAACCTGCTGACGCGGCAGGTTCGGCCGTCCCAGGCCAATGGGGGCGGCAAGAAGCCGCGGCCAGCACATTGCTCGCCCGCACCGCTTCCCGCTGCCCCCATTGGCCTGGGATGGTGAACCGCGGCCAGTGGGGACCGCGATCGGCCGAACCTGCCGCGTCAGCAGGTAAATAAAACTGGCCCGGCCCACCAGGGTGCTTACCCTGGCGAGCCGCGTGCCAAACGTTGCCAACCCCTGCATTATCTTATGCTCTTTCTCTGCATTTGTCTTTTGATGTCCCACTGCACCAGTACCGGGGGAAATGGCTATTTCTGATCTATTCCTAGTACATGCAGTTTTGAAAGCTGGATAATTATTAGGGCCAACATTTCCAATGAGGGTACAGTGAGTATGCCCACAAAAATACCTGCATCCCCACCAGGACTGCAAAAACACTGCATTTGCACATGAAGGCCCCATTTCTACATTTGGTAGTGTGTGGGTAGACTGCTGTGTTCAGAGAGAGCCCAAGTGATTTCACAAAAGAGCACTTTTATCCTTGCATGGGAAGTGGCATGGACTCGAGTCAAGTTGTAGTTCAGACATAAATCTAATCAACTAGGAGTTCTTAACTTACTGAGTTTGATCCTCAAGACATGTCAGGTATTCTTAGCATTTGGGGGATGTGCCCTTTCTCTGCAAGGAGCACTTCAGAAGTCATTGTGCTGGTTCACCTTGGAAGAGCCCTGACTGAGAGCTGTCACAAAGGATCCTGGAATACCACCGAGTAGTGGTTTGAATGCTGGGGGTGGGGTTCATGAGAGGCAAAAGGCTGAAAACACCTGTCAAAAGCACATCTTGAAAAGAAATCAGGCCTAGATCCTCCGAGATATTTGGACAGCTAACTCCAATGAAATCAATGGGAGTTAGGTTCCTAAATACCATTGAGGAGCTGGGCCTTGCTGCATCATTGCTGGTGCTGGCTTTTGAAAGGAACTTTGCTCCCAGTGTCGCAGAAGGCAGCTACAAAATGGGGGTTTGTTTCCTCTTTCACTTAGAACTATTTTTTTCTACACACCGTCCTACGTTTTGATGGGACACTGTCAGTGTTAGAAGCCTGTACTGCCGACAAACGCAGTTCTTTACCTGTGTCACTAAAACCTTACTAGCATAGCTAAACAAAAAGATTTTTTAAAAATCCAAATTTCACACTTTATGCTGTTTCATATTTTGCATTATCTCCACTTGGACAATGAAAAGCACTGAAGTCAGTTTCCCCTTCAGATTCTAAATCCTGCAATGTTTGCGTTGCAGACACTACAGCCGGAGTGCTTATTTGTTTTAAAAGTGGTTTCCACTGATATTCAAATATACGAATAATGGAAAGGTTTCTATTTGGGTTTGCATTTAATCAGAATCTGACCCAGAGGTTAAGTCACTTCTCCAAAGCCACAGAGTAAGGTGCCCAACTCAGAACCCTATTCTCTAGCCTCTAGAACATACTGTCTTAAAAAGCCATGAAATATGTTTGTGAAAGATGAAGGGTACATAGTGTCAATTTGTGCCATATTTTCTTACATAGGATATGTCTACACTGTACTCAAAGGTGCGATTGCAGCCTGGGTAGGCCTAGCCACACTAGCTTTAATCTAGTTAGCATGCTAAAAATACCAATGAAGATGTAGCAATGCAGGCTTCAGCACAGGTTAGGAATGTGAGTGAGTATCCAGGGGGACCAGGTGGGCTTGGACAGCCTGCGCTGATGCCATGGTCTTCACTGCTGTTTTTATCCATGTTAGCTAGATTAAAGCTAGTGTGGGTATGCCTGCCCGAGCTGCAGTCACACCTCTGATTGCAGTGTAGCCGTACCCATAAACAACAGCAAATAGAAAGTCAATATGATATAGATTTAACTGCAAACAACCACAGGAACTGAGGATGCACAGAATATTAGGGTAGCTTGACTATCATATAGGGGCAGTTGGATGATTGAGACTATTTTTCCATCTTTAATGAGAATCAGTTTTATAGTACTGTATTCTCACTGCAGGTGCAGAGACACCCATATCTTTTTAAAGATCCTGAGGCTTTTCTGGTCAATTGCAATGAAAACTTGCCACTGAGAACAATTCTTACAAAACCAATGGTATCCCTTCCCCTTTCACTCGATTGCCATACATATGTGTTGCATGGTTGTTCCACAGGTGGTATCTGCACATCTTTAGTCTTCACTTTACCTTGCCTTTCATTTGCTGTGTTTATCAGTCTGCAGAAGTGAGAAGGGAGAACTGAGCAGGCTCAGTGCAGCAGAAGCCTGGCCTATGCTTTTAGTATCCATTTCAGCATTGGGGATGATGGAGGTGGTGGTGGTAGGGCCTCATATTTCCTGCACCAGCATTGCACTCTGACACTTTGCCATTGACTTCAGTGGGGCCAGGATATCACCCATCGTATCTAAGTTGTCTTTTTGATATTATTATTAGTAATTATTTGTGTTACTGTAGTGCCTAGAAGCCAAGTCAAGGACTAGAACCCCATTGTGCCAGAAGCTGTAAAAACATGGGGAAAAGCCAGTCCCTGCCCCAAAATCATACAATCTAAGTATGGCACAACATTGTCATTTCATACAGACGTTCCTCTGCCGTAATCTCTTCTGAGTATCCCAAATCATTTAGAAATTTCCTCTTTTCTACAAAGAAACAAGAGGTCATTTTATTAGGAAGGGTAACTAAGAAACTTCCACTGTAGTGTCTGTGGGTTATCATCTGAGCTGGTAGAATACTTACAGTAGTTTTTGAGGGAAAATTTGCTAAATTTTAACTTCCTTCAGTCTGCTAAAGAGCAGAAGTAAGGAAGGAAGTCGACTTGCATATACATTTCATATCACTCACTTGACATAAGCCATGACTAAAGGAAAATTAAATTTTCCCAAGTAAGCATGATTTTGTACAAGTTGCATACGGAAAGCATGAGGAACCTAACAGCTCAGATTCAGTTCTCAATACAGGACATTTCTTGTCTCCAGACTAATGAAATACCTTCAGTTTTGGGGGTATTCTTTTATATGCAGGGCTTTAGCCTTACAGCTGCTCAGTGCTAATGATATTTGGGCCACTGAATCCCTAGGCATAAAATTGAGACTATCCCTTTTTAATTTATTTTCAGTGACCACACAAGAGCTTTGTCCTTTAGCTCTCCAAATTTACTGTGAGGTATTATCTCAAACTTAAATGAGAGCTACATAAGGGGCTTTGAGATGCAAGTTATTGTTGTCTTTTTAGTCCAAGGCTACATTCTGGGGTCGAAATGGGCTGGGTTTCATATCTGGCAAAGGAAGAGGGGATAATTCCAGATAGGGAAATATCTTGTCCAAATGAACAAGTTAAATGCATTCTCCTCTCCACCAGCAGCCATGAAAACACAGTCCTTTCCCTCTGCCCCCCATCAATAGAACTGCCTGAGGTTAGCTGAGCTCTAAGGGCTTGTCTTCACAGCACAATCAGCTCAACGGAGCACACTCAGGTTACAGCACTCCAGCTAGCCTCGCTCTAGCGAAAGCGGCCACACTTCAGAACAACACTGAAGATACACCGAGAGATTCGGTGAGCAGCATACAGTGACTAGACTCGCTGCTGCTGAGTAGTTGTAAGTCACGCTGTTGCATCCCCACTGCTTTACTGACTGGAGCATCAGAATCATGGGAGCTTCAAACCCTCCCCCAGCCCCACTACGAGATAGCTATCTTGCATTTAAAGCACCACCTAAGTCGAGCTATAGATTTTTGTGTGTGAACAGGAGTCAAGTTAGGGATAACAGTCGAGTTATAACTTGAGCTCACTGTGCTGTGAAGATACACCCTAATTTAGCATACATACAGCCTTAGGCCTCACCGGTTCCCCACCTCCTCAATACATGCCATCTATCTATAGTACATATAATGTTCCTCTTTACCATAATATCTGAGACCCTCACAAACTTGTCCTCACAGCACCCCTGTGAGGCAGCGCAGTGCTATTATCCCTATTTTACAGATGGGAACTGAGGCCCGGAGTAGCTAAGTGACTTGGCCCAAAGTCCCACGGCTGTGTTGGCGCATTAGTCATTCATCCCCCAAATCTGAAATCACTATTTAATGCTGCTCCGGAATTACCTTTTAAACAATAACAGAAATACTGCTTTGTTCAAGTGCACTGACACAAGTGTGAATAAACAGATAGTAGAGAGTCAAAGGAAGAAATCCCTTGTATGTTAAAAGGACACCCTCAGTTCAAACGTGGCCCAAAATGCAATAAGAGATCAGATTCTTGGGAGCATGAGGAGAGATCCACCTTTAGATTCCTCAGTTAATTTACAAGGGGCCAGATCCTGGACCCTGCTGCAGGCTATTTGAGGATTCCTTTGATTTATAGCAATCGCCAGTCAGCAAAGTGCCAGCACAGCTGGCTCTGTGTCATCCTCTTTTGGCCACACCGCCTTAGGGGGTGCGTGCATTGTGTCCAGAGTGCTGCTGTTCTCTGGCAATCTGCAGCACCTAGAAAAGACATTTGGAAGATGTTGCAGCTGGGCTTAATTTAGCATAACCCTGAACGTGCCCTAACTTGCACTCTGGATTGAACCATCTTTGCTCCCTCCCCACCTTCCTGGTCCTGCTTGGCCAGACCCAAGGATTGGGAGCTAGATCTTCTCCCTAACACATTACATTGGGAATTATGCACTCATTTAATTATGGGATGAAATCATGTTATTGCTTGGAAGTGGAAATGTCTGTCATCCTAACAAGCAGGTGAAGCATTAGGACACTGTAGTTTTAGGAAAATGGATAGAGAGTGCCAAAGACTAATTTACAGTTTATTATGCCATTAGGCATCCTTTCTTTGAAGTAATAGAAGAGGAGATTTGTTATATATGATCTCCTTTAACTTTGAATATTTATGAAATGCTTAGGGTGAGAATGGTATGTCAAAAAGAAGAATAGCATATCTATAAGGACCTGCAGTTGTACTTGTGAGCAAAATAAGGAGTAACACGTTCAGGTTTAGTTTTATATTTTTGATATTTGTATAGTGAATAAGCATCTACGCTGAGTAAGTTGGTAGGGTTATAAAATATACTTGAAGGGAAGAGCTGAGATCTGTGACTGTGGGCTGGGAATGTGGCAGTTTCTTGGAGACAGAAAGTTTACTTCATATTTCTGCAGTTTTGGAATGAGAGATGATTTTGGAAATTCTGACAACAGCCCAAGTGTCTCTGCAGGGCTGAATAACTAATTGCTAAGATCTTCAGTACCTTTTCTGAAAACAAAGCCTAGGAAATCAATAGACCATTTGGTGTTCTCTCTTGAGCTAAATGCGAATAAGAATACTTGTACATAAGGCAATATCTATTACTGTAGATAATGGTCTGTTTCTTTTATTGTATGTTCAAGAAAATAACAATTATATGCTATTGGCCCCAACTTGAGGTTATGTAAAAATAAGCATTTACAAAATGTAATAAGATTGATAGAGAATTTCTTATGCATCTTTATATGTCATTGGAAAGGTTTAAACAAACATTCCCCCTCATTATTTGCAAATTAAACATTGTATCATCGTGCTAGAAAAATGTTTAGACTGGTGTGTTATGTCCCTTGGGGTGGGTGTATCTGAGGGTAGGGAGAATCACAAAAGGCCATGAGGGGGATAACCAGGTGCTGAAAATTTTATTACAGTCGAAACAAAGAAACTCTTACTTCCCCTATTCCCTGCACAATTTAACTCTTCAAGGTCAAGAATTCTCTGTCAAACTCTTGAAATATACACACACATTAATTACGCAGATTTAGCATAATCACTGATGCTTATACAGTTAATGTAAGGAGGTTGCAACAATTTTGACTTCAAATAAGGGGTTGCCAACCTGAAAAAGTTGGAGAAACGCTGTGGTAGAATGCAATACCCTAGCTATTAAATATCCATTCCACAGATGGGTATTGTACTTCCATTAGTATAAAGCATGTGCTCATATACTTGACTTTTAAAAAAATGTGGTAATCTATATTGAACCTGAAATTGTTATAGTATTAACAGCCTAATCTGGGTTAGTAACTCTTTAGGAGGGCTCTCTTTAAAGAGTATCATCCATAGGCAAATTGCTGTAGATTTAAGGCTTTTAATGAATGTTGCTTTGCTGAAGATGAAGCCATGTGGAGGATACAGTACACAGGTTTTGCTGTGGCCACATAACATGGAAAGTTTTCACCAGTGCTCATTTTTGGAATTAGAGTTAAACCTTTCTAGACACAGTTCTGCACAGCCATGCATTTTCAATGTTGCTAGACAAGTGTCCAGCAGAATACAAACATCAGCTGAGTAAAACTTCAGTACAACCCTGTAAACTACTATTCTTAGGAGTTAAGTTATTAAATAGCTTATATGCTACATGGGAACCATCACTGCTTCTCTGCGTTACCTCTTTCTCCATCATATACCTGATAATATAACTATTGGCCTTTAGGTAAAGAATTAGAATTATGACTAGCTTGGAGAATCTGTAAGGTTAATAAAAACAGGGGACCTTCAGCTTGTCTTTGTTCTTTCTATTTTGACAGTTAAACAAATGTGGTTGCATGTCTATGGGCTTCTATAAATTTGTCAAACAAGATAGACAGTTTTCTAGTATAATCCTTCTGCATTCGATTTCCTTGATTTAAATTAATGACTAATTATTAGCTGGGCTACTGCATGTGAGAAATGAAATGGAGCATTTTACAGGCAATTCTTCTCGCTTTAAACATCAGTTTATTTAAAGGATGAGGTCGTCCTGAGATTACTCTGACAACACTAGCAATTCCAAACAATCTGAAAGCTTAACATTTTTCAGAGGGTTAGAACTAAACTGGAGGGGTATGCCAAGATCTGTTAGTATTCTGTAGGTTTCTCCAATCTTGTTTCCTACCTGAGCAGTGTGGTGATCTGGCAAGACGATTAAAGCTGGCTAATTCATTTCTATCTCTGGCTATACCACACTGCAAAGGGCATCTTTGCACCACGTTATATTGTGTTGCTTCTTTGCCTTTTCATTTTGGAGCACCATATGTACTTGGTAACTGACTTTTGATGCTCATGTAGGAGGTAGTTTAAATGGTCTCAATGTAGTTTAGAAGAAAATCTTTATATGCCTTTAAAAACAGAGATGTCTTATGCCAAGAAAAGATTATGGCAGTACAGTAATCTCCACAAATGGAGCAACAGACAACACATTTCTCTAACGTAGTTGAAAAAGTAATGTCCAGAGACCTCGCTTCCTCTTTCTCTCATGTGATACTGCGGCAGTTGAAATCAGCTGAGATGGGAGAGCTAAAAGTTCCCCTGTTTAAATGGGAGGGGTTGGCATCTGAAAGTTCAGTGAAGAGTCCTTGTCACCCAGTGCTCCTGGCTTTGCCTTGCACAGACTGCTCAGAGATCTTCTCTTATGTAGCTACCACCTTAGTGTTTTACTCAAACAACTTCTACATACTAGTGCAGTCACAATATTTTACAACGTTATCCAGCTTTACTACCCCTTCTCCAAAGGGGGGGGAGGTGTGTCTGCCCCAAGAATTCCCTTTTGCCAGGCCCTACTAACCCACCTGTCCACCCATCAGCCTACTCTCCTGTCCATCCTGACCCCCCCACATTCCCCAGTGCTCTTTTATCCAGTGTCCTTGTTAATGTGGAGTAGTAGTATTTTATGTTTGTATTTTGTATGATTTAGAATGAAGGATAAAGAATAATAAGATAATAATGTAGCATGTATTAAATGTATTGATGTATGATTTGACCATATCCTGCCAGACACCCTTTATGAACAGCAAAAAGGAATGGCCTAATGTGCCATTGGTAGAGATGCATCAGCTAGAATTTCTTTGTGTCTGAACTGATTTCAAGGCAGTTAACAGACCTTTGAGGGTCACCACTTTGTTGTGGGCTTAGCATTTTAAAATAAGTAAAAGAATGCCATGATTGGTTTTTTTTGCATTGCAACTTGATGTTCCTGTCCAAAATATTTTGTGTAAATTAATTCTGTTTTGTGTGTGAATGAGGAATGTGTGTTAAGAGATAAGTGTGAAGGCCATAGCTGAACCGGATGTGCTAGGGAGGAACTGGAGACAGACACAAAGGTGCCAGGAGGCTGCAACATGCCCCTATTGAAATGTCAGAGGAGGGCAGATTGATGACTCTAAAGATGAGACAGGCACCTATCAATGGGGACAAGATAGCTGTGATCAAAACCAGCCTGGGGTAACTCCCTGAGAGACTCGATGAAAGAACAAGATAAAGGATGAGAAGGACAATTTAAGAAAACAAGCACTCGTCAAACAACAATTGATTACAGCATGACGGTGCAAAACTCATTGGTCCCAGTGAAGGAAAATCACTATATAAACAGGGTGCCTTGCCATGAAACTTTGGGTTCGTCCTGCCAAGACTTCCCCAGAGCGTCGTCGTGACCGACGGAACCCGGTTCCTACCTACCCGTGATCAACCTAGCGGGCCACTAGATTGATCTGGACTCTGGACTGGTAACTATAACATCGACTGGCAGGACAGTGTGTGTGTGTGTGGTGTGGTTGAATGCATATGCTAATTGATGTATCTTGAATAAATACGGTGTATTGCCTTTTCCCCTGAAAAAGATCCTGTGTGCTTCTTATAAGCATAACAAATGTGCTAGTTAGCTCATTAGCTACCCAGCCCCAATCTGATCTGGTAATCATAGAATCAAAGACATGGAGGACTGGAAGGGACCTTGAGATAAGGTGACCATATGTCCCATTTTGGCTGGGACAGTCCCTTTTTTAAGCCCTGTCCTGGCTGTCCTAGCTTTTTTGGCAAAAGGGGGCATTTATCCCGTTTGCTCTTGCCAACTTGATCAGTTGGCAAGAGCAAATGGGACAAATGCCCACCTTTAGAGGAACGTGCAGGGAGAGGGTGAGTGGCGATGCCAGCCCCACCGGGGGAGGGGAGGAGGGCTAGCCCCACGTGGTGTCTGCTTTTCTGTTTGGGAACAATGGTCACCCTACCTCAAGAGGTCATCTAGTCCAGTCCCCTGCACTCAAGGCAAGACTATGCAATAACTAGACCGTCCCTGGCAGGTGTCTGTCTAACCTATTAAAAATCTCCAGTGACGGAGATTCCACATCCTCCCTAGGCCATTTGTTCCAGTGCTTAACCACCCTGTCAGTTAGAAAGTTTTCCTAATGTCCAACCTAAACCTCCCTTGCTGCAATTTAAGCCCATTACTTCTTGTCCTGTTCTCAGACGTTAAGGACAACAATTTTTCTCCCTCCTCCTTGTACTTTTATGTACTTGAAAACTTTTATCATGGCCCCTCTCAGTCTTCTGTTCTCCAGACTAAACAAACACATTTTTTTCAATCTTTCTTCATAGGTCGGGTTTTCTAGACCTTTAATCATTTTTGTTGCTCTTCTCTGGACTTTCTCCAATTTGTCCAGATCTTTCCTGAAATGTGGCACCCAGAACAGGCCACAATACTTCAGCTGAGACCGTATCGGCACAGATCCTCCCCAGATCCCTTTCTGCTGTATTCCTTCCTATGCAGTCATTTCTCATTTTGTGTGTGTGCAACTGATTGTTCCTTCCTAAATGGAGTACTTTGCATTTGTCCTTATTGAGTTTAATCCTATTTATTTTAGACCATTTCTCCAGTTGGTCCAATCATTTTGAATTTTAATCCTATCCTCCAAAGCACTTGCTACCCCTCCTCCCCCAGCTTGGTATTATCTGCAAACTTTGTAAGTGAACTCTCTATGCCATTATCTAAATCATTGATGAAGATATTGAACAGAACCAGACCCAGAACTGATTCCTGCAGAACCCCACTCATTATGCCCTTCCAGCTTGGCTGTGAACCACTGATAACTACTCTCTGGGAACGGTTTTCCAACCAGTTATGCACCCACCTTATAGTAGCTCCATCTAGATTGAATTTCCCTAGTTTGCTTATGAGAAAGTCATGCGAGATAGTGTCAAAAGTCTTACTAAAAACCAAGATATACCACATCTAATACTTCCTCCCTATCCACAAGGCTTGTTATCCTGTCAAAGAAAGCGATCAGGTTGGTTTGACATGATTTGTTCTTGACAAATCCATGCCGACTGTTACTTATGACCTTATTATCTTCTAGGTGTTTGCAAATTGATTGCTTAATTATTTACTCCATTATCTTTCCAGGTACTGAAGATAAGATGACTGATCTGTAATTCCCCGGGTAGCCCTTATTCCCTTTTAATAGATTGGCACTATATTTGCCTTTTTCCAGTCTTCTGGAATCTCTCCTGTCTTCCATGACTTTTTGAAGATAATCACTAATGGCTCGGATATCTCTTCAGTCAGCTTCTTGAGAAGTCTAGGATGTATTTCATCAGGCCCAGCTGACTTGAAGACATCTAACTTGTCTAAGTAATTTTTAACTTGTTCTTTCCCTATTTTAGCCTCTGATCCTAATTCACTTTCACTGGCATTCACTATGTTAGATGTCCAATCATTACTAACTTTTTTGGTGAAAACTGAAACAAAAAAGTCATTTAACACTTTTGCCATGTCCACATTTTTTGTTATTGTTTTCTCCCCTCATTGAGTAATGAGCCTATCCTGTCTGTGGTCTTCCTATTGCTTCTAATGTATTTGTAGAATGTTTTCTTGTTACCCTTTATGTCTCTAGTTAGTTCAATCTCATTTTGTGCCCTGGCCTTTCTAATTTTGTCCCTACATACTTATGTTGTTTATATTCATCCTCTGTAATTTCACCTAGTTTCCACTTTTTTGGGACTCTCTTTTGAGTATCAGATCATTGAAGATCTCCTGGTGAAGACAGGGCGATCTCTTGCCATACGTCCTATCTTTCCTACGCAGTAGGATAGTTGGGAACTTTCCTATGCAGTGGGATAATCAGGAACTCCTCTCCTTAATCAGCCCCCTCGCCCAGCATAATTGATTAAACAGTGACCAGAATGCTAGTTCTGTTGCTCCCAGCATTTTGTCACAGTCCTCCACTATACAATTTACTGCTTCCTGTGGTCTAAAGCTCAGGTTATCAACCTTTTTCTTTCTTAGCCCCACCCTCCCCTCAAACATGCTATAAAAACTCCATGGCCCACCTGTGTCACAACTGGTTTTCTGCATATAAAAACCAGGGCTGGCATTAGGGGATAGCAAGCTGGACAATTGCCTGGGGCCTCACGCCACAGAGACCCCTGCAAAGCTACATTGCTCAGGCTTCAGCCCCAAGTGGCGGGGCTCAGGGCTGTGGGCTTCAGCCCCATGCAGGGGGCTTCAGCTTTCTACCCTGGGCCCCAGCAAGTATAATGCTGGCCCTGCTTGGCAGCCCCCCTGAAACCTGTTCACGGTCCCCTAGAGGGCCCCGGACCCCTGGTTGAGAACCACTGGTCTAAAGAATGGCTGTGGATTTCTTATCCTCCAGGGATTGTTGCAAGACCTGTCTATTTTACTGGGCATTTCCTGGCTAGGCTGGGCTGTGAGTGTGGTGTTCAAAGTACTATTATTTTTTAATAAATATTGCACGGCTCCTTTTTATATATTGAAAAGTAAATAGTGAAAATAGATCTCTCTTCCTTTTAAATTACTGCTGCACGTAGGTACCTGTCAACAGAACTAAAAAACTGCTGCCATTGGAGACAACGTCAAACAAATCACGTCTATCAACAAGCTATCTCCCTTCAACCTCCTGAAATCAGTTTAGCTGAAGGAGTATTGTGAAAGCAGGGAAAAGAGAGAGGGGCTACAACAGTGCGTAATAGTTCCGTGTGACTTTCTTCCTTGCTAGCTGTAGAAAGTTGACTCTTTCATAATGAGTACAGTGAATATTGCATGAATATTGCAGACACTTTTGTAACTATAGATTTGATGCAAGAGTGTTCCTGCAACAAAATGCCTTTCTTTAATGAAAATGTTTTTCTTACCTTCCTCCATTTTCTCAATATTTTGTCCATTAATATTTTAAAAAGAGACAAAGAAAAAAATTTCCAATAATACATTTGTATATTAAGCATACTATCATGTGATATGTTGAAGAAATATCAATTTCCTTTATTTTTTGTGTATTCTTTCTGAATTAGTTCTCTAAAAGATGCAAATTTATCCTATCCCTATAATAAAAACAAAAATTAGGGCAATGAATTTCGCCACCCACATAACAAATTATGTTTTATACATAATATACTCATTGCAATCCACTTTTGCCGAGGAAAAATTTGACATTTTGCAGAAATATAATACAGTATGTTCAGATAACTTTGCAGCACTTGAAGGATTTGTTTCTATTAAAGTAAGAGCAAACTATATGCCCAATATTATTTTTCTTAGCCCATGCAGCAACTATCTTCTTTTTATGTACACAGCAATATAGCCTAGCTGCTGACCATTTCTGAACTGACTATTAATTAAGTTATATGGTCTAGCAGATTCATGGAGGTGAGTTTAATATTTAACCCCATTTCCTGGAAAGTCTTTCCATTGACTTCAGTGATTTTGGATTAGGCTCAATGTGACTTGCTATAAGAACTAGGGGCAGATCCTTAAAGGGTGTAAACTGTCACAGCTCCATTGCCCCACTGTAAGCCTATGATGAAGTATGTCCCATAAGTAATTTCTCACATTTAAAACATACGGAAATTGTTTGCTACCATTTTATTAAAGTGGTACCTATCAAGAAAAACTTCATAATTTTAGTGTCATGTATAAATCAAATATAAAATATTATTCTACTCACTATTAGTCATATTTTAAGCCAACCACCGAAACAAAATACAAAGATTTTCATACTAAAATCAGTTAAATCTCAACGTTTTCTTGGAAAGGAAAAGTTTCCTTTGAAAACTATGCTGTGCTGTTCATAATTCTGATTAACTTTAATAATATTCAACAAAATAAAAAATTATATATTTAATACTTACTTTACAAGAAGCACCATATTATAGTGCAATATAATTAGTGCCACAGGTTATAAATAAGTCATTAAAAATGAGTGGCTAAAAATTGCATCCCACTTCAGGACTCATTTATAATAATGTTTCTCAGAGTTGAAAAATAAATATGATTGACGAAATTCTCTTTAGACATTTTAAATCTGGAATTTTACCAAGTGCTTGCTGCTGCATTCTCAATATAAAGTCGTATTTAATTGTCTATTTGGGTATTTGTTTTCAGCCTGAATCAGGTATAAGACTGAACTTGATCCCTTTTCAAAAGCTGAAACTTTTTCTGCAATAGAAATCTCTTCTTGGGAGTCCTGAAGCTGCTCCTTTCTGTTGCTTGTCTCATCGCTACAGTTTTCAGATTCTTCTGAAATGACAGTTAACTTGTCAAAGGAGTGATCCTCTTCCGGTGAGCGTGGCGAAAGAAATTGTGAACTGTAGGAAGGCTTGCTCAAAAACTGGAAGAAAAGAGGGGAAATAAGAATCAAACTCTGCTTGTTCCTCTTTCCCAGCATCAGCATCAGTTAGTTTTCCCAGCAGTCTTTAAAGACCTTGCACTGGTGACTCACTGTCTTAGGCCTCATCTACACTAGAAAAGGTCTAGCTATGCTGGCAAACCCTCCTAGACACAGCTTATACTGGTAAAAGCGTGCTTTCATCTATATGGCTTATACCAGTTCCCCGAATGAAATATGCTATACCAGCAAAAGGACTTTTTTGCAAGTATAACTGCATCTGTGCTAGAGCTTTTGCTGGTATAACTTCGGTGGTTGGGGATAGAGGCAAATAATCGCACCCCTGACCATAAGAGCTATGCCACCAAAAATTTTAAGTGTAGACCACTTTAAAGTGTATCTGTTAATTTTTACTCGCTATTCAACATGCATTGGACAACCTCTCCTCCAATGTGACCTAATCAGATTCTCTTTAATCTTGCTATTGATACACAACAATGCTCATTCAAGAAGCAATGGGTACTCCAATGCACTGAAAGAATTCTCTCTGGATTAACACCACAGTAACAAAATATAGAAATGATTATTACCACTTTTAATATATCCTCGTAAAAAATTCTGACAGAATCTATTTCAAAGCGAATCACATTAATTCTGAATTATTACTCACATGAGGGTTAAATGCAGTGCAGAGCCATACCAACATTTTTCCTTTAAATAATTTTTTAACATTTGTGAGAACTGTACAATGATAACAAAAGAAAAATGTTGTCTGTCCTATTAACCTCTCTGGAGTTTCCAGCACAAATTTATTTGACTTTTAAATCATGGGCATAGTTGGGGGCTAAGAGGGGGGTGCTGCCCCCCAAAACTGTAGGCCTCAGGCAGGCGTGGAATCCCCCCGCCCTGCCCCATGCGTGGCCCCATTGGCCTGACTGGAGCTACCCCCCCACATATAGGCCTATATTTTAAATTCACATAATCTAGGCAACTACTATTTTGATGATCTCTCAAACTGTTGCTCAAACAGTTTGCAAAAACAAATACCATCTACAGAAATGTGGTTGATTAGAATAAAATAATTAAGACAAATAGAACTAT
This sequence comes from Terrapene triunguis, assembly GCF_002925995.2. Lineage (NCBI taxonomy): Eukaryota > Metazoa > Chordata > Testudines > Emydidae > Terrapene > Terrapene triunguis. Next base: position 8,054,638 of record NW_020664381.1, read on the forward strand.
TTACTGTGTGTATTAGGCTATTGTGACAGAATGTACCTGTGTTCATACCCTACACACTATTGTAATGATCTTTGTGCAAACTATGCCTTGTGAGGTATAATTTAAAAACTCATAGTTTGCTGATCAAAAATATCACAGCCAAATGCATGTAGCAACATTATATGGTGAAGTTATAAACATAAGATGAGAGATCATGACTAAAATGTATGTTTTCCAGAGAAGTCTGAGGAGTGGCCAAACGAGTTCCTCAGAGACAAAGGGCAAGTCGACGCCTCAGTCAGGTGTAAACAAAGCCGATGGACCATTACTTGCTAAGTGGCCATTCTTTGGCAGGAAAGGGGACAGGAGCAAAAAAAATCTACATCTTAGCAAAGAAACAACATGGAGTTCCCTTTCACGCAGACTACCTGTCTCCTTACTCCCAGCTGGAAATGCTTCTCAAAGGGGGGATAGGACTATAAAAAGAAGGGGCAGATACCCCAAATGGCCCCCTTCCTCTCCCTCTTTCTGACCATCGATTCACTGCACCAGGGGGGACAAAGGAAGCAGCCATTGAACTGGAGAAGGGTCCTGACCTAAGAGGTTTGCGCAAGAGGATTACTGAAAGCAGGTGATGAGAAAACCTTGCTTTGAATTTAAGAGTTAAGTTAGGCACCAGTTGCATTTTATCTTTTTCTTGTAACCATTTCTGACTTTCATGCCTCATTACTTGTACTCACTTAAAATCTCTCTTTGTAGTTAACAAACTTGTTTTGTTTTATCTAATCCAGTGTGTTTAAACTGAAGTGTCTGGGGAACTCCATTTCGGGTAACAAGATGTGTGCATATCATTTCTAGTAATAAAATGATGGACTTTATATAAACTTGCATTGTCCAGGAGAGGACTGGGCGGTACAGGACATACATTTCTGAGCGAGAATCTAATACTGGGGGTGTTTTGGGGTACCCTTCAGTATAGCCAAGGCTGGTAAGAGCCAAGGTGTGTCTGGCTGGCTGCAGCACACACACACACACAGACACAGCTGGGAGTGACTTTCATGCTGGCTGCTGTTTGTGAGCAGTCCAGGCTAGAGGCTACAGCCACAAAGCACTATAAAGGGCACCCCAGGTTAGAAGGCAGGGGTCCTTAGTCTGTCTTGTATCCTGGGTATGTCACAGCTATGTGTACACTTAAACCACTGGAGAGGCACAGTTGCAGCTGTGCTGCTGTAGTGCTTCAGTGTAGATACTCACTAGTGACAGGAGGCGTTCTCTCATTGCTGTACTTAATCCACTTCCCTGAGAAGTGGTAGCGCTGTCTATGCTGGGGGTTAGGTTGGTCTCACTATGTCGCTCATGGGGTTGGATTTTTCACACCCCTGAGTGAGGTAGCTGGGTTGACCTAACTTTTTAACGTAGACCTGCCCTAAGTATAGACATAGCCTAAACAATAGAAGTCTGAAGAGAGACTCAAACAATAGACCTTAGAGGTGTGTATTGCCCCGTTCAGCTCAGGGAGGTGTTAAATTAGATGTCCAGTAAAGATGATTTAAATGTCAACATTACTTTCTCAAGTAAAGGAGAGGGAGGGAGGATCACAGATCTATACAATTTAGTGTGAGTGATGTCTCATCTTGACGCCACAAGTGGGTGGGATTTGGGAGATATAACAATTCCTCTCCACACACACCCCAATCAAGAGGGAGCAAAACTCAAGAGTCCCTGTAGAGCTCAGAGTGAAACGAGCATATACTGAACACCTTTTCAATCTGGTCAGAACAACAGCTCATTTTAGCAATTCACATGGGCAGAGTTTATTTGGGTGTGATGCTTAGTAGAGTACCACCTCCTTCCCCCCCGCAATCTGACCCGTCTGCTACTCTCCCTTAATACTTTAGAGTTTCAGAGATCTCTGACACCTTCATATAAACAACAGAGCACTGAATATTACTCATTTTTGTCAGGGAACATGTCCAGCCTTCTGTTAAGCAGAGAGCGGTTTGAATGAGTTACACGGTATGAGAATCTGCATGAAAAAAATGGAGGTTACACAGAATATTATGGATGTTAAGCAAATCATCTTACGTTATTGCTGCACTGTTCTTATGTCCTTCATTTTGACTTATTTAACCCTCAACTGGAGTTCTAAAATGAAACATTGGAGGTAGTTCTCAATGGTTCCCCTCCCCCAACCCCCAAAGTAAAATAAAATAATAATTACATGACCCCTCCCAAACTCTGAGTTTTAGGATGCATATTGTTATATTTTCCTACAAACATCTAGCACAATGAAAATTTTAAGGGTCTTCTCTTCACAAAATACATATCTAACCTCCTTTAACTTTAAGGGGCATTGTGTATATACTGAGGGGAGAAAAGATCACCTAAAATGGAAGTATGTATTTCTTCTAAATATTCATAGATTTCTTATACATACTTGCACTGAACATGGATATTTTCAGCTCACAAAGGGACAAGGCCCTCCTCCACGCTGGGACACATATTCCATGTTAACTTGTTTTTAAAAATGAAGTGACCAGGGAGCAGATAAGGCAAAACGTGATTACAAACTTCTTAGAAACATAAAGCACTACTTAAACATGTTTCCTCCCTTCATTCTGGACACTCTAAATCAGTGGTTTTCAACCTGTGGTCTGTGGACCTCTGGGATTCTGCAGACCATGGCTAAGGGGACTGCAAAAGGTGACTCCAAAAATAAAGTTTCAGATCGCAAAAAAGGCATTCTGTTTTTCTGATCAATTGAAATTAGCTGAATATCCCCACCTTCAGTCAAAACCCAGAAGTGCTGTCGTTACCACCGAAGCCCAGTTTAGCACCCTTTCTCACGCTGTGTCAAATGCTGTGCCAAGCATGTGCAACATTTATAGCTGAATTCTGTACAGTCAGTTTTCAGTCTAAGACTTCTATGGTAGGGGTCTACAGACCACAGGTTGAATTTCCAAAGGGGTCTGCACCTTAATTCGAAATTTTTTAGGGGTCCGCAAATGAAAAAAGCTTGAAAACCACTGGTCTAAATGGTACTTGGCTGTAATATTAAACCAACCACAAGAGGCCAGCCTTGGGCTAAAATTTAGAATAAAATCCACATGGCTTCTGTTTTGCATTCTTAACAGTTCTGAATAGAATGTATTTACTTATTTATTGAATTTAGGAATCGGGGGGCTGGTTGAAGAAAACATGCAAAACAAAAACATCCAGTTTCTAAAGCACCCACATAATTGGTAAAACAAGGTTTTATATCATCACCGTATGTGTAAATGACTAAAAAAAAAAAACCTACAAAAGATGAGCCTGGGAGCTTAAATTCATAACTTTGCTAGACACTAAAAATCAGGGACTGAGTAGAGAGACAGGATTTATGGTTTATTAAAATAATATATAACCCACTAACAACCCCTCCAACTGCCCTTCCTCCCTTCTTTCTTTCCCTCATCACTGGAGGCGGGTTAACGGGCCACTTCACCTTGAACAGTCCCTTGAAATATGTGTCAACTACTTACGCTAGACAATCTGTTCCACCTTGTATTTAGCTATGACACAGAGTATATTCCCCAGACCCGAAGAAAACCTCTGTGAAGCTCGAAAGCTTCTCTCTATCACCAACAGAAGTTGGTCCAATAAAAGATATTGCCTCACCCACCGTGTCTCAGTGATATGGCTGAGCTTTTGAATGCTTCCTTTACAGCATTCTGTTACAACATATCAGATGGGCAAGATTTCATCATTTACTAAAGAGTAACACCACTCTTACTCATGCTGAGCAGTGCCACAGAAATCAACAGATACAGACGATGGAGTAAGGTACTCGGTTATGTCTATGCTAACATAGTATATGCTGGCATAGCCCCCTAGATGCAGCATTCACTGACAAAAGGAGTTCTACCAGTATAAGAAAACCACGTCCCCAAACAAGGTTAGTTATGCTGTTAGAAGCCCTGTTCTGTCAGCACAGTTGCATTTACATGGGGGGAGGATTGTCAGCATAGCTATGTCACTATGGGATGTAGTTTTGTCAGTATAAATTTAAAGTGTAGCCCAGTCCCTATGCAGTGTGGGAGAAGGTTGTGGAATGAAGCCAACTGAATGCTGAATTGGCTCAAGTTACATTACGTCACTATTTACACTCACTTGAACTACTGCTCAGTTTGGTCCAAAGTCTTTGGCAGCAGATTAATCAACTTTTGCAGTTGATAAGGGTTTGAAATGACAGTCAACCACACAAGCAGTTTATGACAAGTGAACTAAAGTAACCAAAGGTGACATAGCTTAAACAGATCATACCATATAGCTGCTAAGACTCATATCTATTATTTTGCAACATATATACTACATCTGGGTTCTTTTAGCCTGTGTGCCTAATAACCAGCATTACCCCATACATTCACTTCAGGCAAAACCCATGTAACACTAACACAGCTAGTTAACTATCCAGGTGCATGTGTAAGAATGAGGAACTGCTGTCAGAAGGTTCACATGCAAGCGTTGCAAGCTTTTCAGGAGTCTTTGACAGACAAGAGGCTCTCCTGGAAGGCTTACTTAATTATTTTATGTAGAATCAGGGCCGGCTCCAGGTTTTTTGCCGTCCCAAGCAGCGCAAAAAAAAAAAAAAAAAAAAAAAAGCCGCGATCGTGATCTGCAGCTCTACCGCCGCCGCTTCAGTCTTCGGCGGCAGGTCCTTCCCTCCGAGAGGGAGTGAGGAACCCGCCACTGAATTGCTGCTGAAGAGCCGGACGTGCCGCCCTTCACCGTTAGCCGCCCCAAGCACCTGCTTGCTGGGCTGGTGCCTGGAGCCGGCCCTGTGTAGAATACAAATAGACAAACCTCCTTCAGATGTTGTGGAAAAGAATACGTCGGGCAGAAGACATATCTGGCCTGTCGATATATATATGAAAAGATAAAGAAACAGGCAGGAACTGATACTAGAACAACCAACATTGATCCTACAAGAACAGTGAGAATTATCCACACTGGAGTTACACCTGCAAGAGACAAGAAGAGAAATTCTTCTTTATTAACCTGATTCTTCTTTATTATTATTTTGAATATACAATTTTCAGAATTTAATTCTCGTAAGTGAATAAAAAAAATTTCCTCCACTTTTTTGTATTAGCAACTATTTTGGTGAATGAACAAATACATATTTTTGTTCCCAAAAGGAAGAATATCTCAACTTTGTTTTTACTTCAACCACTCATGACATTCTCACTAGATAAGTTTGACCTATGGCCATGATATGTAAACATTTACAGAAAGAAAAAAATTCTAGGTAAATGGGGGAAGGGGGAAAGCAGGGTAACAACATGTGAAGTCCCAGTATACTTATTCCTGGATGCTTCAAACCAGAGCACTGAATTCTGTTTCTCTCTAAAGGAAACATGAAATAATGGTAACAAAAATGACAACTAATTTGGAGGTGGGGGTAGTCCAAAATTCCTTAACTTCCAAAATATTGTGTCTTCTAAAAGCCTGGTTTCATGCACGGGATTGTCACAGCATGTGATACGAATAAAGATTGATCGAGGTATCACTTTAAAGCTGTCTATGATTGTTAAGCAGCTGCTTACTAATTAGTCTGGGACTGCACTTTTCCTTTTAAATGGAAACACAAAGCTCTCTTCTAAGAGGAGGCCACCTGACTGATGGTGGCTACTGCCACCATAAATAGCTATTCCATAGATAGCTATTGAGGTGGAGTGGTTGGAAATTGGAGTGTGCAGCCAGTTTCCACTGTCAGGTTAGTGCTATAAAAAATGAAAGACTGGAATGCTGATTAGGCATTGCAGATGTTACATTGGAGAATTTTTTATGATTGGCACTTACTGGTATAGTTGCATAAAAATAAAATATTTAAACAAAGAAATTAGTTGTTTATATTGAGAGTTGATAATAATGGTAGCTTTGGATTGCACCAAGAGAAAAACACCTTGGGTAAAATCTTAGTCCCACTGGAGACAATGGCAAAACTTCCATTGACTTCAGTGGGACCAGGATTTCACTTCTTTGGAAGATGTACCTTGACTAATAAATTACATGCTTTTTGTAACCATGAAGAAAACTGATTATCTGGCATGCTTGCCTAGTTAAAGATTTTAAACATGAGAACAGAAAAAGAAAGCATGACTGAGCTCTATCCATTTCAAAAAAAATATTTCAACAATGTAATTCTGTTACAAAATGTAAACAGAATCAGACTTTGCAATGCAGGGCCAAATTCTACTCTCCGCTAGGCCTGTGGAAGCCAAAGGGTTCACAAACAAACATAAATTGGCTTATGGGTAGATGACGTTTACGCCTGTGCAGAAGGGCCAGCACAAGGCCTATGCACCACTTAAATTGCATTTAAATCTTGCTTTGAAGGGCTTTAGGGATGGACGTGCCTCATATGAGTTCTCTGCATGGGAGTACATTTATACTGTTGTGTATCTTATTATTTGTAGTTATAAGAGACTGAATTAAAGCTCTCCTTTTTTCTGGCATGAAGGTTTCAATTTTTTTTTTGCAAATTAGAGATACACTTGGATATCACAATGAAAAATACGGAAGTACCAAAACATTTCTGAAGGTTTACATGCATGCTTTTGTTTCTTTTTACATCAATCAATGAGTGTCTTACAGTGTTTCATAATTACTCAATATGTTTATAATGTACTGGTGCATTAGCTATTACCATTATCAGTTGTCCTATCACAGAACTCTTCACTCAGTTTTCCTGTTTTGTTCCATTCAGGAATAACTGCTTGAACTTGAAGGCAATATATTGTCCAAGGGTCCAAACCAGATAATATTTCTGAGTTATATTTAGTATCTGTGGTTATAACCTATATCAAAGAAGAATACAAAACATTCAAAAGCAAATTCAAGTTCCAATAAATTAACAAATTACAGCACTAGTTTCTAGTTAGAACTCCATTTAGTAGTCTTTGCATTTATAGCTGCACTATGGATTGGATTTACACAATATCTAGTTCCTGAAAAAGTGAAAGTTTAAAATATCAGCTGTTAAAACAGTTTTGTAGTTTTCTGTATTACTTACTTGACAAGAATCAAAGAAAAGTTTCCTTTTAAGAATTACTTAAAAAGGACACTACAAATATTAAAATTAATCAGCTGTCTTCAAATTCCTTTTTCTATTTTAGAACATCCTATTGATGGTGAAAATAATCACCTTCCAAAACAAGAGCTGTAACAGCGTTGAAATCCTAGCTCCTAAGCTGGTTGACCCAACAACAGGAAGTGGGCTCTAAGTTTCTTGTGATCAGACTCCTTCCACTATGCCATAAAATAATTTTTCAAGAGACACACTGTAAAAGAAAGAGGGACTCTAAAGCTATTATATAAATGTGCACAGAATTCTAAGTAGCAGTATTTTAAAAAAATCATGCAACTAACAAAACCAAACAAGTATTCATGCAACACTCTCTGTTTAGGGTTACATATGAAAACCACTCATACTTTAGCTAATGTAGAATGTGGCACACTGCCTACTTAAAACAGCTGATCAATGTAAGTACTTTGTGTGTGATTGTTCACAGCACAGACTTTTTATCTTCTTCTGGGTATGTTTAATGGTACTGGTGTTAAAGAGTATAAATCCTTATATGGTTAAGGACAGGGCCGGCTCCAGGCACCAGCTGAGGAAGCTGGTGCTTGGGGCAGCAGATTGTTCAAGGCGGCATTCTGCCCAATCCTAGGGCAGCACGGCCGCTTTTTTTTTTTTTTTGTTCCACTCCGGCCGCCCTGTAGGGGGCGGCGGCACGGAGAACCAGAGCGCCCTGCAGGGCAGTCCTCCCCGCTGACCGGAGCGGAGCCCTCGCGGTAGGCAGCAGGAGGCGGCGCAGCAGGAGGGGCCGCGTGGCAGCGCCCCTGCTGTAGCCCTGGCCACCCCCTTCTCTCTCTCTCCCGCCCGCTCCCCTCCCCCCCCCCCCC
>NW_020664381.1:8062663-8201611 GCF_002925995.2 Terrapene triunguis
GGTTTTTTTTTTTTTTTTTGCTTGGGGCGGCCAAAAAGCCAGAGCCGGCCCTGGTTAAGGAGGTGATACCAAAAGAGATTGCCTCACTCCCTATGCAACGTCACACTAGGTGACATCAGCTAAAAGTGCTGTTACTTCTAGATGTGGCTTACAGTAAACTAGGACACATTTTTTTTGTAGGTGGGTCTTAGGAGACTTGGCTGCTGTGAGGGAATAAATATACTTGAACAAACTATCCAAGTACTAAATTAAAAAAAAAAAATCTAATGAAATCTCATTGTCTGGCACTTCTTGGAAGCCTCTTTAATCACTGAGGGAATCTCCCAGGTTTGCACTCGAGTACTGGAATCAGAGTATTCTTCGTGAAATCTCTTTTGGGTAACTTGCTTCCTTTGGCAGTTTGCCGAAGGTTGCTTGACCAGGTATGGACTCACTGACTTTCTCTACAGAATAACACTCTCTTTTCCCCCTCTTCCTCCATTATTCGTGAGCTGGGGCTAATAAGGTGTTAGGGATGAGAAGATTCCTTTATTTCTGGAACTGCATATTAAGTACTAGACTGGGAATTGTGAAGGATACCGAATATGAATCAGAATAATAGCTGCACCAAAGTCTTCATGTATAAAAATTTCCTGTGTTGTACAGAGATCTAGTATATTCCCATTGATATTGATAGAAATTTCTGTCTTTCTTGGATCAAAAGCAACATTCTATGACACTATAATTAACCTATTATTTATAACATTTTTTCCATGCATACAGTGTGGTGGAATCTGTGGGGCTGTGGAACATGCCCACCTCTGGGACAGAATGTCTCTCTGGCTTAGCGGAGGGTGACCATAATGGAAGTGAAAGAGTAAATAGATTATGTCTGATGACAGGGAAGATGGTAGCAGGAGAGAGACTGACCCTATGGCAGCAGCCATGTTAAGCATCCAAAATCCAGTCTTTTTTCAAGCCAGTATTGTACAATAGATCATTCTAGCAAAACTGCTTGAATCACATATGATTTGGTTGCGGAGCAGCTATTCATCATATCCCTAGATATTACCTATGTAGACACTTCTAAGTTACATTTGTTTTTTTGTGCAGTGTGCATGGGTACTGTTGTGAGGACTGCAGTATATACCACTGAAAACATAAAAACATTGATGCACAAAGGGAATAAACCCTCATAAGTTAATAACTATTTCTAACTATGGAAGGATAATTTATGCCTATTTAGTAGGTGGTTACTCATTCCCTCTGCCAGTTTGCTACTGAATGCAGGTTGTGACAATTATAAGTTGCTGATATCACTAACTTTCAGAGATCTTGGTTTTGCTTCAGCAATGTTATGTCTCAGAACATTATCAATATCATATTATACCTAGAAATGCCTGTTCAAAGCTGCAGCTGTAAAGCAGAGTTACGCAATAGTCAGTTGAGCAAAAGTTACCTCTTCACTATGACCTTTTTTCCAGTATAGCACCCTGTAAACCCAAGAGCCATAATATTTATTTAAAGGCCACACATGCGACTCTTGTACAGCGACAGGGCCTGTGAAATCTATATGCAAAGATCCGGATTCAGATTTCACTTTTACATCAGGTGGTCCAATGATTGCTAAATGAGAAGAGAGGAGAAAAAAAAAATCACAAAAATACAATCTCTCAGAGTGATATTTTTATATGGCATACAGCACTACACCTAATCACTATCATCATCTTATTTACTTGAAGAAAACTCTTTCACCTCAAAGAATCAAGGATAAATAAACTCTTCATTCACAGATGTGTCATAAAGTGAATTTGTCTTTACACTTAAATAGACTATCTTCCATTGCTGTATACAGTATAATAGTAGCTGTGTTGGTCCCAACCACAGAAGTTGGTCCAAGAAAAGATATTACCTCACCCACTTGTCTCATTTAAATAGAAGACACTTTTGCTGTCTGTGCCTCCTCCACTCACTATAGGTCTACACTACCTGCCTGAATCGGCGGGTAGAAATCGACCTCTTGGGGATCGAATTATTGCGTCTCGTTGGGACGCGACAATCGATCCCCGAATCGACGCTCTTACTCCACCAGCGGAGGTGGGAGTAAGCGCCGTCGACGGGAAGCCGCGGAGGTCGATTTTGCCACCGTCCTTACAGCGGGGTAAGTCGGCTGTGATACGTTGAATTCAGCTACGCTATTCGCGTAGCTGAATTTGCGTATCTTAAATTGACCCCCCCCCCGTAGTGAAGACGTAGCCTAAGCCACCCTCAGTTCTGTCCCGCCAGCTGCTTTCACTAGTGGAAGAAGTAAGAACACTAAGGAACCCACTCCCAGGGCATCTTATTGCCTGCATTTCCCCACTGAGCTGCAGCTCAGAGATGTCGGACTTCGCTGAGGAAACTTTCTGGTGAAGTGTTTTTATTGCTCTCTGCAGTGCAACTCATTTGAGGAACTGCAACTCTTGAATTGCTTCTGAATTTATTATTAATTCTTTTTTACATCAAAGGATACATTTCTATATTTTGAAACTGCCTCCTTTTACTGTATTTTTGTTCCACTAAATAACTTAGTTTAGTGAGTACTTTAGTCCTAAGTTAGGTTGTGTCTACAATGAACTCTTTCATAAACTCTCCCAGTGTTCCACCTGTACCACTGGATGGGTGCTTCTCATTTAAACCTGTACTCAGGTTGTAAAAATGCCGATGGTCAGTTTACACTAGCACTCCAACCATTGCTACCAGTAGTGAAGTTACACCAGGGCTAGAGCATCAGTGGGAGATTTTAAGAAATAGCTCAATGTAGACAAGGCTTTGCATTTTTCCAGAAATTCAAACTAGTTATAAAAACAGTTCTGGCTGTGGCAGCCTTGGTTACACGGTAGTTCCAACTGGTTTTAAACTGGCTTAAAGTTATGGAAAAATTTCCCCATTGGTGACTCTGATGTTCCTAGGCTGCACCTACACATTAGGTAATTTCCCAACAACGACAACTCTGTTGGTGGTAATGCTGGTGGAAACTGTAAGATACACATATGATACACCTGGCTAGGTGCTCTGAGCAGGATTAAACAATACTGTGGTAAAAATGACACAGTGATTAAGAGTCCTATCTACATTGCAGATTTCACCAGTGCTGCCAGGTCTTCTCCCTCAATTAGTTTTATACATAGACTCTTTAGTCCAATTATAAATTGGCTTTTGAAGGTCAGTGTTGCTTAGAAGTTAACTCTTTCCTTGAAATGTGAATCAAAATCCTGTTTTCAATGCAATTCTTTATAAAACTCTGACTTGTTAATGATTTTGTTTTCTGATATGGGGGTTCATGCAAAGTACTACTGTTTCTTTTGGCTTTACCCTAACTCTCATAGTATTTGTTAAATACTTCAATTTTCTATGTTGTAGTACAGCTTTTCTGTTCGGCCAGTTTTAATTCTCTCCAAGTTAAGCTTTTGAAAAAAGACAAATCCCAAAAACGTGCTCTCATTTTCCAAATTTCTTTTTCTTCCTTAAGTATTATATTTGCACTAATGTATGCAACTAACCTTCCCCTTGTAACCATTTTCAGATTTCCTATAGAGTAACTGGTAATATGTCTTTTGTCCTGCTGTGAGGGATTTTTCTCAATGAATACTTTAAACTCATCAGTGCTTTGAAGTCTTTTTAAAAAAGTCCTTCAAGAATTAGTGCATGGATATGGGAGTGAGTTTACAGAGAGATGTCCAAGTGAAGAGATCAAAGAGCAATGGCCACAACATCTTATGAATTTGGAATTTAATATGGAAAAATTATGTCATAAACACTGTCCTGATATAAACAACAATTGCATTGAGAAAATGAGACTGGAAACTTAAACTCTGAAAACCAAGGACTAGAAAGGTTAAGCTTTAAGTAAATCCAAGCCAAGCCAGAGAAGAAGAGAAAACTAAGAATTGTTTCTAGAGGTAGAGAAACCAAAGAGGCCTCTTGCATAGCTTCCCATTGACATCTGTGCAGTGGAGAAATGGAAGTTTTGGGTAGTAGACAAAATTGTGCTTGCTAATGGATGAAATAATTTTGAGAATGCATTGACAAAGATCCTGCTCCCCACAAACTCAGACAACAGCATGCTGCCCAAGATCTCTGCTATAAGAAAGTGTTGCAGTGCCAAGTTCCACCACCTTTCACACAAGACAGCAAACATCAAACATGGTACCTTCAAAATGATTTTTTTTTTATTGAAGAGTAAACGTTTCCCCCGTTGAACATATCCAAATATAGGATGGGGGGGGAGGGGAGGAGGAGGGTTAATTCCCCCCCCCCGCTTAGTGACAAGAAAGTAGCTGAACTGATTTAAATATGTAGGAAGTTAGAATCCTTGGATGTAAAGCACTCTTGCTCTAAAAATTTGTATGCAATATTTTTTTAGGGGGAAAAATATATATGTGTTCAAATCCCTCAAAAGATGTCTCAGAATGGAAGAAGAGAGTCAGTGATGACCTACATATACTTTTGATCTTACTACATTTTCTGTACTCCTGGGGGAATTCTGCATCACTTCATGTGCGCATAATTAATGAGCCATGCATATTTTTAATTTTTTTTGCACAGAAAAAGGCTTCTGCCAGAAAGTTGCTGCACTTCTGCCTTTTGCCTACCAGAGGGCGCTGTGGCAACAGAACAAAGCAGCAGCTTCCAGCCAGTTAGGGAAGAGAAAGAGCCTGCCTTCTTCACAGCGCCTGTCAGGCCAGGACAGGAGATATGGGGAGACAGACAGCATGGGGCTGTTGGGGGGGTCAGATAGGGACTGGTAAGAGCTAGTGGGGGAAGACAGACTGGGGCAGGGACTGAATGGGAGTGGAGGCGCAGGGCCACAGGGGGAAGGGAGGTGCAGGGCCACATAGGGACAGGAGGGTGGCTGGGTGGGGGAACAGAGACACATGGTGACAGGGAGAGGGGTGCAGAGCCACATGAGGATGGGAGGAGTGGGTGTCCAAGTGGGGGTGGAGGGACACATGGACAGGGGGTACGACGACACATGGGGGTGCAGGGAAACATGGGGACAGGGGCAGATGTGCCTGACTGAATGGGAGAGGCTAGGGATCAGCCAGGGTCTGCACGGGGGAAGCTCCCTAACAATCCCTCCCTGCCCCCCCCAAAAATCTGTTCCATACTTTTCCCACCCATACCCAACAGCCCTCCAAGTTCACACCCAGGCTCCTTCCCAGCAATTACTTCCCTCTCCCTCAGCTCCTCCATTACCTCTGACTCCCCCAAGCCTTTGCACTGCTACTGAGGAGTGCAGGAAATACATTTCTGTATTGTAGTTTAAATGAATTATTACTCAGAGTTCTGTATTAATATGCCTAGTAAGGAATCTATTTGCCAAAAAACATTTCCTGAATCTTTTTTGTTGTCTATATTGTTACAGATATACTTGCTGACAGGTATTTTGAAATAAATGACCAAAAATAATTGAAACTTCTGTTATTCTGACAAATAAAATATGCAGAATTTTGCAGAATTTGAAAATATTGTAAGCAGAATGTTTAATTTTTTTGGAGCAGATTTCCCCCAGGAGTATTTCTGAGAGCAACTCTTCTCTTCCCCAAAAGTATACCAAATAGGACTTGGATATTTCATACTTTACTTAAAATAATTTGTACATTTAAAACAATCTGTATTTTAATATCGCTACTTATTCAGATTAATTTGCAATTTTATTTAATTAACAGTTCGCTATTAGTGGTCAAAAGTTTCCCGTGTAGGGGAAGCCTTACTGTCATCGATTGGCTTAAAGATGATGTTCACCCAGTCTGACTTTTCGTTTTCTGATTCAGCCCTGACTCGCAAGGTGTAGTTTCCATATACAGGCAGAGAAGAGAAGTCACACTCCGTGATGACAATGTTCACACACACATTCCTGTTAAAAATACTACTGTATGGGAGGCAAAAGAATTGCATCTGAGTCATATATTAGGAACAGAAAATATCCTTCATTTCAGTGAAGCAGGTAAGTGGCAGTACTCACTCACCATGTATTAACATTGCTAATTACCACTCAGGCAAAACTCATTAGCTGAAAAAAATAAGAACATTCATATATCTATCACACATACTTATATATAGGTATTAGACACTCGTAACATCTATTAGGATAGTCTATTATTACTTTATGATAAAGGTAGAGATTAAGGTGACCATTCAGCAAAAAGCACACTGTTGCTCTGACTTGGCACCTGCAAATCCTGATTGAGCAGACAGAAAATGCCTGATACCACAGCCAAGTTCAACTATGCCTGAATTTTCAGTTTAATTCTTACCTTTCTACAAATGGTTCTTTGGATAGGCCTTACACTATCCTAATCTTTCATTATATGCCCAGGTCTTGAATGGGTACTAGTTAATATGTGGAATGTTACGTCTGTTTTGTACTTAGAGCCCACCCTGGAATAGGAGCTTGCTAGCCTGGCAGTTTGGGAGTCCCACACATCCCTCGTACCTTCCCCCCACTGACTGACATAGCAGACACGCTTACTTTATGTTCTACATCATTTTAGAGGCCCTTTCTCAGCAGGCACCTGACTGTCTGCCATTCCTCCTCCCTAAGGTCCTACTCTTTCTTTGCCAAGAAATGAACCTTTTGACTCATCGGAGTAATTTGATGTCTGGGCTTTGTTCAGCTACTGAAGCAGCCAGGGATCTAATACTAGACTGGGGGAGTTCTCAAGCCTTCCTTAGAGTGCTCCCCACAAAATCCTTCCCCTCCCAGACAAAGACCAATCTGGAGGGAAAAAATGGGGAAAATTCCTGACAAAATGAGGCCTCAGAGTAAGCTGCTGAGAACCTCTGCTTTTGAGCACAGAGGCAGCAGACAGGGGAACATTCTTGCTGCACTTCACTAGCCATGTCTGTAGAGGGCCCTGACAAACAGATTGCTCTGGGGAAAAAGTGGAACCTGTTGCCTGCATTAGAAAATGGAAAACGTGGGAGAATGCATTAGTACTAAGCCTGTTGAAGTAGTAGTTTCCTATGACAGAGAATGTAAATGTACATGTAGCTGACTGATTACAGTTAAGATTACACTGTGTTTCCCACTCCAGATGAATATGTGACAAACTAATGAATATTAAAAACTATAAAGCATGCCCTTTAATAGGTATCTAGCTCAGGAGAAGGTCTTATGTGCATAAGCCAAAAGAAAGGGACAGTCCACATCTGGAAAAAAAAAGTCACAAGAACACAATACTATAAACTAAGTTTATCTAAGACATCTTGCAAAGGTAAATACACAACGCTCCTAGACCTACCTTATATACTCGACTGTATAAGTAATATTTTCTTTGTGAAAAGTAGGTGGATCCCACTGTAGAGTGCTTTTCAAGTTAACTGAATTAATTGTTACATTTTTTGGTTCCGGCACTATTCCAAATGCTGAAAAACAAACAAACCACTGTAATATATGTTCTTCCAATGACTAAAGTAACAAATAACCCTTTTTGAAAACTGGAAAAGAGACCAGAAGTATTGCTGGAATATACACATACTGTACTGCTAACTAGTAGTTTCCGTGACTACTGAGTTATGATCATCATTTTGATTCTTTACAGATGAGTCAGAAATTATACCAGCCAAGCCAGCTACAAAGCACGGCTCTTACTGTTGTGCTTCAGAGCCGATTTCATTTTAAGCCACAAGAGAGAAACCAAATAATGTGTATGCTCTTTAAGAAGAAAAAAAAAAACTAATTAGCAATTTTATGTGCATATTTTAGATGTAAAGATGCATGAAACTAATGTGTGAGAAGTACACTCCATGCACCTGCACAAGACAGAAACTAAATCTTAACACAGGAACTTCATTTCAAGTACAGAGTTTACTTCCTCAAATGTGATCTCTTCCTGTACCCATAAAATTTCAGTCAGAATGTCCATTAAATTGAAGAGAATGTCACTTATGTACATAATTTGGATCTAGAATTTTTGATTTAAAGAAATTCTGGCATTTCACTTTCCTCCTTGTCAAATAAGCTTGTAAGGTGAAATCCTGGCCTAATTAAAGTCAATGGGAAGAAGTCCCATTGACATCAGTGACAACAGGATTTCATCTATGGCCATCAAGATGTTTCCTGATCTGCTACATACACCTCTACCCCGATATAACGTGACCCGATATAACACGAATTCAGATATAATGCGGTAAAGCAGTGCTCCGGGGGGGGCGGGGCTGCGCACTCCGGTGGATCAAAGCAAGTTTGATATAACGCAGTTTCACCTATAACACGGTAAGATTTTTTGGCTCCTGAGGACAGCGTTCTATCGAGGTAGAGGTGTACTGAGGATATGTTTATGCTATAGAGACTATACTGGCATTGCTATACTGGCGTAGACCCATATTGCAGATGCAGTCCACACCAACAGAAGGAGTTTTTCTGTCAGTGTAGGAACACCACCTCCTTGGAAGACGTTAGCTGTGTTCATGGAAGCAGTCTTCCATTGACGTAATTGTGTCTATACTGGGGGGGTTGTTAGCTATGTTGGTCAGGGGTGTGGATTTTCACACCCCTGAACAATGTAGCTATGCCAACATAACTTTTCAATGTAGACCAAGATGAAGCTACTGTAAATGGACCAAGTTCAAAACTCTGTCTCTCTGTCCCAGGTTAGCAGTGCTGTAGAGGTGTTATGCTCAACCACTGGAAATAGGAAGGTATGGACTCCCATACACTCTACAACATCCTCTGTGGCCAACTCAAGAGTGCCACTGACTGGCTCCAAATGAAGTCACATCTAGTCCCCTATGGGGCCATCTACACTAGGGCCTTGTTGAACTAGGACATTGGTTACTAATTTTTCAGCAATGGTGCAGCTGCACCAGTGCTTCCAAAGGGCATAAGGTCCAGTATAGACAATTGTTTTTCACCCTATTTCATTTTCAGAGCTCTACACCATTGCTGAAAAACTGGAAAGGAATGTCCAATTTCCTAGTGCAGAAAATAATCGGTTGCAGACAACATGAGGTAACATTGTTTTGGCAAAGCAGCCTTCTGGCTGGCTCAAGCAGCTTCCATTGTATCTCATTTTCTCCAAAGGGGCTACACAACTCTCCACACTCACAATTTCAACACAACATAAATAAAAGTGACCTGGAAAGGGAAGTGGATTTGTGCCCCTTTTCATTTCTTTATGATGTATAAAGAGGTGTGTAAGATTTTTGTTTAAAAAAAGTTCTGCTTGGTGCTTTCCCCACCTCTCCTAAAAATCAGATCTGGTCTGTCTGACTGGTGAACTAATTAAAAAACAACATCAAAGGAGGCAAGAGCCTCAGCTCTCTGCAATTCAGAAGAGCAGGGATTTTAGATTATTTGAAGTTTTAATTTTTATCATCTATTTGACTCCACTACCCAATGAGCCCTTCGTTAAAATTTCATCACCCCACACCTTCAACTAAGATGGGAGAGCTCATAATAAGCATCTTCACAAATGTCCTCCAGCAAAACCATAAAAGGAAAAACTTGACAAGCTTGTTATTTGCAATGTAAAAACAAATAGGAAACAAATTGATAACACTTAATTTTATTTGTAAAATAAAATGGTCCTCCCAAACTATCCCCAAAGTTTCAGGCTCATATCCATTTAAAAAGAAATTCCTTTTCAGATCACTTTTAAGACTTTATACGATAGTCTTTTGCTATAAGCGCAGGGCCAGAATTTCAGCTGTTGTAAATTGCGGTAGATCTATCTGGCCATAGTATAAATATTGTTTTAAAATATTTATTGTTCAAATTTCATTTAAAATATAAATATCAGCTTCAGTACTTTCTCCTCACTGCTATTTTCTTCAGCTGCTGCATGGAATCTTGGGTGTTTCAGTTATACAGACATATTCCCCCTACACAAAACATATGGTCTTTGGCTGATTGATGCACTTAGATCTGTAGGGGTGGGCAAACAACAGCCTGTGAGCCACGTCCAGCCCATCAGACCTTTAAATATGGCCCTTGAGCTCCTGCTAGGGAGCGGGGTCAGGAGTTTGTCTCACTCTGTGCGTGCTGTGGCTTCGCGCAACTCCCAGAAGCAGCGGCATGTCCCCACTCCGGCTCCTATGCGTAGGGGCAGCCAGGGGGCTCCGCACGCTGCCCCCACCCCAAGCGCTGGCACTGCAGCCAATGGGAGCTTCAGGAGTGGTGCCTGCGGATGGGGCAGCACACAGAGCCGCCTGGCCACACCTCCACATAGGAGCTAGAGGGGAGACGTGCCGCTGCTTCCGGGAGCTGCTTAAGGTAAGCCCTGCCCGGAGCCCTCTCCTGCACTCCTAACCTCTCAACCCCAGCCTGGAGTCCCCTCCCCCGCACCCTTAACCCCTCACTTCTGGCCTCACCCTGGAACCTACACCCCCAGCCCAGAGCCCCTCCCACACCCCAACCCACTGTCCCTTCCCATATTCTAAACCCCTCTGCTCCAAACCCAGCCCCCTCCTACACTGCAAACCCCTCATCCCTGGCACCACCCCAGAGCCCACACCTCCAGCCGGAGCCCTCACCCCCTCCCACAACCCAACCCCCAATTTTGTGAGCATTCATGGCCCGCCATACAATTTCCATACCCAGATGTGTCCCTCAGGCCAGAAAGTTTGCCCACCCCTGATCTGGAGGGTCAAATTCTCCTTGTTTATAGTCTTTTGATTTCAATAGAATTATACCCATGCAACCGAGAGGAAAATCTGACTCTTAATATTTAATTAATACCAAAGATCAGCCAAAGACCATTCTCTTTCCCTAATCATACATCTTGTAAACAAGATATTAGAGTGCAGCAATATTTAAACTCTAGAGTAAATGTACACTAGACTGATATTTTGAAAATGAAAAGGTTCTGAATTGGCCAAGTGGCCCCAGCACAAGGGTTTTAAAGGTAGGGATTTCTCAGATCTGGGCCTTTGGGAAGTCCTGAGAATCAAGCAATTCAGCCGAGTACTGGGGAGGTCAGGAATGAAAACAACTTTACACTTATTTGCAAGAATCAGTCAACTCCTGATCCTGCTGCAATAGCGGATGCATACAACATAGGCATGATTTTTTTTTTCTGAGCATTGCCTGCTTTTTTCAATTGGTAGCACTGAGCAGAGGGCCGGGGGTATGGCAGGAGTAAGCAAGGCATGATAAGTAATTCTTCCACTCTATTGAGTGCTGAT
Organism: Terrapene triunguis; assembly: GCF_002925995.2. Taxonomy (NCBI): domain Eukaryota; kingdom Metazoa; phylum Chordata; order Testudines; family Emydidae; genus Terrapene; species Terrapene triunguis. The sequence continues at coordinate 8,073,812 of NW_020664381.1, forward strand.
AAGGCCTCAGCTGGAGTAATGGGTCCAGTTCTGGGCGCCACATTTCAGGAAAGTGGACAAATTGGAGAAAGTCCGGAGGAGAGCAACACAAATGATTAAAAGTCTAGAAAACATGACCTATGAAGAAACATTGAAAAAAACTGGGTTTAGTCTGGAAAAGAAAAGACTGAGGGGGGACCTGATAACAGTTTTCAAATACATAAAAGGTTGTTACAAAGAAGAGGCAGGCCAGGGGCCCATGGCCCCATCACTTTTAAAAGTGGGAGGCTATGCCCTCCCCCTTTTTACTGGCCATAAGGACGAACATTGTGGGGGGAGGGAAAGAGAGGTGGATAGGAGCGAGTAGAGGGCAGGTTCTTAGGAGGATGAGGTGGTGTGGGGGCGGAGCCATGGTTCGGGCACTGGTGGCCCCCTACTTTTAGGGAGCTTCCGCCACTCCTGGGAGGAGAGTGAAAAACTGTTCTTCTTACCCTCTGAGGACAGGAGAAGCAGCAATGGGCTTAAATTGCAGCAAGGGCAGTTTAAGTTGGACATTAGGAAAAACTTCCTGTCAGGGTGGTTAAGCCCTGGAATAAATTGCCTAGGGAGGTTGTGGAATCATTAGAGCAGGTTAGACAAACACCTGTCAGGAATGGTCTAGTTCAGGGGTTGGCAACCTATGGCATGCGTGCCAAAGACGGCACGCGAGCCGATTTTTAATGGCACGCCGCAGCCGGTCTGGGGTCCTGGCCGCCGGCCCCTTGCTAGCTGGGGTCCCGGCCGCCGGCCCCGCTCAGCCCGCTGCCAGCTCCTTGCCAGCCGGGGTCCTGGCCACAGGCCCCGTTCAGCCCGCTGCCGGCATAGGTGAACGGAACCCCGGGCCGACAGGGGGCTGAGCAGGCCGGCGGCGTAAGATCAGCATTTTAATTTAATTTTAAATGAAGCTTCTTAAACATTTTGAAAACCTTGTTTACTTTACATACAACAGTAGTTTAGTTATATAATATAGACTTATAGAGAGAGACCTTCTAAAAAATGTTAAAATGTATTACCGGCACGCGAAACGTTAAATTAGAGTGACTAAATGAAGACTCAGTACACCACTTCTGAAAGGCTGCCGACCCCTGGTCTAGTTATTACTTAGCCTCAAGTGCAGGGGACTGGACTAGATGACCTGTTGAGGTCCCTTCCAGTCCTACACTTCTATGGTTCTATAATCAGTCCCCTTGGAGAACTACCCAACCAACCTCTCTCAACTCCCATAGTGCCAGGAGGCAAATTCTGGACATCTGTCTCTGCCCTGTGCCATGGATGTGTTTCAGCACAATGTCCTTTGTTGGGAGCTATGGGGCCGGGAAGAAAACATGCCTGCCTCAAGTGGTTTGAGCCTGCAACCAGGCCAGAAAGCCAGGCTTGTCCTAGGGCTGTGTAGAGGGGAAAGCCTGAGATGGTGTTGGCCAAACATCCAAATTTAAGGGCAAAATCCTAGCCCCCTTGAAGTAGATGGGAGTTTTGTCATCCAGGTCGGGGGGAAAGAGGGGAGGGGGCAGGATTGCACCAAGTTCTCCCCGGGATCTAAAACGACCTAATTATCTTCCCTCAACCCCCTCCTCCCAACTCTCTTTGTGGGGCTGCCTACAGACCAGGTGACAAGGGTTTGGCTGCTGGCACACAGCCCCGCCTGGGAGCCAAGCCCCTCTCAGCCTGCCCTGGGGCTCTGCAGCCCGCCTTCCCCTTGGCCCCACGCTGGGGCTAGAAGCTCTCTGGGGGAGGGCCCGGCTCTGCTCTACGTGCGCCCAGGGCTCCTGCGCCACGGCTAGTTCCCCGGCCGAGCCACTGGGGGGAGGCGCCGTCGCCTGCGCACTGGGGGCTCCCTTGGGAAAGGGGCGCTGGCGGGGAAAGTGTCGGAGCCCCGCTGTGGTACACGTGGCCTCGGACCCGCGGGGAAGTAGCCAAGCGACCCCCTACCGCCACCCGGCAGGAGCGGCCCCGGCACTCACCCGAGTGACTCGACCAGAGAAGGCAGCCGGCCACCAGCGCCAGGAAACGCCGGGCCATGGCCAGGGGCTCGGGGTCCCTCTGGCTGCCCGCGGGGTGCGGCAGGGGCGCCCGTCTGGCTGCTGCCCAGCGGAGACCCCCAGCTCGCCGCCCCGCAGTACTTTCCCAGCCCGGCACCTGGTCCCGCCTCCGCACTGGGCGAGCCCTCTGCGACAGTCCCCAGCCCGGCCCTCCTCTCCTTCCTGCAGGTGAACTCCGTCCCCTGTGCGGCGCGCCAGGAGGAAACGCGCCGCCCGCTGCGCTCGCAAACGCCCCCGCAGTAGCCGGGCCCTGCGCCTTGCAGAGCAGCAGCAGCGGGGCTCAATGGGGCAAGGCGAAAGCTCCGGGGGGCGGAGGCGTTTGGTGGCAGCTCCCTGTATCCCGCTGGGGGCCGGAGGACAAACCAATGCCTCGCCATCTCCGGGCGGACTGAGCGCCCAGGCCCTGGGAGGGAGAAACCCAGCGCCGAGATCATTCGAGTCCCCCGACTGGGCGTAAATCGATCTTTTTGGCTGTCCCCTCGTTTTCCACCCACGAGCTCGTTCTCCTGGTGTGGATTTCTTGTCCTACCTTCTTGTATTGTAGCAAAGGTGGTGGGCGGGAGTTTACAATAAAAAGACGCTGTTTAGTACTGCAGCTTTGTAACTTTTACTGTACCACTTTGTAACTATCAAAGAGAAACGATCCCTTCTTCCATGTACCCACCCCTGGAACAAATCATGCTGGGGCAAAAGCCGTTGGTTGCTAATAAAAGGGGAAATATAACTCTCTTTATGAATATAGTATATTTTTTCTGGGACCATCTGTCCTCTTTGGGATATTTATATATATTTACTATAATGACAATCTTACCTACTGCACATACATATTAAAAGTCTCTTAACAATCATACATTTGTAGCTATTCCCAATGGATCAGACCCTGTTTAGATACAGAGCATCTTCAGCTGCCATTGAAATCAATAGAGTTAACAGTGCTCAGCACATACACCAGTATACATCTAGATCAGTGATTCTCAAGCAGAGGTACGTGTACCCATTGGGGTACACAGAGGTCTTCCAAAGGCTATATCAACTCATCTAGATAATTTGCCTAGTTTTACAACAAGCTACATAAAAAGCACTAGCAAAACTGGTACAAACTAAAATTTCATACAGACAATGACTTGTTTATACTGCTCTATATACTACATACAATATTTATATTTCAATTGATTTATTTTATAATTATATGGTAAAAATGAGAACATATGCAATGTTTCAGTAATAGTGGGCTGTGACACTTTTTTGTATTTTTATGCCTGATTTTGTAAGCAAGTAGTTGTTAAGTGAGGTGAAACTTGGGGGTATGCAAGACAAATCAGACTCCTGAAAGGGGCACAGTAGTCTGGAAAGGTTGAGAACTACTGATCTAGATACTCCCCATCACTACAGTACCTAAGTGCCTTGCAAACTTTAGTTCATCTTCACAGCACCCCAGCGATCTAGAGAAATATTATCCCCACTTGAGAGAGGAGGAACAGAAGTACTGTACAGGGACATTAAGGGCCTGATTAGATGTAAGTAGTCCCATGACTTCAGTCTTCTCAGGCCAGGTCTACACTACACATTTACTTTGGTATAACTACATCACTCTGAGGTGTGAAACCTATGTCAGCTGGAGAGATTCTTACAGTAGGACAATAGAACCAATTGCATCAGGAAGTTGTGGAAGCTCCTTAGCTGGAGGTTTTCAAAAGGAGGCTGGATCTATCATAGAAGATTAGGGTTGGAAGGAACCTCAGGAGGTCATCTAGTCCAACCCCCTGCTCAAAGCAGGACCAACACCAACTAAATCATCCCAGCCAGGGCTTTGTCAGGCTGGGCCTTAAAAACCTCTAAGGATGGAGATTCCACCACCTCCCTAGGTAACCCATTCCAGTGCTTCACCTCCCTCCTAGTGAAATAGTGTTTCCTAATATCCAACCTAGACCTCCCCCACTGCAACTTGAGACCATTGCTCCTTGTTCTGTTGTCTGCCACCACTGAGAACAGCCAAGCTCCATCCTCTTTGAAACCCCCCTTCAGGTAGTTGAAGGCTGCTATCAAATCCCCCCTCACTCTTCTGCAGACTAAACAAGCCAAGTTCCCTCAGCCTCTCCTTGGAAGTCATGTGCCCCAGCCCCCTGATCATTTTCGTTGCCCTCCGCTGGACTCTCTCCAATTTGTCCACATCCTTTCTGTAGTGGGGGGCCCAAAACTGGACGCAATACTTCAGATATGGCCTCACCGTTGCCGAATAGAGGGGAATAATCACTTTCCTCGATCTGCTGGCAGTGCTCCTACTAATGCAGCCCAATATGCCATTAGCCTTCTTGGCAACAAGGACACACTGCTGACTCATATCCAGCTTCTCATCCACTGTAATCCCTAGGTTCTTTTCTGCAGAGCTGCTGCTTAGCCAGTTGGTCCCCAGCCTGTAGCAGTGCATGGGATTCTATTGTCCTAAGTGCAGGACTCTGCACTTGTCCTTGTTGAACCTCATCAGATTTCTTTTGGCCTGATCTGTCTTGGCTGGTTTAGACACAACAAATTCTGCATCTTGGCAGGGGGATAGACTACATGACTCTTGTGGTCCCTTCTCACCCTATGATTCTATGAAAGGGGGAAGGTTGGGAGAGATTCATGAAATCTCCATGCCTGGTGTAAGTACACAGGAGAGAGAAAGTCAGCTAAATGAAGATAAACCAGGAGATAATGGAACACCACTAGGCAACAGTATGGACAGCAAGGAGAAACAAAATACAAATATTGATTGGCATAGTAGGCAGGTAGGTGTTACACTTAGGGTATGTCTACACTGCAGGCTTCTTTTGGCAGCGTGTAGAGTACATACTTGGGTAGCGCCCCCCTCCCAGCACAAGTATAAACAGGACTGTAGAGAGTAAGGCATGGCATAGGAGGGTAAAGTCATGCCTGAAGGGTGTGGATATATACCTGAATACATGCCCTATATGGCTCTCTACTCACCCAAACCATGCCTTCCGTGGACACTGCTATTTGTAGTAGTGTAGTGTCCTGTTGCTGGAGCCTTTTCTCTCCTCAGGAAAAGACTCCAGCAGCAGGGAAAGGCTCTGGAAGGGGCAAGGCAGCAGGGAAAAGTTCCACCAGCTCCTCTGTTGCTGAAGCCTTTCCCTGATACAGGGAAAGACTGGCAGTGGGGAAAAGCTCTGGAAGGGGCGAGGCAGCGGGGAAAGGCTTAGCTTCCTTTGCCGTCTCCTCCCGTCTAAAGCCTTTCCTTGCCACAGTGAAAGGCTCCAGCAGCAGGGAGCTGCTGAAGCTTTTCTCCGCTGTCTCCCTCTTCCTGAGCCTTTCACTGACACACGTAGTTGCGCTCTACAGTGTGGACAGGGTATGCCTTTCAATGCGGCATGTAACTACATGCACACTACACGTCACCTCCAGTGGTGTGTAGTGTAGATGTAGCCCCATTGAAAAGACTTCATCCAGTCTGGCTAGAAAACTGGGTGAGATGCAAGAAAAACAACTGAAATGCTTGTACATGGATGCAAAGGGTCTGGACAATAAAATGGAGGAACTGGAACTACTGGTGCCATAGGTCAAACCAGATATAGGGATAACAGAAACGTTGTGGATTAGCTCTCATGACTGGAATCAGGGCCGGCTCCAGGGTTTTGGCCGCCCCTAGCGCCCCCCCCCCCCCAAAAAAAAGCCACGATCGCGATCTGCGGCGGCAATTCGGCGGATGGTTCCTCACTCCCGCTGGGAGTGAAGGACCTCCCACCGAATTGCCGCCGAATAGCTGGACCTGCCGCCCCTCTCCGGAGTGGCTGCCCCAAGCACCTGCTTGCCAAGCTGGTACCTGGAGCCGGCCCTGACTGGAATACAGGTATTGAAGGGTATGTGCTGTTTAGGAGAGATAGGAATAACAGTAAAGGTGGTGGGGTAGTGTAGTACATCAATGAAGCAGCAAACTGAAAAGAAATACAAAGGGATACTATGGGCAAGAGAGAATCTGTTTGAGTCAAAATAACTTTGCGGAAGGATTGTAAAAGAGGTTCTGTTGGGATAATGTTAGGGGTCTACTGTAGACCCCCAGGGTCAGTCTCGGATATGGATAGTGATCTCTTTGGTATTATTAGAAAAATAAATACTACCCGGAATTGTGTCATAATAGGAGACTAGCTTCCTGGATATCGATTGCAGAATAAATGTTACTAATACTGGTAGGCCCCCTTATTCCTGTATGTGATAGATGACAGTTTTCTTCCTCAAATTGTTTCTGAACCAACAAGAAGTGATGCAATTTTAGACTTGGCTTTTGTTAGCAGTGCAGACATCCTAGAAGAGCTGGTCATAGGAAATAACCTTGAGTTGAGCCATCACCAGCTGATTCAGTTTAAATTAAATGGGAGGATTATCAAAACCAGGTCATCAACTATGATTTTTTATTTCAAATGGGCAGATTTGGGGAAATTAAGGGAACTAGTTAAAGAAATGAGCTGGACTGCAGAGCTAAAGGACTTAAATGTGGAGGAGGCTTGGAATTTCTTCATATCAACAATACAAAATTATCTGAAATTTGCATCCCAAGAAAGGGGAAAAAACATGTAGAGAAAGGCTCCAGCCCCAGCTGAATGAATAACCATTTCAAAAAGATTATTAGGAGTAAGCAGAGAGCCTATAGGGACTGGAAAAAGGGGTTGATTAGCAAAGAAAGCTACATTATGGAGGTTAGAAAATGTAGAAATAAAGTGAGAATTGCTAAAAGTCTAGCTGAATTAGCTCTTGCCCAAGAAATTAAAATAAATAATGAGAGTTTTTTTAGTTATATAAAAAGAGAATAAGGAAAGATGAGGTTGGGCTGTTAGGCTGCATGGATGAGGAGGAGTTTAAAGATAATCCATGTATGGCCCAAAAAGTAAATGAATACTTTGTCTTGGTTTTCAGTAAGGATGATTATATGGACCGTGTGCATGAAGGCAGTATGGCTGATGGAAATGAGTGTCTAGAAATGGAAATTACCACATTTGAGGTGGAAGAAAATCTTAAAGAGCTTACTGGGCTGAAATCAGGGGGATTGTGTTGCCGGCACAGAGGCCCGAGGACAGCAACAGGGGGTTTGTTGCCCGGTGTGCTTCGCGACAATAAACACACTGGCGTGGAGAAGCAAACAAAGTTTATTTGGGATTCCAAAGCGGTGCTAGGAGACAGGCACGTCTCAGATCAAGCACACTATTATAAGCAGGTTTTTTTAATACATTTTTGCAGCTAAGCCTTACCCCCCCTTTCCCTTCCTTCCTCCCCCTCTACCCCTCCCTTTCCTGGTAACAGTTACTAAGCAAATAACAATTACATTTAAGCAGTTAAGTCATTTTTGGCAGCTATAAGCCTAGCTTGTTAGTAACTTCTTTAAACTGTTATCTTGTCCTTTTCCCCTTTGAACTGTTATTTTCCCTTCAGCCAGAAACATGCAGGCCTCATTATTACCGCTTGATACCGGTGTGAGCAGGGGGGTGCACACAGATAACTGGTTGCTTACATATTTCAATTGCACCTGGCTTTTGAGGTTGATTAGAGTTTAAACATGGAAGAAGTTTGGTTCATATAGGCCTAGTGCAGGAAGGCTTCATTGACACTTTGTGGCCTTCCACCCTCCCGAGTTACCTAGGGTTATGCCTAGTGACACCAACAATTGGATACATTCCATCCCAGAATACTGAAAGAACTGGCACACGAGATTGCTAGTTCAATAGCAATGATTTTTAATAAATCTATCTATTCAGGGGTAGTACCATATGACTGGAGAATAGCTTATGTCATACCTATACTTTAAAAAGGAAAAAAAGTGATCCAGGTAATTACAAACCTGTTAGTCTGACCTTAGTAGTATGCAAGGCTTTAGAACAAATTATAAAGGAAAAAATAATTAAATTCATGGAGGTAAATGGTAAAAGGGATGTAATGTAACATGGATTTACCAAAGGTAGATCACACTAAACTAACTTGATTTCCTCTGAGAAAATAACTGATTTTATAGATAAGGGAAGTGCAGTAGATCTAATATACTTGGACTTCAAGAAAGTGTTTGAGATGGTAGCATATAGGTAATTAGTTAAATTAGGGAAGATGGGGGATCAGTACAAGAACTGTAAGGTGAATAAAGGAATGGGCCAATGGGGAAAAGACAATGGGTTGTGCAGAAGCGTGAATTATCAGACTGAGGGGAAGTTACTTGTGGAGTTGCTCAAGGATGGGTCTTGGGACCAATCTTATTTGATATTTTTATTAATGACCTTGGCACAAAAAGCAGCAGAGGGCTAATGAAATGTGCTGATGATACAAAGTTGGGAGGCATTGTCAGTATAGAGGAGGATCGGACTTGCTGGGGTCTGGAAGGATTCCCCCCTCTCCCCTCCCCCCGCAATGTATTCTGTTTTGTTTTTAAAATCTCCTTCCTCTGAAGCATCAGGAGTGGCCATGGCTGGAGATGGGACATTGGATAGGGAGGGTCCAGGCTCTGAGGTGCCACTGACCATTCTCTCTCTCAGGTGCTTGGCTGTCTGGTTCTTACTCATATGCTCAGGGTCTAACTGATCACCCAACATATATGGGGCCAGGAAGGAATTTCCCCCCAAGTCAAATTGGCAATGAACCCGGGGGATTTTTACTTTCTTCTGCAGCGTGTGGGTGCAGGTCACTTGCCAAGATTATCTAGCTATATCTCACTTAATCATTTCCCTGCCATTGCAGGGCCTTGGGCACTGGTGCACCTTGGTACCTCCTATTCTCTGCCCGTGGCACATAATAGTCTAGTCTCCTGTGGCAGGTTGTAATTCTTTGTTCTAATTTTGGTTGTTGGGTTTAGTGTGTGGGTGCCTGGTGGCGCTGATGGCCTGTGATATACAGGAGGTCGGATGAGATGATCTGGTGGTCCCTTCTGGCCTTAAACTCTATGACTGTAATTATTGGTATTTTATTATAAATGATGACAAAAATTCATTATGTAACTGTAGGCATGGAGATCAGTGTACAAATGGAATAATTGCATGAATTGAAATAGACAAACACAGGACAAATCACAAAGTTCATATTCAGCCCCTTCTTAATCAAAACTCTCAGGGAAATCAATGGGAGTTTTTACCTGAACAAGGGGCTAAGTAAAAGTTATGGATTTCAGGATTCGGTCCACAATGAATAGACTGAAGGATCCAACACCATGAGTATGATGATTTTGCATTCATACTTTCATAATCAATGCTCATTTAAGTGAAAATACATTTGTCAGTTGGGAATGCCAGTCCTTTATCAGAGGTGGATCAGTGCATTCTTTCTGGTTTGTGCATCATCTTCAGTAATAAAAGATTCTGCAGGCCAAATTCTGCCTTCAGTTACATCTGTATAGTCTCATTGTCCTCAGTTATGGACTGGATTGCACAGGAGTAGGGTTGTACAGGTGTAAGTAAAGACATACTTTGAAGACATCATTGAACAGATGGCCTTATCAATTGAGTTAATATAAGAATTGCCATACTGGGTCAGATCAATGGTCCTTCTAGCCCAGGATCCTGTCTTCCGAAGTGTCCAATGCTAGGTGCTTCATAGGGAATAAACAGACCAGGGCAATTATTAATCCATCCCCTCTTATCCAGTCCCCGTATTTGCCAGCCAGAGGCTTTGGAACATCCAGAGCATGGGGTTGCATCCCTGACCATCTTGGCTAACAGCCATTAATGGACCTATCCTCCATGAGCTTATCTAATTCTTTTTTGAACCCAGTTATAGTTTTGGCCTTCACAACATCCCCTGGCAATGAGTTCCACAGGTTGCTGTGCGTTGTGTGAAGAAATACTTCCTTACATTTGTTTTAAACCTGCTGCCTATTAATTTCATTGGGTGATCCCTGGTTCTTGTGTTAACTAGGTGACCAGACAGCAAGTGTAAGAAATCGGGACAGGGGGTGGGGGGTAATAGGTGCCTATATAAGAAAAAGCCCCCAAAATCAGGACTGTCCCTATAAAATTGGGATATCTGGTCACCCTAGTGTTAACTGAATAGGTAAATAACACTTCCTTATTCACTTTCTCCACGCCATTTGTGATTTTATAGACCTCTAGCCTACCTCTCCTTAGCTGTCTCTTTTCCAAACTGAACAGTCTGTCTTTTTAATCTCTCCTCATATGGAAGCTGTTCCATAACCTAAATCATTTTTGTTGCCCTTCTCTCTACTTTCTTCATTTCTAATACAGTAACTCCTCACTTAACGTCATCCCGGTGAACGTTGTTTCGTTGTTACATTGCTGATCAATTAGAGAACATGCTAGTTTATAACGTTGTTTGGCAGCCGCCTGCTTTGTCCACTGCTTGCAGAAAGAGGAACCCATTGGAGCTAGCTGGTGGGGGGCTTGGAACCAGGGTGGACCGGCAGCCCCCCATCAGCTCCCCTAAGTTCCCTGTGTGGCAGCCACCCAGCAGGCTATCAATTGCCGGGCAGTTCAGTTGTCCCTCCCCCCATTGCCATGTGCTGCTCCTGCCCTCTGCTTTGGAGCTGCTCCCGGGAGCCTTCTGCTTGCTGTGCGGGGGGGGGGGGGGGGGGGGGGGGGGGTGGAGGGGGCTAATGTCAGGGGGTCCCCCTCCCCTCCCCCATCTCCACAGAGCGGGGAGGGGGGGAACATGACAGGGCTCAGGATGGAGGGAGCTTTCGGGCAGCAGCAGCTGTCTCAACTTGCTGATCTACTTAGGGCTTGTCTACACTTACATTTTATAGTGCTCTAACTTGCTGGCTCAGGGGTATGAAAAATCACCCCCCTGAGCACAGCAAGTCTGGAGGTGGATTACCAGGAGCACTGAGAGAGCTCTCTCCCAGCACTCATGCGTGACCACACTCACAGTTCAAAGCGCTGCTGGGGGAGCATTCCCATGGCAGCGCTTTGAAGTTTCCAGTGTAGACATACCCTTAGAGTGGGGTCAGTGTACCTAAAGGGGCAATGCGTCTCTCTCTCTCTCTCTCACAGGGTGTGTCTCTGTCTTTCTCTGCCATGCTGTCTCCCCTCCCTCCATTCCTGCTGCCTTGTAGAGTGTGAGGCTACATTAACAACATGTTAACCCTTGAGGGCTCAGCCGAGTACTAGTTCATCATTTAGCAGTAAGGCATTCCCTGGGAAATATCCCACCCTCTTCCACCCACTGACTTCACCACCTCAACCAAGCTTCACAATCATCATTGGTGTGTACAGTATTAAATTGTTTGTTTAAAATTTATACTGCGTGTGTGTATAAAAAATATTTCCCTGGAACCTAACCCCCCCATTTATGTTAATTCTTATGGGGAAATTGGATTAGCTCAACATCATTTTGCTTAAAGTAGCATTTTTCAGGAACATAACTACATACCCCCACCCTCCCTCCCCCCGCTCAGCCCCAGGCCCTGCCCCCACTCCACCCATTCCCCCAAGGCCCCACTCCCGCTCCACCTCTTCCCATCCCTGCTCCACCCCTACCCCTCCTCTTCCTGCCCCCTCCCCCGAGCGCACCCCATCCCTGCTCCTCCCCCTTCCTCCCAGTGCCTCCTGCACGCCGGGTAACAGCTGTTTCCCAGCATGCAAGAGGTGATGGGAGGGAGGGGAGAAGATGAGATGATCAGTGGGGCTGATGGACCCCCAGGGGTCTGCAGACCCCAGTTTGAGAAACACTGCTCTATCATATACATCACCTATTGCTAAAGCACGCATGTGGTTAAACATCTGCCAGCAATTCTATCCTGAAATATCCAAACCCAGTACCAGTTCAGTGTTCCTGCAGTTGCTTGGTATTGTTATGGACCAATTCTCTCTCTTGCCCAAGCTATTCCTAGGCCTACTTTACCTATGCTAACTCGCTTAAGCCAATGTCTTACAGGACACAGGCCCGTAGGTTCCCTCCGTTACATAAAAGGCTAAGCTAGCTCTATGGGCTACAGTTTACTGTCTTTTAACCAGTTACTGATCCATCAGAGGACCTTCCCTCTCATCCCAAGACTGGCTGGCAACGGTTGCCAAGGGACCATAGTCATAACTGGAGCACAGTGCACATGGCCATAGCACCTCCTTGTCTCCTATGCCAGAGCCAGACTGGAACAGAATGTCAGCTCTACATCAGCTAAAAGCTTCCCTATGCTGAGGAAATTCTCATCTGCTAAGAGCTGGTGGCTTTCCAGTGGCACAAAGGGGCCAGAATGAAACACAGAATCTGACTCAAATAGTTTATCTTCATTCTTAAACCTATCCCCAAGATTAGATGGAGCATATATGTACTATCACTAAATATTCCAGAGCAATAGTTACACATTTTCAAAAACTTTATTTTAAAAAGGCATTCACAACACCTCAAAAATATAATGTGGTAGCTGATAATTTTACAAAAAATGTAAAAAATATATATACAAAGTAATAAGGTAATTAAAATAAAATAAAAAAACCCACAAAGACATCCACTTCCATTACCAGTTAGGAATGACCAGTTGCATTAATTTAGCAGCTTGAACTGTGCTCATAAAATATTGTGTGTTTCCTGGTTTCATTACATACTTTCTGGCCATACAGTTTTTTGATTATGTCATTACAAAAAGGAATATTTCCATGCAGCATCATACATTGCATTAGAAGTTCACACTTTAACTTCTGATAGAGATTTTATATCTATGGTACAAGTCTAAATATGTCTACGCCCGGCTAATGAGGCAGCTCATGGTATCCGACACCATCAGGTGGTCCAGAGACATTTATACGGAACACATCACAGGACACTGTCAATACCACATTGAGTAACCGAGACCGCCGACCAGGGAAATAACCCACTTCCTTCCCTGACGGACCCAGGGACGCACCCCACCCATGTACTTATCCGCTACACCGATACTGACTTTGACTCCTTATTCATTCCATGGGTGGCGTACCTTAGCCCACCTATCCACTGACACTTTAAAACCCTTGCACCCCAATCTGGGTCTATGCAGGTTATGTGATATATATGTACCTTTTCATCCTTGCAAACGATACCTGTAAGCCCCCATAACCCAAGCCTGACCCCAGATGTACAGTACCTTGCCTCTTAACTCATGTATATTTTATTTTAAACATTCACTTTAATAACATTTTTATTTCTTAATACCTTATACCAGTGGTCCCCAACCTTTCCGTGTGGCAGGCAACGGACGACTAGCCGCCGAGGAGCGTGGCTGCTTGTCCGGCGGCCAGTAGGCGGGTGCACATAGATGCCCCAGCAGGCGCTATGGCGCCCGCGGGCACCGCGTTGGGGACCACTGCCTTATACTATTTTGAACTGCTTTAATCATCAAGTGAAATCCTGGCTCCAATGAAACATATGGCAAAAGTCCCATTGACGAAGGCCATACGTATAAATCGACCTAACTTATGTCGGCATACAGCTGTCGCAATAATTACACTGCTTGTGCGTGTCCACACTTTGCTCCTTGGGTCGTAGTGCGCATCCTCACCAGGAACACTTGTATCAATTGTACTGTAAGTGTGGGGCATTTTAAAATGGCTCCTGAAAGCCAGTAATAGTCAGCATAAGCAATGCAGAGTCTAGAGTGACTTTGTGTTAACCTAACTATATCAATCTTGAGCCACACGTGGAGGTGGAGTTATTAAGTCGGCTTAGCAACGCAATTACATCGGTGGGAGAGAAATGTAAGTCTAGACACTTCCATAGCTAGGTCGATGTAAGCTGCCTTGTGTCAACATAACTCTGTAGAGTAGACCAGACCTTAAATGGAACCAACATTTCACCTTCAGTGTTTTGCAATGAAATATGCTTTGTGGAAAAATAATAATGCCTTATTTTATACTTCATACTTTTAAAAGAGAGTGCACTTTCTGGATCTGAACCCACCAAATGTGCTATGACCATCTACTAGTTGGCTGGTCCCTGTTTCACTATAGATAGAAGTAAATGCTGAATTTGTTTAAACATTATCAATATAGGAGATACAGTTCAGGAACAATGTCAGTTTTCATTCTTTTCCCATGGTTTTCACTTGATCAGCTTTCTCTGCATAATCAACTTCTGTGTACGATTAATTCATTTACAGGAATGCAGCATTACTCTATTGTTTGCAATGGTTAAAACATATTGCAAAGTAACCCCCCATATAGAGCAGGCCTTCCTGAGACTGCTTGTGGAGATTACTTTGTGGTGAGACACCCATATGGTAACATCATTATTTCTGTTTCTCATGGTGAATTTTTGGTAAAGGTTTACTACTTATTAACACTTAAAGCAGACTTGTCTGTGGACCACAACGTGTGAGAATTCACAAAGTTTAATAACTGGCATATACTGTTGATACATATATTTACCTTCAGATCTGTACTTCGCTTTTATGTGTGTGAAATACAGCTAGTATTGTACACTAAAAGCTTGTCTGCACAACGGGTTTAGTTTGTTCTCAGCTGATGCGTACCAGTTGGTGCCCAATACATAACTTGCTCTAACAGCATGCATATGGGACAGTTGTGCCTTCTTTCAATTTGCATGATTTCGTACACATGGTGGAGGCTTTGTGCATACTAAGCGTGTGGCATTTTGGGTGAGTATCTGATAGTCCTTTGCTTTGCTGTTGAGCTGTGTGCATTCTGGGATTTCTCTCGCTGCACACTGTGAAATGCATTGCAGAAACCAGTGGAATTCTGGGACTTGAGGTAAAATTCAGAATTCCATGATTTTGCTCCATCTACCCTGATTCGATTCCTCTCTATCAGGGAAGGCTAGCACCATTTTTGAACTGCTGTTGGCCAGCATGGAGGCAACAATGATCCACACCACAATTCTGGCAACTATGAGTATACGCAGAGGCTGTCTGGACTTTATTTGAGCTCAGAGTGCTGGGTGGCTTTGGCCTCCAATCAACAAGCAGCTGCTGTGGCTACCCAGCAGCAGTAGCAGAGGAACGAGCAGGACATCGAGCAACTGCTACTGAACTCTTCCTGGAGCAGCTTCACTTGGTGCTGTGCCATTTCTGGCTCAGGAAACCAGCACTGATTGGTGGGGCAGGATTGTTCTGAGGATCTGGGATGACCAGCGGTGGCAACAGAATTTCAGAAGAGTGAAGGCAATCTTTTCCGAGATCTGTGCTGAACTAGCTGCAGTGCCACCATACCAACATGTAAAGTCCCATAACCCACTGAGAAATGGGTTTCCATCACCATCTGGAAGCTGGCCACCCCAACTGTTACTGGTCCATAGCCAACCAATTTGATGTGGGGCGATCGACTATTGGAGGCATTGTCACGCAGGTGTGTGCTGGCATGCAGAAGGTACTGTTGCACCAGGTTATAAATCTTGGTAATGCTCAGATTATTGATGGCTATGCATGTAAGGGTTTCCTGAATTGTACTGGGGCAACTGATGGGGCCCACATGCCTATCATTTGACCCCACAAAGCAGTGTGGGACAGATGTTGGAGGAGTGCTAAAGTAGCACAAAGCAACATTGTGCAGACATGAGCGATAGTCTGCACTAACTCAATTTTCACTGAACTTAGTACACTTTGACGGAGGACTCCAGAATTTGCACCAAGTTAAGAGTTAGGGTTTGCCTCATGTGTACATAGGTATTTTCAATCTGCACTAACTTGAGTTAGACTGGACTAAACCCCTTGTGTAGAGAAGCCCTAAGCTACCAAAACACTGTTCATTAATACATGAGTCCTGCATGCTTTTATAACATACAGGCATATATTTAGAATGTAAAAAATGCAGAGTTCATCAGAAGCTGAATTGTATGTTCAAACCAGAAAGAGATACTCTGAAACATGACCAATTGTTTATTCATGTTTTATAAAGTGGTTCTTGCTTTCACCAATTCATCTCCTTATGTATTCAGAATCTGATGCATCACTTTCATCCGAGACACTAGGTTTTTGCCATTCGTGTGAGATGTTATGACAAACTGGCTTCTTAACATCTACTGTGTTAGTAAAAAATTTTGATTCAAGTGCATCAGAAGCACTAGAATCTTGCAAGTCAACTGCATCCTTTTGGTGGGAGATTAATGTTGCAGAATCATCCCAGGTCTTGTCAGGGTCTCCCAGCATCACAGTATTTAAGTTTATGTTAAAGCAAGCACTGTTACTTAACTCAGAAGTTGAGGAACTGTTTACTTCAGATGAAGGATGAAAGAACACTCTACTTGTGCTTTCATTTTCTCTAATGACAGATTGATGCTCTTCGGAATTTTCTGTGTCAGAATTCAGAAGTTCAGTTGCTTGACTGCTACTCTCTGCAGATGTACAGTCTATAGTCTGGTGCACGAAGGTGTTTGATTTGGCATGGGAACTTGGAACTCTGCCCAAGATGACATGTCTGGTATATTCACCAGAATTTTCACTATCACTTTCGCTATCATCATCATAACAGTATTCCCACTCCTTTTTTTTCACCTCCTTATACATGACTTGTACAGAGCACACATTTTCAGGATCAGGTTCATGCACTGAGCAATGTAATTTATTTGTGGTTTCCTAAAAAAACAAAACAAAACAAAAACACACACACAAAAATTACACACAGATAAGAGTATAAGAAAGTAATCTTGTTATTTACTTTAACAACTGCCTCACCACTTTGCACTTATACTAGTACACAGGCGAAAGTGTTCAGAAGTCAATGGATCACCCCAATAGAAATGTTTTGGCATTATCTTTCAAAGCTCTGAGAATCCAGAAGTCTTCCCCCTCCTGCACTCAAAAAAGAATGGCATCCTGCTCCAAAACAGAAACACAGAGAACTGGATAGACTCTGCAATTGCGTATTCGTTCCAAATAAGATCAGAAATGACCTTATGCTTTTCTCCAAAGAAAACCCCAGATGGAAGGCACTGTGTTTTCAAGATGTACTTTTGTGGGATTTTCTCTGTTGAAGAGTGTCAAATATATTTTGTGGCAAGGTTTTGAAGAACAAGGAAAAGGGGAGGGAAAAGAAAAGTTTCCAGCTCTCTTTGCAGAGACAAATTTCCAGGACTGAAAGCTCATCTTTGAAAAGAAAATGGGTTCAGCGGGTAGTCCTGAAACTCTTCAGTACACTGCTTAACTAATGCTTTATATTTCCTTCTTGGAAGCTAAGGATCAACTTTTAAAGCCCTTTTAATATTTGCCACCTGTACAAAATCTTATATGTATATATAATATCCTAGCTGTATGAATTCTGTAAAAGACATTTTCTCTCATAACAAACCTGAGAAAGATTGTTTTAGTCAAAATATGTGAGACAATGTACAATGTATTTCACCAATTAAATTTCCTTTTTTCTACTAGTCTCACCATTAATCCCCAATCATGGATTTTGTCTTCATCTGTACAGTGACTGGAGACAGTTACTTTAAAGTCTATGCAGGGGATGTTGGCCCTGCCTACCTGGCCAACCACCAGAAGAGTTATTCTAAACCAGGGGTGGGCAAACTTTTTGGGCCGAGGGCCACATCTGGGTGGGAAAATAGTATGCAGGACCGGGGCAGGGGGTTGGGGTGTGGAAAGGAGTGTGGGGTGTGGGAGGGGGTGCAGTGTGCAGGAAGGGGCTCAGGGCAAGGGATTGGGGCAGAGGAGGGGTGCAGGGTGTATGAGGGGGCTCAGAGAAGGGGGTTGGGGTGCAGGAGGGGTGTGGAGTGCAGGAGGCGGCTCAGGGCAGGGGTGCAAGTGGGGTGCGAACTGCGAGAGGGGGCTCAGGGCAGGGGGTTGGGGTGCAGGAGGGGTGCAGGGTGCGGCAGGAGGCTCAGGGCGGGGTTTGGGGTGCACAGGGGTGCAGGATGCAGCAAGGAGCTCAGGGCAGGGAGTTGGGGTGCAGGAGGGGTGCGAGGTGCAGGCAGGGGGCTTAGGGCAGGGAGTTGGGGGGCGGGGTACAGGAGGGGTTTGGGCTCCAGCCCTGCTTACCTCAAGCGGCTCTGGGGTGGCAGCGGTGCACACTGGGGCCAGGGCAGGCTCCCTGCACACCTGTCCTGTCCCTGGCCCTGCGCCACTCCAGGAAGTGCTGCGGCCCCTGGGGGAGGGAGGGCAGAGGGCTCTGCGTGCACTGCCCTTGCCGTGCCTCCAGATACCTCCCCCGAAGCTCCCATTGGCCGCGGTTCCCAGTTCCCGGCCAATGGGAGCTGCAGGGGGCGGTACCTGGAGGCAAGGGCAACGCATGGAGCCCTCTGCCCCCCTGCCCGAGGGCTGCAGGGACGTGGTGCCGGCGGCGCCGTGCGTCGGATCCAAAGCCCTGAGGGGCTGGATCTGGCCCGCAGGCCGTAGTTTGCCCACCCCTGTTCTAAACCTATAAGTACTTAAGTGTTTTCTAGCTTTGACACTTGGTAGTTAATGACAGATTTTGTCATACGTTTGTAGTTGGCTATGAGAAAACATAGCAATTCTAGAATACTCACATGCTAATTTCCTTTCTTCTAGTGAAATTTCCATTCCATTCTCTAGCATAAACTCTCCCCTAATCCTCACTGATATAAGAATACACTAATAAATTATGAAAGAGAGACTGAGGGGATAAGAGAGAAATCCTGAATCCTGTGGCATATCTATTTTGGAACCACTAGTTAGAGCACAGTCCTGGGGATGATTGCAGATCCAGTTTATAACATCTGATATACGAGGAATCTGAAGGCCAGACTTCTTCTATGTATATCTATTTCAGCAAAGATGTTCTTTGCTTGGGAGACTGCTGATGACATTGTAGATCAAGTTCAGGTTTCCTCAGGAATGACGTACCCTGAAGACTTGTATGCTTCCTCAAAGCAACATCTTATCCACCTGGCCAAAGAAGCCCTTCATGACTTGTCTCCTTCACACCCTGGGTGTAATGACATAAGTAAAATACTGGGCTCTTATTCAGTGTGTGATAGATCGATTGTAAGAGCTCTTTTCCACATTTCATCCAGAGTTTTGTCTTTTCTTATGAAGGTGCTGAATTTTTAGCACTTCTTGGTCTCCTGTCCTCTTGTGGACAATAAAAAATATGAAGAACAGCTTTGGGAATTTTTCTGCTGTTGGCCCTCCAGAATGACAGGGGACGAGATCTCCTGCATAATTAGCATGTGTCTTTCCTGACTTCTGAACTTTGGGGACTGGGACATCATAGGTTGGTATGAAATTCTAGGGCATTTACTTCCCCTCTCTGTGTCTGTTTTTCCTCCACATCTTTGTGTACCTTGTCTATTTAGAGTGTAAGATCTTCAAGGTGTCCATAGATTTTAAATTGTGACTTCATGCCATAAAGGCTCTAGCCAAACCAGCAGAAAATAGAGCCACTTTCAGGGCAGCTGATGATTCAAACTCTTTTCTCAGGAAGCGCTCTGCCTCTGGTAACAGGGTTTCTCTCTCTCTCTCTCTCTCTCTCACACTCTCTCTCTCTCCACCTGAGACAATACCTACATTCTTTGGCAATGAAGCCACCTCAGCTTCAATTCTCAGAATCTTTGTGTTCCTGGATCTTATCAAGAGCTAAGGCTTGCCTGCTTAGCTGCTTGCCTTTGTCTGGCAATGCCCATTCAAATCTTACCATATCCTTGAAAGAAGTAAAAGTGCAAAGCATGTCTAATTTGACTTTGCAGGGCAGATAGTTGCCAGGGGACAGTTTGTTTCATCTTCTCAGAAACAGGTTTAGCTGGCTGTTTGTAAATGGCATTTTCTCATTTTTCTTCTCAAGGCTTCAAACTCTTCTTTCAAGAAAACAATGTACAGACTACAGTCTACTTTAGCACAGATAATTCACCGTTCTCTGTGTAAGAGGAACTTGAGGAATCAGACAGAGAAGCTCTGTGCTTTTTAGGCTGCCCCTTGGGCTCCCTGAATTTCTTGGGCTTCTTAGATTTTGTCGTCGCCCCCTTTCTGTGCTTTTTTAGCAGGGGCCTCCCAAGTCTCACACACAAACTTCTCTTCTACCTTGCATCTAGAGGATTTCAGTCTGTCTGGGGAAAGCTTTTGATACCATCTCCCACAGTATTCTTGCCAGCAAGTTAAAGAAGTATGGGCTGGATGAATGGACTACAAGATGAATAGAAAGCTGGCTAGATCATTGGGCTCAACGGGTAGTGATCAATGGCTCCATGTCTAGTTGGCAGCCGGTATCAAGTGGAGTGCCCCAAGGGTCAGTCCTGGGGCTGGTTTTGTTCAATATCTTCATTAATGATCTGGAGGATGGCGTGGATTGCACCCTCCGCAAGTTTGCAGATGACACTAAACTGGGAGGAGTGGTAGATATGCTGGAGGGTAGGGATAGGATACAGAGGGACTTAGACAAATTAGAGGATTGGGCCAAAATAAATCTAATGAGGTTCAACAAGGACAAGTGCAGAGTCCTGCACTTAGGACGGAAGAATCCTATGCACTGCTACAAACTAGGGACCGAGTGGCTAGGCAGCAGTTCTGCAGAAAAGGACCTAGGGGTTACAGCGGACGAGAAGCTGGGTATGAGTCAACAGTGTGCCCTTGTTGCCAAGAAGGCTAGCGGCATTTTGGGCTGAATAAGTAGGGGCATTGTCAGCAGATCGAGGGATGTGATCATTCCCCTCTATTCAGCATTGGTGAGGCCTCAATCTGGAGTAGTGTGTTCAGTTTTGGACCCCACACTACAAGAAGGATGTGGAAAAATTGGAAAGAGTCCAGCGGAGGGCAATGAAAATGATCAGGGGGCTGGGGCACATGTCTTACAAGGAGAGGCTGAGGGAACTTGGCTGGTTTAGTCTGCAGAAGAGAAGAATGAGGGGGGATTTGATAGCTGCTTTCAACTACCTGAAAGGGGGTTCCAAAGAGGATGGATCTAGACTGTTCTCAGTGGTAGCAGATGACAGAACAAGGAGTAATGGTCTCAAGTTGCAGTGGGGGAGGTTTAGGTTGGATATTAGGAAAAACTTTGTCACTAGGAGGGTGGTGAAGCACTAGAATGGGTTACCTAGGGAGGTGGTGGAATCTCCTTCCTTAGACGTTTTTAAGGTCAGACTTGACAAATCCCTGGCTGGGATTATTTAGTTGTGGATTGGTCCTGCTTTGAGCAGGGGGTTGGACAAGATGATCTTCTGAGGTCCCTTCCAACCCTGATATTCTATGATTCTATGAAAGAACCTCAGGGGAGAGCATGTTGGAGCATGCTTTGGGGAGTAAGGGAAAACCCCAGCCAAGAGAGGTCACAGTACCCATTTCAGAAGTGGGCAAGGGATGTTAGCATTCTGATTCACAAGGAAGTAGAGCCTTAAAGTGACCCAAAGCACTGCTCATTGCGCCTTTCCTAGGAGAAGGAAATCAGAAATAATGGGCAAATATTTGTTGCTTAACTTTTATCTAATGAACAATATATCTTGCTACTTGCTGTATAAACATTATGAGCCCTTCCCTCTCCCCCACCAGGTAAATTAAATATGAAAAAGACATACCAAAACTTTTGGCCACGGTTTACTTTTTAAGCAAATGAAACCTCCTTTATACAGTCCTAGTAGGAAGATGCCTATTATCAATGAAACAAGTCCACCATTTAGGATTGGAATTATACCATAACCTGCAAATGGGAAAAAAAAACATACTGAGTAAAACCCAATAGATGCAGGAGAGATTTCCAATTTATCTTATTTTATATTACACACTTATTTAAGATTGAAAAGGACAACTCTGCATCACTGAAAACAATTAAAGGGCTATTTGTACAGCCAGCAGTATTAGCCAAAGATATCAGGTACCTCATATGTCATTTATAGGTCCAACCAAATGTCTATCAAAAGATGCTTTCTCTCTTACTGGGATATTTACCAGTTTCCCTTTTCTGAAAATACTATTAAAAACTAAAAAACAGCCATACTGACAACCTGACCCCCTCCCTCACCAAACTTTAAAATATGTGATACCTGCTTGAATGTTGGACCTGGTGATTATACATTTCAAGGCTGAAGGGATGGAATGAAGGTTTAAGGATGCAGCCACAGCAACAGACACACAATAATTTGTATTTGAACGCAAGCTTCCAACAACATAGGTAAAGCTTTCTTCAGAGGTTTCATTCTTAATAGGAATCTGCCACGAAAACAGTATCTTATTGAAACCCGTTTGTCTAAACAGAGTTGTTAAACACTGATTAAAAAAAAACGTGCATAGAATAGCTATTTTAATATCCCATTGTGAAGCTGCACAGTAGCAAGTACACCTGAGTTGTATAGTTGGGGGTGGGGGTAGAGTGGGGAGGAAGCATAGCACTTTTTCAGTTTTCGAGAGAAGGAAAGCAGTTACTAGAGCTCAAGGACTGACCCTACACTTCTGTCCACTGGATTCAATTTATTAAAAGGGTATCATTACAGATAACTCAATCTTACAAGTTCTACATTAGCAAGAAGAGGGTGCACCATAAAACGGCACTTTTGCTGTTCAGTAGAAAAGCTAGCAGTCTTGTATCTACATTCCTTTTCTCTTTCTTCAAATATATCTGTCTTCACAGTGGATTATTAAAGACTTTTAGAAGAGTCCCCTTCAATGGTTTTGATTATTATTGTTCATTACATCTGATCTCAGAAGCTTAGCTGAATTGGGTTGGGTCAGTTCTTAGATAGGGGGCCTAGATGCTGCAGAAAACAGTGAATTGAATCACTCATATTTTGGTGATTAGACACCACTGTGACAGGCACTGTGGAAATACTTCTTGCACTTCTCTCTAAGTCAGTAATGAACCCAGCCCACATTTTCATCTGGAGAGAATTCTTATTCAATGTCTGTCCCAATCTGTTGTCATGTAATACTGAACAAATGTGTGACCGAATGCACCCCTGTAGTCACACCCTACACACCATAGTAATAATCTTTGTATGAAATATGCCTTGTAAGATATCATTTGAAAACTAATAACTGGCTTGTCAATCACATCAAGGTGAAATGTGAACAACAACATTATATGTAAAGTTATAAAGATAAGTAGAAATTAGATCTGAAATGTGTTTACCAGAAAAGTCTGGGTAAACCAGTTTCTCAAAGACAAAGGACAAGCTAATGCCTCTAGTCAGGAGGCATCAAAGTTCATGGGCAATCACCTACCAAGTGGCCATTCTTTGGCAAGGAAGGGGGAGCATGAACAAACAAATCTGCATCTTAGCAAACAACAGACTCCTTGTCTCTGTCCTCACAGTGAGAATGAACATTATCGAGGGGTAACCTTCAGGAAAATGCATTTCAGAAGGCGACTGAACTATAAAAGTGAGGGGCAAAAACACTCCAAGTTCTCTCTCCCTATCCCTCTCTCTCTTTCACCTAAGACGACAAAAGAAACAACCTTTGGACTCTTGGAGAAGATCCTGGTCTGAGAATTTGGTCAGCAATGTTACTGGAAACATGTGGCAAGAGACTTCACCTTGAACCAAATCAAGATTGTTAAGTTTTAGTACTAGGAAGCATTTTATCTTTATTTCTCTTGTATCATTTGTGAATTTAATGCCTTATACTTGTACTCACTTAAACCCCATTTCCTTGTAGTTAAATAAACTTGTTTTATTCTTTAATCAAAAGTAATCCATTGTTGTGACCCATGTGTGTAGCTCAATTTAGGGTAGCAGACTGTTGTATACTTATCCCCTTAGAGGGGCAATGGACCTAATAGATCTGGACTGTCCAGGAGAGGGCCGGATAGTACAGAACACAGGTTTTGGGGGAAAATCCAGGACTAGGAGTGTGTTGGAGTCACCCTGCAAGTGGTCACCAAGGCTGGTGGAAGCGAGTGTGAGACTGATGTGTCACTGCCAGGCTACAGCTAGACACAGATATTCAGGGTGTTACCCGCATGCTACAAAGCTGTTTCTGAGCAGCCCAAGTGGAAGATACAGCAGCAAAGCATTGTGTGGCACCCAGGATTGCAGGGCAAGGGTGACACTGCCCCACATTGGTCTTGATTACACCCTAGAATGTCATAAACCTTCAAGATTCATTTTAGAGGCAACTTCATTTTAGAGGCGGGAGAAGTGATCTCCTTATACAGTTCACTCTGGGATCCTTCAGGATGAAAGTGACAATGTAAATGTGTTCTTTACTTTTCAAGTGAGTTGAAGGAACGGCACACTACAATTTAAAATTGGGATAGGGGAGCTCCTAGAGGGAAAAAAAGGCACTTTTGATATTCACTAGCACTGAGTTTACTTTTCTTATCAATACTATGTGATACCATAAGACCTGACATACCAGAACAAACCAATGGTCTACCTAATCAGCTATTTTGTCTCTAGCAGTAGCCAATGTCAGATGCTTCAAAGGAATGAAGAGAATCCCCTACACTGCACTTCCTGGTGAATACTTTATCACTGGGGGGTGGAGTGAAGGGCAGAAGGATTTCCTCCTGTACCCAAATCATCAGTTCATGCCTCAAGAAGGCTCATATTTATCCTAAGTAGTGTAAACCACTGACAATAGTCTTATTCATATAAAGAGCTAGGATAAGATACGACAGAGCTCATCTTCAGCAAGCTTCCTTACTGCTCAAGCCAATTTATATTTTATGCTTTGTACGTTTTTCTTTAAATCTTAAAAAACTACAAGTTACTTACCTTTTCCTTTCTATCAAATGATTCCACTGTTATCGTATAATCAAGTTTTTGATATATAGCAATTAAAGAACTTTCTTTTAAATATGCGGCTGGAAGTTTTACTGTCACATTTATGCAGGCGGGACAAGCAGTAAGATTAACTGCTGGTGGACCCAAGTATGCTGTTTAAGGAAAAAGAAAACAAACCCCAAAACTATAACTACATTTATACATTTAACATCAGTTAGACAAGCTGTAAAAATCAAGTAAATTCCCATGTGTCAGATGATTGACTAATTAGTTGCCCAACAGGGCTTGAAATGATCAAAGATTAGGGGAAAATTGTTCCTCCAATTTTTTTAGCAGAGGGAATAAAACAGAGTAAAACCTAAAACAATCCAAAAACTACCATGGGAGAAAAGGGGATTGGGGAGGAGGGTGGGAAGAGAGGGGAGTTGAGCCAAAACAGCAGCATCCCTTGTTTCTCCAGCCCCACAGAAGCCCTTCTGTGTGAATTCTGTGCAACTGAGGCTATGTTTGTTTGGCTTGGAAGCGAGTACAGGCTGATGGGGAAGGGGTGAACATTGTTTTCAGTGGCAGCATCTTCTAGTTAAACACTTGAAATACCCATATGAATTAATCCCTGCGGGTGGCCCCTCCACACACAAATACCCCTTGGAAGGTAGACAAAGGGACTAACTGTTGGCTGGGAACCACTGGCCGCAGAGCTCCAAAGGGAGATGCACTCTTGCAGGTGACTGTGAGGCAGGACCTGAGGAATACCATCTTGAGCCTGGCTTCTGCATGAATACTTTTGCCCTCAAAACAATGCCTGGAGATCCTGTTTCTCAGAACGCCCAGGGGTTTGGAGAGCCATGAGCTCTGACAATTCCCTGACTTTAAAAACTATGCAGACATTTTCTCCACTGCACAACATAGCAGAATCTCCAAAACCTGAAGGTCAAAAGTTTTGCACTTCACTGATCCTTCTGCAAGTGCTGTGTTTTGATCTAATTAGTTATTGTCTACACAGAGCTTTGAAAAATCTAAAACATGCTATGTAAGTGCTAACTACTTGTCTGGTTCATTATTGTAATCATATAGGTAAAACAAACAATCATTTTAAAGAGGTGGCGTTCTGACCTTGCTCCAAACAGGAGCATGCACACACTTAATACCGTCCAAATCTTACTCCCCACCCCTTCCTGTGGTTTGCCTGTTGTTTAATTTATACAAAACAACAATAAACCTCAACCTAAGCTTTCACCTGAACGTGATTGTTCCCATGGTTTTTGACTGCAAGAGTCATCTGTCTCTGCCTCAAATCTTTCTGCCAAGGAGAGAGAGGCTCCAACCCTTCCTATTTTATGGGTAGGAGTAAATCAGATGCTTTAGGGTAATGGATCAGAACAGCCCTGCATTTCTACTCAGGGTCATCTCGGTTTAAATGTGCACCAGGAAAAGAAAAGAAAAGAAATAGATAAGTTGCCCTTGTTAAAACATTTACCATTTGAGCTTGGCTCTTCAGTAAACTGATAATACTTTTCTGCAACTTTACAAAACAGCGAACATAGAGGTGGCATGGGAAAGATGCTAGCGCACCCTCATCCATGAAAACGTATCCATAAATGCGAAACAGCTGGAGAACACTGTTACAGAGTAATATTTTTATTTTTCTGATACATATCTATGAAAAATAGGTGTTTGGAACAATGAAGTCTGAATACAAGGTACAATTTACCATTTCCAATTTTTTAGAACAATCTCATTGTAAGGCACTATGTTGATGAGTCAGCTGAGGAAAAGTGTTACATTATTTTCAAGTTTAGGGTTCTCTGCTTCATCAGATAAATGGGCATTGATGTTTGGACAGAAGAGGACAGGAACAAGGGTGTGTGTGGGGAAAGCTATACAAGTCAACTCAAGTTGCAATAAGGGCTACACTATTCCCTGAAGGCCTGCAAATTTGAGATGCAAAATAGCTTAACCATTATATTTAAAACTAATGGAGAAACTTCCATTCATGAAAATGTTATCCTGGCTCGACAGCATTACAATTAAAGTATTTCAGAGTCTTTGATTTGAGTTGATACTATTTCTGTAACCTTGTACCTAACATGAGGTACAGTAGTCTCTGTGTTCAGTTTAACCACTTGCTCCCCAATATAAATGGTCCTTATTTCAGGAGAGGAAAAAAAGAAATTAGTGTGGCGATATTGTTAATAGGACTCCAGGGAGAAGCAGCCTCTAGTAGTATTAGGCAATCATTGCTAATGAGCATCTGGTGTTTATGTGAGACATACCAAAGGGGGTAGGGGGAAATCAAGGTGACAGCTAGAATGGAAACAGATATTCCTCCACCCCTCACCTTTTGTTTTTGCCTGCTCAACACTTAACCAATTAATTATCTTCAAAAAAGTAGATTATGCAATTTATAAAGGTAGTAATTTTTTTAAATTTCTACTCTCAAATGCCCTAAATGATGCTACCACCTTTATAAAAGTCTGTAATAAAAACACATAAAAGAAATTGATTCTTATATCTGCACAGTGGAAGGAAATCTATTCCAACATTTGCTTTTTCCTTCAAAACCGTTGCTTGTTTCTATTCATAAGAACTATTCAAGCCATGTATTATGTATAGATAGCTTTCCATTTATTATAAAACATTATATATATATACTAGATGATATGTTAGCTCAAAACATAAAATAGTATATCACCAACTAAATTACTTTGGAGTTACTTATAGTACCATTAGTAAAACACTGGTTATGTATAGCTGAGAATAAAAACAAGACAATGAACAAATGCAGATAAAATAGAATAGTAAGCGAAAACTTACTGGACCTATATGGAGAGAATTCAAGAATAGATGAATTTAATTCTCCATGTTCTGTGACTCTCTGAACCATTGCTATGTAGGTAGAAGTATATTCTTCATACTCCTTTGTCAAGTTACAGAATAGGTGTGTGGTATTTGAACATTCTTTAGCCATTTTCCATTCCTTTTCTGATCCACTTTAAGTAGAAAGAAAAAAAAAATCAGTGTTGTTCAAAGGATCTTCTGATTTGTGACTGTACCTCTGGAGAGTAACATGAAAACTCAGAGATGCACTGGATGAAGCGATCACTGCTCTCACCTTAAACAGTGTCAAAAATAATCAAAACGACAAAGACTAGTAAAATCCGTATGGTTTATTTACAGTGTACCTACATGGGGAGTGGAAGAGAGGTACATGTTTGACAAAGAAACCTGAAAAAACAAAATCTCAGACCACAACAAACCAGAATGATTAAGGGATAAAAACAAAAATGATATACAAGAAGTGTCAGTCATAAGCTTTGCACAGGATCTCCCACTCACCTCGGCAACATAAAATAAACTTCCTGAAGAGGGACCCCACTTGCTCCTCTTCTCAAAAGGCTACCCCAATCTGCTTAATCTGTTTTAGGATCATATTGGCTCCTTTCCTGGTCCATATAGGTTATGTACACACTAATTTCTTCTCAATATAACCCTACCCAAAATCAAAACACCACCACGACAAAATCTGGAAACTAACAATGTTTGCAGCCCCTCACATTTTTCACTCTGCTTGTAGGTCATACTCCGCTTCTCCTGAACCCTTCATCTTCTCTATTTAAAATGTTAACTCATTGGGGCAAGGACTCTCTTATTATGTGTTTTCACACTGCATTGCACAATAGGGCTCCAATCGGAGATGGGTCTGTACATGCTACTGTATTACAAATAATAAATAGAATGCGGGAGAATCCTTTTTACTTAAATGTGACCTGCAAAGGATTATTTAAAAAAAATAGTTTAACCCAGAAAGTTGTTTGCATGTCTCAAGACAGCCTGAGACAGAACAGCATTTGACATATAACATTGAGCACCCAGATGGGATCCCATTTCAGGTTCCTCTTCCAATGTCTCGAGTTCTGTAATGATGACACAGATCGTATTTCTGTTATGACAAAAATATTAGGAAGCCACACTGCATTATGGAACATCAAAGGTAAGTAGCATTTAAAACATGACATGGTATGTTCTTGAAAAGTTTAATTTATTTTATATTCTTAAGGTTATAAAATTGTTCTTTTAAAAAATGTGGATGTCTTTTTTTTTTTTTAATACCATTTAGGTAACCTCTTATTGGCAGTGTCTGTTGGCTTGCCAAATTTCCTGGTACCTGTGATGGCACAGAATGAGGCATTCTGGAGTGGGGTGGGAGAACAGGAACTGAACAGTGTTACACTGGGAAAAGGGAGAGTTTGGAGTGAAATCCAAAAAGGAAAACAAAAAAATAGTTTAACTGTATTTATTTTTATTTATAGTTATCTAACCTTTGTTCTGTGTTGTTATATGCCCAGTGCCCCAGATTATGTGGGGCACTCAGCACATATGTTATCACCAGTTTGAAAAATATTTGATTTAAAGCTCAGTGTGCTCTGCACACATGCACTATCAAATATAGTATGGCTCAGCCCCAGTCAGCCAATCCATCACACTTCCAAAGGGCTCGTGGCCCAATCTCTCAGTTAAGGTACAGTACTTTGCACTGATGAAAGAATAAGAACAGAAAGTAACAGAAATTATCAACAAAAGCGGAAGTTATCATTCCTTTGATAAATACAGGTTTCTTCCATGTACAAATTTGCTCTAGGAATTAATGTGTACTTGTTTAAAATTGTTCACATAGCTACTCATATCTTAAAACCTAATTCTTTCCCTTGTATCCGATGAATGGCAAATTTCAGAAAATCTATTTGGAAAACAAAATAGTCAATACAATATTTTGACTACTAAGTAAGAAAAAGTACAAATTCATGTACAGTATGAAAGGAAACAAACCTGAGACCTATGTATTTCACATTATAGTATGTTGGCATAGTTGTATTACTTCCTGGTTCCCATGATAAAATGTGCTGGAAATTCTGAGAGTCTATTGTTAACTTCTGAGGTGGATTTATCACAGATGCTTCTAGATTAAAAGAAAAAGTTGCTAAGATTAAGAAGCATTCGAAAAGGACAGCAAATGCAATACCATTATACATGGTAATTCTACTCACCAATTAGTTAAATATCAGCCCCCAAAAAGATAAGAAAACTACAAGATTGAAGATGAAGTCATTTTAAATTGCACATTCATTGCATTGGAGGCACAAGTGCATGGGACTGTCCTGCAGGATATTATCCATATAGCTTTCTTACATGGAAATGCACAATGAAGTCAAAAGGATGCCGGATGGAAGTATACACATCTTTTGAGCTATTTCAAGGATTGTGCTTAAAATACAATAAAAATTCTTACCTGGCAAGCTGAACAAAGTAGTGGTCAAAATGCTGAGGTACACTGGAAATGAAAACATGTGTATATATATTTATTCATTAGAGAAATGGTACATGTGTGTTCTACAGTATTTGTCAATGATAAATTAGAGTTCTTATTCATTTACTATTAGTGATACTAATCTTGTTCTCTATCTCTATCATCATTTTCCTTTCAGATTATACCATTTTTTTCTTGATGAAACTGCACTTGAATTATTTCCTTTCTGTATCAAATGCTTTTCCATTACTATCCTTAAGGAGGTGATCAGTGATAGCTCAGGTGTTTCTAAATTGCATATCATTGTGATATTTAAGCACTATATAATAATTAAAGACAGCCCCAGTAAATAGAAATGTTCTCACAGCCTCCCTTGTCCCCAGTATGTATGTGTGGGTGCTTTTTTCTTACTCTTCCCCCCATCTTGCCATCTTCTTTCTCTCCTCCAATCTTCCAGAATGTGGGATGGCATTTTCCTGGATCATTCAGATCCATGTACACTGTCACTCAGGCTCACTTTGCTCTCCCCTGGTAAGATATTACTTAGCCAGGTTCCTGCTGCTGAAAATACTCTGCTCCACAGACCCAACAATCTTAGCTTGGGTCACCCTAGTTGAAAAGTTCTTTTAGAGCACTGTCATGGAAGGTTGTGAATGGATAATTGGTTTTTGAGGTAGCTCAGACCCCAACCTATTAAGTACCTGGCAAGTCAGTGCCCAGGCCTTAAAAATTCTATCTGGAAAGGGATATGGAGCCAGTAGTACTTGAGGAATATTGGTGTGATATGTTCACATGTGCCTTGGTGGCTACATGTCAGGAGTGTGGACTTCTGAAATATTGTAGCTTGTTAGCAGTTGCAACATGTAATTCACTGCTTTCATTTACCTTAATTCCTATCTCCTTCTTTCCAAACTAAAATCTCAACTGTCTCTCTGGCATCTCCTTGTGGATGTTTAGCTGTTAGTAGAGCCCTGCGCGGATAAAAATTTATTTCTGCGGATGCGGATACTCACAGATATAAATCAGTATCCGCGGAACCGCAGGGCTGTCCCGGGAACCGCAGTGGCGAAAGGAGCAGAACGTGGGGCCGCCGCTCCCAGGAGCCAGTGGCACAGGCCGGCAGCTCCTCCAGCGTGGCTGTACCACCCGCTGCTCCGTTCCCAGCCCTGCCCCCATCCCTTCCACGCAGCTGTCTGCATTTCCTGTTTGGGGGCGTGCGTGCCACTTGAACACAAGAGTGAGACCAGGGACAGTTGCTGGTGAGCCTGGTGCCCACCCCAGTGGGCAGGGCTGGAGGCTGGTACAGCTGCACTGGGGCGCTGGCTCCTGGGAGCGGTGGCCTCACGTTCTGCTCCTTTCGCCACTGCGGGTTCTGGGGAGAGCCGTGTGGTTCTGCAGATACAGGTTTATATCCGCGGATATCCGCATCCGCGGATCTAAATTTGTATGCGTGCAGGGCTCTAGCTGTTAGCTGAAGCTCAACATGGCTGAAACTGAGCTTTGAATCTTTCCACAAAAGTAAGGTTACCATATGTCCGGGTTTCCCCGGACATGTCCGGCTTTTGGGTCTTTAAATAGCCGTCCGGGGGGAATTTGTAAAAAGCTAAAAATGTCCGGGATTTCCCCCGGACGGCTATTTAAAGACCCAAAAGCGCTGACAGGGCAGCCACGCTGGGGGAACCGTGGCAAGCCGGTGCCGCCGGCGCCACTCACCTTTCCGCCCTAGGGCAGCGCGCAGTGAGTTCCCGGCACGGCGGCGCCAGCCCACGGGGCCCCCTGCCTGGCCGGCAGGAGCCTGCAGAGCGCAGCCCTGCCCCTGCCCCGGCACACAGAGAGGCAGGGAGGAGGTCTCGCTCCCCTGCGTGCTGCAGCGGGGCGGGGCCTGTAGACTCCGGCAGCAGGCAGCGGCCGCCGGGCAGAGAGCCCCCCCCCTGCCCCTGCCCCCCTCACCTCGACCCGACCCTAGGAAGGGGCCAGAGGGACTGGGAGGGACCTGCCTGCTGGATGCTTCCTGGGAGCTGCTCCAGGTAAGCACTGCTGGGCTCACCTGGCCCCCTGGCAGGTCCCTCTGGGGGGGCTCCCCTCAGACCCACTGCCCTCAGGCCCCACCCTGACCCTGTTCCCTCAGCCTCCCCTGCAGTGCCCCCTGTACCCCCACCCTCAACCAACTGCCCTCAGCCCCCCTGACCCTGTTCCCTCTGCCTCCCCCACAGTCCCTCCCCCCGATCATTTCACCCGACCCACTGCCCTCAGCCCCCACCCTGACCCTGTTCCCCCTGTACCTCCCACCCCGAACCCACTGCCCTCAGTCCCTGCCCCCATTCCAACAGCCTCCCCCACAGTCCCCCTGCTCCCCGCAACCCACTGCCCTCAGCCTTGCCCTACCCCAAATCTCTTCTTCAGCCTCCCCCGTCATCCCACCCCCATCGCTCCCCCTGCTGTCCCACCCCCTCAACTTCCCACCATTCCAGTCCTGCTCCCCTCTGTCTCATCCCCTCCAGACCCTGTCCCTCTCCCCAACCCTCCCCAGCCCAGCCCCATTGTCTCCCCCGCCCCACCCCACTCTACACAGCTCTCTCTACCCTGTCCCATTCATGCTCCCCTCAGCCCCTACCCTACTCCCCCCATCCCAGTCCTGTCCCATCCCCCTCAGGCCCCCCAGTCCCAGTCCTGTCCCTCTCAGTTCCTCCACCCTGCTTCCCCTGGTCCATCCCCACACACCCACCGACTCCCTCGACCTCCCTCCCCCCAATCCCACTGCCTGGACCCACCCCCGTCCCACTCAGGACCTAAATGAAAAAGAAGCAATGGGCTTAAATTGTAGCAAGGGAGAGTTAGGTTAGACATTAGGAAAAACTTCCTAACTGTAAAGGTAGTTAAGCACTGGACAAATTACCTAGAGAGGTTATGGAATAGCAGTCATTGGAGTTTTTTAAGAGGTTAGACAAACACCTGTCAAGGATGGTCTAGTTGTTATTACTCAGTCCTGCCTCAGTGCAGGGGTTTGACTAGATGACCTGTTGATGTCCCTTCCAGTCCTACATTTCTGTGATTCACACTGAATTGCCTTGTGCCACTGTCTAGTAGTAGTGGCACACAGTTCTCTGACATGCAGGTTTATAAAATTGTAGTTAATATACAGTTTAGAGCATAGCAATTTTAAAGCTCTGCATGTTCAGACCAACTGAGCTGAAAATTGTGATCTATAGTATTCAAAACTATTAAGATGTGGGCTGAAATAAAATCAGCATGAATTGCTCAACAATATCAATGGAATCAGCATTGCGCTGCTATATATTGTAAAACATTACAGTGAAATCTTGCAAGTATTACATAGCACGCCACCTTGCCCAAGTGGTAACTAAGCACAACATCTTCCTGTTTCAACATTCTTAACTTGTATCCCTCCTGGAAGTTGTTTTTTTTCAAACACTGAATGCTGCTAAGTTATGAGTTTTAACAGGTTTTTTTTCTTTTAAACCACAGCACTGAATGTTATTCTAAAATTGTTTTCCAAATATTCTTAAACTCCCAGTTTATCCCCCGCTGATGTTCATTGTGAAAAGTATTGCAGGTCTAATAATAATATTTGGCACTTCTGTAATTCACTGTCCAACATGTGTTTTGTGCCCTCCTGTGGTGGATTTTTAGAGGATAACTGTATAGCTACAGGGAGTTATATCTTGAACTCAAGTAGTAGAAGCTCATGCTTTTAAGTCTGGATGGCTCAGGTTCAATCTTTGGTGACTAGCTATGATGGAGGTTGCTACACTTATAATCCCTTTAATCAGAAGTTCTGAATATGCTTTGTTGTGGGCAGAACTAGCCTATAGTTAAGCAACTGAAAATTTAGAATGGGAAGTGTTGAAATGTTGGGAAGCCTTATAATTTTGCCAATCTGGAACGAACATCCCATCTGAGGGATGGGGGCGGGGAGAGAGGAGAGTGAGATACGACCAGGAAACTGGGACAAGGAATCCAGAGTGGTAGTGGGGGGCAGTTGAAATCAGATGAGGAGCTGGGGCGGGTTAGACAGCAATAGGATAGACATAGACTGGAGGGGACGGGGAAGAAGGGTCTTTGACTACTAGAGACCACTCCGTTCTCCGAACATTTGATTCGCGGGAAGCAGGGGAGGGGGAAGAGTAGGGGGTGAAGCGTTCAGGGGAAGGGGCGGAGTTGGGGCGGGGACTTTGGGGAAGGGGCGGAGTTGGGGCGGGACCGGGGGCCCTTGGAGTGTCCTCTTTTTCCAGGACTGCAATATGGTAACCCTACACAAAAGCCATCCACACTCCCTCCTTCCTCGATCACTGTGGACACCACCAGCATCTTGCCTGTCAGTCAGGCCTATTACCTGGGCATTATCTTCAATTCGGACCTCTCTCTAGGTACCCACGTCCCAGCTATGTCTAAATTTTGCAGATCCTTTCTGCAAAACATCTCTAAAATATGCCCTTTCCTTTCATCCACACAGCTAAAACCCTCATCTAGAGTCTCATCATCTAGTGTCTCAACTGCTGCAACATCCTTTACTCTGGCCTCGACAAAACACAGTCTTGCCCCACTCATATCCACTCAGAATGCTGCTGCAAATATCATTCCCTTAGCCCATTGCTTTGACCACATTACCCCTCTCTGGCTCCCTCTTCTTTATCGCATCAAATGTACGTTGCTTGTATTCACTTTCAAAGACCTTCACGGTCTATCCCCACCCTCCTTACCATCTCTCATTTACTATTCAGATGTCAACCCTCACCTTCAACTGGCCAATAATGCCAGCCTCTACTGCCCACTTGTTAAATTTTCAAACAAGCACCTTTGTACCTTCTCCCATCCTGACCCTCACACTTGGGAAGAGCTCCCCATAAACACCCACAAAGTTACCTCATCGTGCTCCTTCAAATCTTTCCTTAAAACTCTCATTTACCGTGATGCCTCCAAAAAATCAACAAGTAGGCCACTGTTGCACTGATACCACTGCCTATCATGCTGACCAACATTGGCTCTTTTTTTTTTTTTTTTTAATACTCCTGCTTGTTGGTATCTACCTGTTATACTTCCTATCTTATACTTCATTTGTAAGATCTTTGGGGCTTGGACAACCTTTTTATTTTGTTTGTACAGCACCTAGAACAATGGGGTTCTGGTCCAGGGCTAAGGCTCCTAGATGCTACAATAAATAATAATATAACCATTTTAAGCTTTTAACAAAAGTCACAGCATGGAAGATTTTGAAAGGATGAAAGGAGTCTTAGGACAAAACTTAAAATACATGACCACTGAATGGAGGACTGTAAATTAAGGCAAACCCACCTTAAATCAAAGTGGGTTCAAGATTCTAGTGGGACATCAGCCCAGGTTAAGAAGGAGGTTAATAAGCTTGGGCACATTGGAAGGAATTATCCAGCATTGATATAAGTTAGTAACATTTTTGTATTAATTGTCTGAATATTCTATTAGGGAAAGTAATTCTTGTTTTAATTTAAAAGTGTCAGTCTATGAGAGGAGGGATATACAACTTAGCAGTGAAATAAACTACATGATCACAATGAAGACAAATGAGATACAAAATAAAGTGAAATGTCCCCAGAGGTCTAAAAATATTTTCTGAAATAGCAAATTACTTGCTACAATTGAAAAGACAAGCTTTTAACTCAATCATGCATGCTTATAATGCTACATGTAATACAGTATAACATTTGATTGTACACGGAGAAAGACTTCCAGTCTAATTATTTCCTGGAAATACCCCCTAATTGCTCTTATTATAGTATAAATGAAGTGTCCTAATTACTGAAATTAAACAGTAAGATACCAGTGTAGAATCCTTGAAACTGCAGACAAATGTATTTATAGACATTTCTGTGATGTTCTTCACTATCGTAACTAAATGCCTCGCACATAATAAATTTATTCTCCCAGTATTCTTGGGAACTGACGCACACAGAGATTAAGCAATTTGCTCAAAAATCACACAGTAAATCGGTGGTGGTGCCCAACAGAAACCTTTTCTCTTGAGTTCCAGTCTGTAACTTAACCACAAGACATCCTTCCTGTCACACTCGTTCCTCCTCACTATGACTGCACAACAAAAATCCACAATAGAACGGTGGTTAAAGAGAGTAGAAAGTCAAGAGAACTAGAACAATTTATTTCCTGCATTAGATTATCAACTATTTTATAAAGTTTGGTCAAGTGGGATGAATAGTAAAACACTGCTTTAAAAATAAATAATTGCTATAACTTTTATAATATGTAGAGTAACATATAAGTTAAGATTTTAAGCTTTTGGGGGCAGGAACTCTCTCTTCCCATAGATGTAGCAGCTAGTATATTTTGGGTGCTTCCACTACACAAATAAAATAATATTACTACTGCCTTGTTAGGATACTGATACAGCTTCCAACGAAATAAATAGAAAGTTTTCAAGTGACTTCAGTGGGAGCTGGATGAGGCCCTACCACTTCTGTAAGAAGATAAACACTATTGTTGATACAAGTTATCTTTAATTTAAAAAATAGTAACTAAAACTACAGCTATAAAACGTATCAATTTTGTAGAAGGTTTAGTCTCTGTCCTCAACAGTTAATATTTTTTTAAAAGTGTAACTTCTTTGGCAAGCACAATGGGTGAAATTCCTATTCTGGAGAATTCACATTGCCCTCAACAACCGAGTTTCCTTACATCAACAGAAACTTGGCAAGCCTTAACATGAAATCATATTTGTCAGCAATATAATAAGATTCCAGGACTATCACTCTATGTGTCACTATGAAACCTAAAACGTCTGCTGAGCCAATGCGAAGCGATGGAAGCAGCCACAAGAATGGTAGAGGATTCTTTTTGTTCAGAATATCACCAGGCTAAACCATCACTGGGTTTTGCCGTCTTTTACCATCCAATTATTAAGTTTTCAGCTAGTCTGACTTTACAAATTATACAGTGTGGTGTACAGATACTGTAAATTAAACTTGTGCGGTATACCTGTATTCTACAGCTAATTTGCATTCAGCAATTTCATTAGTTGTATGAGGGAGACTGCACCACTGGTGGATTAGTTGGCCCAACCGCTATACCTGTGCACCAACCGCCATCCACACAAGTCAATACAAATCTCCCAGCACAGTTCCTTAGACGCCAACCAACACAATTACCCTGTGACGGGGTACACCAGACCCTCTGAGGCCCCCTGCTAGAGACCTCGAGGCCCTGCCATACCCCACCCCAAAAAAGGGCAGTGGAGAGGGTCCTCCAAGATGTCTAGAGTGGCTGTGTGGGACACAGCCAATCAGGGCCCAGCAGCCTAGTATAAGAAGAGCTGCAGGGCCATAGGGAGTTCAGTTCCTTGCAGGAGCTGAAGGAGTATGGATGGTGTGTGGCTGGTTGACAGAGGTACAGGACCTCGGATGAGGTAGTGCTGCCAGAAGCCAGGGAGAGCGAGAAGGAGCCCTGAGCTGGTTGTGGGGACTCTATCAGGACAAGGCCCTGAGGTAAGGGTGAAGATGGCACAGGGCCACGGGGAAGTGGCCCGGGAATTAGAGCAGCAGCATGACTTAGATAAAGGGACACAGCGACAGCTGCTATCTACAGTGTCCCTGGGCTGGGACCCGGAGTAGTAAGCGGGCCTGGGTCCGTCCGCCCATTAGCCACTGGGAGAAGTGGCCTGGACAGTGAGGCACCCCAGAGGGGGAACTGAACTATAGTGGCCCAGATGGAGAGCTGTAGCCAGGAAGCCCCAAGAGGGTGAAGACATTGTTTCCAGAGGAGGGACAATCGGAGAGAGAGAGGAGTGAGTGTGCAGGCGCGCACATGGCCAAGGGGGCGCTCAGAAGAGGTAAGTGCACCCCGTTACATACCCATATAACAAGGATGCACAATAATGCCAAACACACCGACCCCCCTCACAACAGCATGTGCCCCTCATTCACCACACGCACAAATCAACACAAATATCCCAGCACAACACCCTCCAGACACAATGCCACAAGTAGAACACACAATGACATCAAATGTCACTCTGAAGCTTAGAACATCTGTTGAGTTAGTGTGAAGTGATCAAAACAGCTATAATCATGGATGAGAGCTCTTTCTGTTTAGGTCATCACAAGGTTTAGTCATTACTGTTGCTGACCAACAACAGCCATTTTGGACCTTTTTTAAAAAACAAAACAAAAAACCCCCACAGCTTTACAAATTACACCTGTGCAACAGCGCCAGCTTTCAGCTACTACTTTCCTTTATAGAGTGCTCTTTCTTCAGTATGATTGAGGTCCTGAATAGATACAAAGTTGTACCACTTCAACTATACTGGTCCAGTTGAAGTAGTACAACCTGCTAATGTGGATGCAGTTACACTGGTATAAAAGTGCTTATTCACGTACTGGAAGAGGAATAAGCTATTGTGGTAGAAGACACGTTTATACCAGTATAACTGCATTCATACAGGGGATTGTACCAGCAAAGCTATTTCAATATTATTTTTTAAAATCATACCCTTAACCAAAATAGTGATATTGGTACACAATGTGTGTGTGTGTAGTTCTGGCCTCAGATAGCAAAAGAAACAACAAACTGGAAGACGCTATATCTTGATTTAGATTAGAGGAGGAGGAATGAGAATGCAAAGGGATATGATCTGCAAGTTAAACGGGGAATCTTCAGGAAGAATAAATTCACCGCTTATTCTGTTGCTTTTTCGACAGAGTTAAATTAATCTGCCAAAGCAGTTTCCTGTTAAAATGGCAGATGAGCCAGATTTTTTAGTTGTATAATGTTAGGGTAGGACCCTGATAAATTCCAATGATTTTAAATCATACAGCAATAGTGTACAAAAGTTTAGGACAGGAAATGAAAAATCCTCTATCCATCTGAAAGTACAGGGGAATTTAGGGATGCAGAATGCAACAAGTTCTTCCAGAGCACCCCTCTTCTTATAAAAAATGCCATGGAAACTTTACTGACCACTAGCATGATCAGCACTGCTATTTCTTTGTACTGTATACACAATTAAGTAACTTACCAAGTTGACAAAAACTCAGTGGTCCAATCAGTACTGCCATCATGATTTAGAAGCACATCTTATTGATTGTGAAGTACTCATTTTACTTCTGGATCTGCAATTATACCAAGCAAAATCAACTTCAGCATAATTACTGGATGATTAATATAAAAGCACAACAAGGCTTCTGTAGTAAGAGGTGATATCACACCTTTAATGTCGTGTGAGAACTGGGATGAAACAGTATCTTTAACATGAGATAAGCAGGGTTTGTAGTGTTTCAAATAAACATAGGCAAACATTTGTTTAAAGAAGAAGTATTTTCATTACGGGTTTATATGAAAATGGTGTGACAGACTGACAATATTCTGAATGAACTTTATCAAATTAAGTTGAACATCTTTGGGGTCCATTGTATTAAAAACACAATTCTGTCTGTGTTATTGTGGACCTGTATGTTTGTACCTTCTCTTGGAGACTGACTAATCTCTGGAAGCTTTTACAAACTTCAAAGGACTTTTTGGAACAATACCTGTGAACTGGATATCCTAGGAAGTACCTGGGGAATGCAAATGACCCACTTCCAATCCTCCATTTTCAAACTACACCGTGGGGAGAAAAACCCAGTGTCTACTAATTCCAAAAGTTGCCATTAATGAGATTCTGGAAGTAGTCACTCCACAGGGACTGAAACCATGCTTATTGCATCACAATTACTCTGGGCTGGTCAAGTGTAAAGGCTGGACATCACCAGGATGCCAAAGTAGTTGCAGTGTGGCAAACTGAAATTGGGCAACTGCCTACAAAGTGACCAAAAGAAATGCTTCAAGGACCCATTGAAGCGTAATTTGAAACAATGCAACATTAATGCTTAGAGACATCAGAAACAGATAGATCACTCTGGCAAGCAGCAGTCAATGATGGGGATACCCAATTTGAGATTAACTGCTGTAGGGATCTTGAGGCACAGAGGCTGAGCTGTAAACAGCAGCAGACTCAGGAGACACAGATTGTAATCCCTTCCTCGGTATCGCACTACGTATGCAATTCATGCAGAAAGGACTGCCACTCTTTCCTTGGCCTTTTTAGCCACAATTGTACCCAGAAGACATAAAATAGCT
This sequence comes from Terrapene triunguis, assembly GCF_002925995.2. Lineage (NCBI taxonomy): Eukaryota > Metazoa > Chordata > Testudines > Emydidae > Terrapene > Terrapene triunguis. The sequence goes on from NW_020664381.1 coordinate 8,113,805, forward strand.
GCTGGAGTCATCTTCGGCTATGAAGGACAACAACAACAGGCGTTAACTCTGGTAAGCTAATTAGCATGTGTGTGGGTTCTTTTATTGTTTTAAATGTTTTCTCGGTAATATTTTTTTACTGAGAATAAAGTAGGCTGTAGCAATTACCCTGTTAACGGTATCTGAAGAGAAAGCAAGCAAGTTCTGTTTGGGCAGCCGGCCTCTGCCGAGGATAACACAATGTAGGCAGGAAATGATGCAGCCTGGAAATACCCGTTAGGCGGGAGAGGAACACGTTTCCATCCAAGTGGGGGAACTGCTGGGGAACTGGGACCCTAGAGTGGGTGCCCTTGCTGGAACACTGAGGTGAAATACAGGTGCAGATGCCCTGAACTGTGACAGATGGCAGTTGGGAGCACTATGCCACTAGATCCAACATAAAAAAGGTGAAAATTAAAAATGGTTTGACTGTATGTGAAATGCTATTAAAATCTGTGGTTATAACAATGAATGTTTCTGGAAAGATGTGGAACATGAGGGGAAATTCAAGATGCACAAAATTATAAACTCTTATTATATTGCTCTTGGCCATAGATGTAATTATTCTACTATCTTAATACTGGTAAAATAATACTTGCAGGATGTAGCCTTAAGTTCCAAACAGTGCACTAAGTTCCATTTTTGCAACCTAATTGCTTTCAATGAACAGCTATAAATGAGGGCATAATTTGTGCTGAAGAATCCTTATTTCTGGTGAGAATGTTTGAGCCAGAAACAACCATTTTACTTTCATGTCTCGGGGAAGTTTACAAGTTAGACAGTTAGAAAAAACAACTTTCTACTTTTTAGAAATCCTAGAAATGTAGGGCTGGAAGGAACCTGGAGAGGCTATCAAATCCATCCCCCCGTGCTGAGGCAGGATTAAGTATACCTAGGCCATTCCTTACAGGTATTCAAATATTTATCTATCCTGTTCTTATAAACCTCCAAGAATGGGGATTATACAGCTCCCCCATGTATCCTGTTCCAGGAAATAACCATCCTTACTGTTAGCAAGTTTTTCCTAATATCTAACCTAAATCTCCCTTACTGCAAATAAAGGCAATTACTTCTTGTCCTACCTTTGCTGGACAAACAGAACAATTGATCAATCAAACTGTACAATTTATAACCATCTTTCCCATATTTAAAGAAATATTTCCCCCCATCCTCAGCCTTCTTTGGATTAAGCATGTCCAATACGTTCAACCTTTCCCCATAGGTCATGTTTTCTAAACCTCTTATTTGTGTTGCTCTCCTCTGACTTTTTCTAATTTGTTCATGACTTTCTTAAAGTATGTGCACCCAGAACTGGGCACAGTACTCTAGCTGAGGCGTCACCTGTGCCAAGTAGTACAGGACAATTACTTCCCGTGTCTTACAAATGACATTCCTGTTAATACATCCTAGAATGATATATGCCCTTTTTGCCACAGCATCACACTGCTGACTCATGCAATGTGTGCTCCATTATAACCCTTTTCTGCCATACTGCTGTCTAGCCAGTTATTTCCTATTTTACATTTGATTTCTTTCTTCCTAAGTATAGTACTATGCACTTGTCTTTACTAATTTCAGACCAATTCATCAAGATAATTTTTAATTCTAATCTTGTCCTCCAAAATGCTTGCAACCCCTCCCAGGTTGGTGTAATCTGCAAATGTTATAATCCACTCCATTATCCAAGTCATTAAGGAAAATATTTAACAGCAATGAGCAAACTTCCTACAGATGCCACTGAAAGACAATAAATGGAACCTCACAATGCTATTTTTACAGTCACTTTAAAGAGCAGAAGTACACTTTAGTAGCATGTCATTTAAGGATCCAATCCTTCAAAGGTATCTATCTATTCAAAATGGGCTTCCCAAGGCAGCCTCTTTGCAGGATCTTGCCCCAAGGCCCTGATCCTGCAAACATTTATGCACATGTTTATCTGTACTTACGAGTAGTCCACTGAAGTCGGTGAAAATACTCATGTGCAAAGTCAAGCATAAATGTAAACATTTTTAGAACCAGTGCCTAAACCAGCAATGGAATATTTGTTTTGAAAAGTGATGGAAAACTCTTCAACAGAAAGCTTAAGGCTAAGACATGATCAGCTACTGAATGAAACCATTTTTCAAGTTTGCACAACATCTGCATTACTGTAAATGTCATAATAATTTCCAAAACATGGATATATTTCTTTTAATCCTAATCCTTACAATAAATCACAAGATACATGCAAAGCACTGAATATTTAGTACTATGCAAAGTAGATGTATTAGTTACCTTTAGGATTCTGCTCTAAATATTATGCTGAATAACCAAAGTAACAGGCATGTCCATACAGTCAGGCATATGATACAATGAATAATAAATTTACCTTTAAAATGATACAGGTTTGAAATCAAGTTACATGTTAACAAGATTCAGTACTTTGTGATTAAGCAGTACAGCTTGTTGGAAAATTTTCAACTAAATATTTTTTCATCAGAATTAGCATATTCAGCAAAATCTAAATGTTCTATGAAGATGTGTCTTGATGAAATTCTGACAGAAACCAGGCAGATTTCCTGCCAGATTTCCTTCCTCCTGGGTTGCTAGGACTCTGGGCAGGTTGGGGAGCATCAGAAACATTTTGAAAAGGTCAAAACAAAATGCCTTTTCAATGTTTCTGAAACAAAACTTTTTTGGATCTCAATTTTGTGGAGAATTTTGAAATTTTGGTTTTGTTCCATGTCAGAATGAAACCAGATTTTGAAATTTCAAAATCCTCCTTAACTGAATTACTGTTCCCTAACCACCAGTATTAAGCAGCCATGTTGAGGTGTGTTGAAACTTTTTAATCCAGGGAACTAAATTAAACACACACACACATATACATATTTCTGTACCTGCAAGGTCTAAATACACATACAAACAACCCTGCAGGAAAGGAAGAAAAAGGAATGAAAATGGGAATATCAAAGAATGAAAAAGAAGCCTTTAGCAGACAGAAGAAACACTACAAGGAACACATTACACAACATTTAATATAAATGAAAGGGATTAAACATTAAATAAAATATTACACATAATACAGAGGTAAACATCAGTACAATGCGGCATCCGTGACATCATCCGAATTTATATCACTGTAAATGCTATAGTCTACAGCAGGGGTCGGCAACGTTCGGCACGCGGCTCGCCAGGGTAAGCACCCTGGCGGGCCGGGCCAGTTTATTTACCTGCTGACGCGGCAGGTTCGGCCGATCACGGCCCCCACGGCCGCGGTTTGCCGTCCCGGGCCAATGGGGGTGGTGAGAAGCGGCACGGGCGAGCGATGTGCTGGCCGCGGCTTCTCGCCGCCCTCATTGGCCCGGGACGGTGAACCGCGGCCAGTGGGGGGCCGCGATCGGCCGAACCTGCCGCGTCAGCAGGTAAATAAACTGGCCCGGCCCGCCAGGGTGCTTACCCTGGCGAGCCGCGTGCCGAACGTTGCCGACCCCTGGTCTACAGTGATACACTACACTCCAATAGGTTAGTACTGTACAAAGAGGAGATAAATGCAATTGTTAAGATAAATTCTTACTTTCTAGAGTCCCTCCGTGACACTGACAGGTCATCTTAAACACATAAACAGGCATACCCCAAGCATTAACAGAAGGTAGTTTCACCATCCCTATAACACATGTATTTCCAAGTATTAATGAAACAGTAGCAACCTAAGAAAAGTCAACTCAATTCATTCAGTTGTTTGGATGTGATGTCTCTTATAAATAGTCGGCGCTTAGAAGCAGCAGAAAACACTGCTTATGGAATTATAGTGTATATTAATTATAATCTGTGATGTAGCATAAGGGATTACATATGGATAAAACTGTCCTTCTGAAGTTATACATCAACCTAGAAAAATTCTTACTTGAAAGGAATTTTATCTGCCCTTTTGTAAAATGGGAGAAATTCAAATCTAAAAAGACTAGCTACAGCATTTAATGCTCACCTACTTCACAGTTCATGAACTCAAACGGTCATCTTTTCAACATTTTCTTTCTTTCTCTAGTGCTTTCTAAATATTTTTTGTTACAGAAAAGAAAAACTCAGAAGTACAATAGCAATCCCTATGACAATATAAATTCCTCTTACAAAGAGGCAAAGGCTTGAAGGTACATAAATGTTCTTAAAATGCATATAAACTTTTAAATGTTATAATTAAAAAAAAATGCCCACAACCACCACCAAATACTAGAAACTTTAAAAATTGCATCTGTTGAGAAAGCCACTGACTTACATTCAAATAACAATTCTGCCCCACTAGAATTGCAACTACATTATATTCTCTGAATGGAGTCAAAGTATTGCAGTGTTACCTTTCTATAATTAAGCTTAAGGAAGAATATTTGTTGATTTGGATCTCTTTCAGGGAGATAAATCAATTGCAGGGAAAACTGCAATCTGTCACAGATGACTTCATTTCTGGATCATTTTTACAGTTCTCCATCTAAAACATCTGGCGGTGACTTGTGTGTGTTAAAATAAGCTGAAAAGAGGTCTACAGGCCATTGCTGTGGACATCTTTACATCTAAAAATATAATGGGAAGAGGCAAAATACCATAATCTATTGGTTTCTTCAAGTCTGATTTATCCACACATTTATGGGCATAAAACTTTTTTTGAGAAATTGCTATAAAAATGCAAGTTAACTTTGAAATTAAGCTTTGGTTAGTTTTAATGAAATTTGTAGTTTTGAGATAAGGAATTTGTCAATTACCAATCCTTAATGATTTCCCTTTCAACTTCTAATACTTGAAAGAACAGAGCACATGTCCCTTTTGAAAAGGGTTTCCCTATGTCCACAATGACAGAATGCAAACTTGGGGCTTTGGATCTGTATATGGATACTGAAATTCCAATGGAAAGAATGGTGAAATAAGTTTTCCACAGCCTCACTTCTCCAATGGCACTGCAACCATTGCATTCACACATTCTGATGACTAGTCTATGTAATGGAATACTGACAGTTATGTCCAGAACTGTGGAATTTTGCCTCAGGCTATATCTACACTCAAAATGTGACACAGCTGCAGCTATGCTGCTGTAGCATGTCAGTGTACACACTCACTACCAGCAACAGGAGGGATTCTCTGTTGCTATAGTCAATACACCTCACTGAGAGGCAGTAGCTAGGTCATCGGAAGAATTCCTCCATCAACCTTGCTCAGGGGTTAACTCGGCTTAAAACTACATCACTCAGGGGTGTGGATTTTTCAGTCTGAGTAATGTAGATGGGTTGACCTAACTTCTTAGTGAAAATGAGGCCTCAGGCTTCACTGGAAAAGAACTAAGGGGATGGTTCTTGCTTCAGTGAAAATCAGTGTCCTACTTGAGAATTCAAACTCAACTCTGAATTTCCTGGGTTTCTAATACTGGCTGTTTTAACTTTAACAATCTTGAATGGTAATATATGTTCAAAACATTGATATGTGTCTGTAATATTTCAGGCCAAACAACCATGAACAGGAGTCGGATAGCTGGACCATAAATTAAGTGAACAGTAACAACATCACCCTTTTAACTGACTATTCTCACTTAAAGATATCCAGAGGAACAAAGATTTGCCTGCTGCAAACCTACTGAAAAGTCCCATTCCTCTAAACCTCTGCAGGCCTTCAAGATCAGTACATGGATAGGAAGGGGGTTCCCCTCCAATTGGCCTCCTAATGTCTACAGGACTGGGGCTCTCTTGCAGAAAGGGAAAGTTGGGTGGGAATATGCCTGGGAAGAGGCTTGGAGGATCAGTAGAATCAGGGGAAAAGTCTCTGTCCACATTCTGCTGCCCATCTCCCAAGAAGAGAGTCTTGAACTGTTGTCACGTTCCACCCAGCTATCTTGTATTGCTCCTTAGTCCCCACAAAAGGGGTTCCAGCGAGTGAACATTCCCTTACCTGTTGCCTTTGACTCCTCCAAAACTTGGGCTTTAGTGTAGATGTAGCCTATGTCAGCATAACTTATGTCACTCAGGGGTGTGAATAAATCACCCCCCGAGCAACATAACTTGCACCGACATAAGCGCTCATGCGTCCAGCGCTATGTCGGCGGGAGAGCTTCTCCCACAGATGTAGTGAATGGCAGAAGCTTTTTTATTATGCCGAAGGGGGAGCTCTCTCCCATCAGCATAACATGTCTTTGTCAGAGGCGCTGCAGCAATGCAGTTGCATCGATACAGCTGCACTGCTGCAGCGCATTATGTTAGACATGGCTTTAGTAAGCTCTCCAGCCCCCTGACAACCTCCCTATCCCTGTGAGCCTCATGAGGCCTGGTCCACCTTGGGCCCTTAAGAGGCTCATCATTTCCTCAACTCCCATGAGTCTTAGATTGCTTGGCCACTCCTCCCCACAACAGTTCATTACTTTAGTGACCCACAACCTCTATTAGCTCATCAGCCCCTTGGCAAATAGTCAAAGGTTAAACAAACTTATTAAGTTTGTTTAACTTAAAGGCTGGGCTACACGAGAAATTTAGATTAATCCAGCTATGTTGCTCAGGGTAGGGGTGTGAAAAATCCACACCCTTGAGTGATATAGTTAAACTGACCTAAGTGCTCGTGTAGACTGTGCTAGGTTGAGGAAAGAATTCTTCCATTGACCTAACTACTGCTTTGTGTGGAGCTGGATTAACTACAGTGAGGGAAGAACCCCTCCCATCTGCATAGTCCTGTCTACACTTGAACCACTACAACAGTGCAGCTGTGCCGCTGTGGTGTTTCGAGTGCAGACAAGCCTTAAGGCTCCCAGGGACATAGGGGGGTGAGGGGCGGGAGCAGGGTATCCTCAGTATTTCTCCTAATGTTCGCAGGGGCTTCTCCTCCAGTGTGGTAGACCTCAGGAGAGCAAGCAAGGAGAGAAGGTAAAATTACCTACTTGCCTCCGCTCTTCAATGTCTCCTGCTTGTCACCGTTCTGTCCCCCAGAAGATCTAAGGTCTGCAACAGAGCAGAGGAAAACCCCAGACATCCCTGCTCCACCCACACCTCGAACCTGAGCAGGCTCTGTGCCAGTGTTTTCCTCAGGAATTGAAATTGGGGGTGGGGAAGTGTTCAAAATATGGGGCAGGGGTGAGGACCAATGAGGGGCGAGATCGTTAGGGCAAAGGTGGGTTGTATTGCACCATAGTAAAAACTGAAAAATGTTTCACAACCATTTTATTAGATTTAACTCATCTTTTTAAATCATCATACAAATTAAAATTGGCTCCACAAGCCTACTATGAAGCACTAAATCTACATCCTTCTTGGTTTCTTCTTGTAATTTTGCACAAGTCTGTTAATGAACTTCTCGAATGCAGTGCATTCATTTTTGGTGGCTTCTTATGTGTCCAATACTTCCAGTCTTTCATGATATGATCATAATCACGCAGAAGGTGATTTCTTTCAGAACACAAAATTCTATTCAATGAGGAAAAAGAATGCTCAACTGTAGCTGTTGTGACTGGGACTAGAAAGAGATGAATTCCTACTTCTTTCATCCCAGGAAACATAGCACAAAAATTGGGTCGAACCACTAGCTAGAAGAACAACTAGAAGACATTGAAGTCAAATCTTCATTTGTTCATCGTATGATATTCCACTCTGTGTTTAAACTCTCTATTCTGTCGTGATCATATGGCAGCCCCATTGCAGGTAGCGCCTCACTCCACTCAACTGTCGGTGTTCTATAAGACAGGCATCTGTAAAAGCTATGTAGAGGTTGATAGAATCCAGAAGTTGCTGTTGTAGAGATGTAAGAATCAAGTCTGCGTACTTTACTTTTTCAGGTGGCTTAACGAACACTTCTTGTCCTCTTCATTTAAGGAGTCAATAGAAGTGCTCTAATTAGTCAACTTCTGAACGGAAGTCTTTGCTTCTTCCAGTATGTTTTCAATGGCTATCTCTCTGATTGATCCAAATGTAGCTTCCATTTCTGGACAGGGATCTACTACTGTTGTAGCAGATGCCTGGATGGCATTGTTTAATGACCCAAGTGGTTTCAACAGTAGACTTATTAGAGAGAAGGGCGATTGTCTTCTCTGAATTTAGTAGCAAAAGCAGTCCACCAGCCTCACTACTTAGATTTGTCCCATCTCGGTAGATACTTTCCAAAGTCAATAACAATGGTTGCAGTAATTTTAAGACAACAGCCAAGGATCGCTCATGAGAAAGCCAGCGGGTTTTCCCAGGTTGGACTAATTTGAACTTCAGTCCCAGTATATCTTCTATATTTTCCAAGACGTTCAGTTCTTTTGGACTCTTGCCGAAAAAAGAGTATAATGAAGACATTAAGTTTATAGCTTTTCAAATGCCTTTTGAAGATTCTGCAGCTCATACTAGTGCTAGTTGGAGTAGATGGCCTCTGCAGTGTGTATTGGAGAGATTAGGGTTGCACTTTTCTCTGAGCAAAGCTTGTACTCCACCATGTCTTCCAGAGAAGTTTGCAGCTCCATCAAATGCACAAGCAGCCATCTCTTTAGGGTTCAATTTACAAGCATTTAACTCTTCTAAGACTCTTCTATAACCTGAACATCTAGAAATTAATATACTGGCCTATCACTGCAATCAAGGTAACTTATGCAGTGACTTAATACTTGACACCCATTTCATTCATCTGCCACGTATGCACATTTTCTGAATGGGTTTTCAATGGCTGAGTCTTTCACTGTTGCACTGCATGCTTCTAACCAGTCAGTTGTATTTATTGCAGAAAGATAGTGAGCATTTGCTGGTCTGGGTCAGAAGCAGTGTCCAACTTCAGGATTAACAAATGACAATGCACTTAACATTGGCCTCCAGTTTGTAGTGTGTGGTATCTGTTGCTTAAAGAGAAAGTATGATGTGACAGCCATGTTTGTTTGAATAAACTGTGTTGTGACTCCAGCATTTTTAACAGCCTGGTTAAGTACTTCTAAAATTGGCTTTGACAATGACTGGCTTATAAGGTTTTCTGCATGTTGATGCAGTCGAGAGGATTGGTGTTTTGCAGCCTTTTCACATAGTTTGTCAGCATTGGCTTTGCTGATCGGTCTGGCAAACCAAGCTCCTCCACTTTTACTATATAAATCCGTGGCATGCTCACATCTTGAATACTGCATGCAGTTCTGGTCGCCCCATCTCAAAAAAGATATATTGGAGGTGGAAAAGGTACAGAGAAGGGCAACTAAAATGATTAGGAGTATGGAACACTTCTATATGAGGAGAGATTAAGAAGACTGGGACTTTTCAGCTTGGAAAAGAGAGGACTAAGAAAGGATATGATAGAGGGCTATAAAATCTTGACTGGTGTGGAGAAAGTGAATAAGCGCCTTCACATAACACAAGAACTAGGGGTCACCCAATGAAATTAATAGGCAGCAGGTTTAAAACAAACAAAAGAACAACATACAGTCAACCTGTGGAACTTTTTGCTAGGGGATGTTGTGAAGGCCAAAACTATAAAAGGGTTAAAAAAAGAACTAGATAAGTTCATGGAGGATATTTCTATCAATGGCTATTAGCCAGGGTGGGCAGGGATGCCATACCATGCTCTGAGAGCCTCTGCTTGCCAGAAGTTGGGAGTCGATGACAGGGGATGGATCACTCAATAATTGCTCTGTTTTGTTAATTCCCTTTGAAGCACCTGACATTGGCCACTGTTGGAAGACAAGGTACTGGGCTAGATGGACCATTGGTCTGACCGAATATGGCCATTCTTATGTAAAAATTAATTAAAATATAATAATGTTTAGTCCAGAAACTCCCCAAGATAATGACCTCTCAAGATAGCAACAATCTGAGATTATGATCCTGGCAAATAATGCGTTTTAAAACTCTTGGCCTACTAGGAAATGTATATTTATATAAATTTCTCAGTCACAAATCTAGTATTCTGGAGCAAAGTCACTAAAAATAGTACAACAAACAAATGTTCAACATGCCCCTCCCTTCTCCCTCTACTGCCCCCCCACTCATAGTTGTTGTCCTTGGTCAGTGAAGATCCAGAGTTCAGAGGCGCTTTCTCATGAGTTCACTTCCCACCCTGGGAGGTGCAGATAAGGCACCTTGCTTGTTCCTCCAGTTGCTTGCCACTCGTGCCAGCAGCTGTTGTTTGTCATGCCACTATTCATTCCACCACCCCATTGCCGATGGCCCTGTGCCATCAACTTCTGCTGCCACCTGCCACTGTGACCTCTGCGAGTCGGTCTCTTGAGGTTCCACCCAGCTCTCAGTGATTTCAGCTCTCAGTGGGGGAACCTCACAGTGAGTGCAGGCTGGGCTGTCTTTTCCACAGAAATACTGTCCCACAGCAGGTCTAAGCACTTAGACCTGATTATTACTGATTTCAGCTTTAGTGCTCACTTAACAAAAGACTCTGGCACCTAATAAGTTCTATCATTAAATAGGGGAGAGGGGCAAGTCAAATAGTGCCTGTTATTCTTAGGTACAGCCCTCACCACCAAGCAAAATCCCTGTCTCTCCCTCTTCCCCCCATATCCTCCCCCACCACTCTCCGGGGATCTGCCATCCAAACCCCTTGCTTATCAAGTGCAGTTCAGTTGAGGGTGATCAGTACTTAATTTATAATGAAAGAGGTGCCGGAGTTCAAGCAAGTTCATTACTTTCATAACTGATGTGGCAAGCCCAGAGGTCCCAGGGCTATGAACTGCTGAGCCTAAAGATGTCGGGGCTCAGCCCTGGCAAAATTAAGCATTGAGGGTGAACCCCTCAATCAGGACAGGCTAAGTTTAGTTCTGCTGCCCTTTACTCATACAATAAGGATAACATTTCATGACCCCCACATTCAATACTAAAGTGATTTGTAACCCACCACCAGCCAAAATGGGCCACTTGGGCAACACAGCTTTGTCTGCTGGATACCTAGACAGAGTAGGTGAGTCATGTAAATACAGTCTGGTCCTGAAGCCTCTCCACCCACCAGTGGCTCACCACTAGCTGTCAGGGAGAGCTCATTCAGACCTACCTTACAAATCATAATTTGAAATTATAAGGTTGGCCAACACTGCAGAAACCAATGTGCCAACATTGTCAGAAAAATCAACAGCTGTATGAGGAAGCTGGTCTTTGTTCATACTTTTCAACCCTATTATACTTTTTCAGGTACAAGCATTGTATCATACGCTGCCTGTGCTTTTAAAAGTGTGTATTAATATTTCAATTTCAATTCAAATTTCCAAATAATGACTACATTGGCAACACTGCGATTTAACTAGTTGACCACTTGGGGGGCGGGGGGTGTACGGAAATCTCTGCTCGGTGCCAGGCCCACCAATCACTCCCAGCCGTAAGACCCCAGCCAGCCCCTCTCCCACGTCTCTGGTTGGAAACAGGGGCCTTTTCCTAGCGACCCCCCGCCGTTCCAGAGCCTGGCGCTACCCCGCGCGGGGCGGCCGCATCCCCGGGGCAGCAAGCGGCGCGCTCGGGGGCCCCAGCTGCAGCCTCCGGCCCAGGGCCCCAGCCCCGCTGCCAGCCGAGCGCGGCAGGGGGCGGCAGCACACGCCCGGGGCTGGAGGAGGAGCCCGCAGCCGGGTCTGGGAGACAAGGGGACCGGCCCCTACCCTGCCGGGAAATCCGCTCGCCTGCTTCCCCAGCGCCCCCTGTACCTGGCAGCAGCGCGGTCCTGCTAGGAGCCGGCGGCCCCGGCAGCTTTTCATGGCGACACGGGACTGGGGCGAAGGCGAAAGCGAAAGCGCCTGGGCGGGATCTGCATCGCGGGGGGGAGACGGGGGCGGGGCGGAGCTCCAGGCATCTGCACATCCCCTACGCGGGCCAGGGGCGAGTCTCTCGGGCTGGGCTGCGCTGCCTTGGGCCTGCTGGCTGGGGTCCCCTAGATGCTGCTGCGGAGCCACTCGCTTCCCCGAGAAGAGCGAGAACCGTGACCGATGCGTGAGCCTGCGGGGGGGAGCCAGCCCCGCATATGCCACAGCCCCTTCCCCCCCATAACCGCATATGCTTGCAGCTCCCCGCCAGTCCACCACTACCCCCAACACTCCCCTAGAGATCCTCTGACCACCCACCACAACCCGCCTCATATATCCCTACAGCCCCCAACCACAAACCACCCGCAGCAGCCCCTACAAATCCTCTAATCAGACACCACAACTTGCCCAACATCCCCATACACACCCAATGACACCATACAGCCCCATACACCTCTCACTCCCCCCAAACCCTTGCCCCTCAGCTATTAGCATCCCCTAACCCTCTGCACACCCACCACACTCTTCATCACACACCCCACCACACTCAGCGCCCCCTCACACACATAGCCCCACCTCAAATCTCCCCTACTACTGCACTTCACTCTGCTTCCCCATTATGTAGCCAGACTCTCAGCTGCGCTGTCAATACTTGGTGTATTTCTCAGAAACACAGTATCAATATTTAGTATAACAGGAATTCTCAGGGCATGCAGCATAACTTGGTGTAGCTACTGATGTTGCATCTTTCTTTGTTTATGATGAGGAAGTACTGTTCTGTTTGATCCCTAGTCCCTCACCTCTCTTTTCAACTCATATATGCCTAAAACAGGAGGTTTGTCTCAGGCCTGGTCTACACTATGACTTTAATTCGGATTTAGCAGCGTTAAATCGAATTAACCCTGCACCCGTCCACACAACTAAGCCATTTATTTCAAAATAAAGGGCTGTTAAAATCGATTTCTGTACTCCACCCCGACAAGCGGAGTAGCGCCAAATTGATATTGTCATTTTGAATTAGGGTTAGTGTGGCCGCAATTCGATGTTATTGGCCTTCGGGAGCTATCCCACAGTGCACCATTGTGACCGCTCTGGACAGCAATGTGAACTCGCATGCACTGGCTAGGTAGACAGAAAAAGCCCCGCGTGTGACGTTGTGCAGTCTATATGGTTTTATAAAAACTTGATAATAAGTCAATATAATGTAACTGGGATAGTTTTAGAGAAAATACGGTAATAAGTGAATGTAACGTAACTGGGATATGCTTCATGCAAAAGGTCTCTTGTAAGGTATCATTACAAAGCTTATAATCTACTGAGTATGATCATCTGATTTGTATAAATGTACCACTCTTGTATCTAAAACTAGAAATATAAAATGTAACTCTGAGGGCCTATTGTAATTATGTAAAGTGTGGGCCATTAATGATGGTTTGGAATCTTGATGACTCCCATTGTCTGCAGATGGCTGTTTACCTGTGAGTCTCCCTGTATATGTGTGTGCTGGCAAGTGAGTAATGAAGTCTTGCAGTGACATGTGATCATTTCACCTGAACTGGAATCCATCTTTAACCTGGTGCTTTTCCAGTGAGGGGGGGTGGAAACCCAGAGGGACAAAGGGTTCCCGCCTTATGCAAAAGATATATAAAGGGGTGGAACAGGAGAGAGAGAGAGGAGCCATCATGAAGAATCCCCTAGCTACCACCTGGGCTGGAACAAGAGCTGTACCAGGGGAAAGAATTGTGCCCAGACCTGGAAGGTGTCCAGTCTGAGGAAAAACTTACTGAAGCATCTCTGAGGGTGAGATTATCTGTATTTAGTTTGATTAGACATAGATTTGCGCATTTTATTTTATTTTGCTTGGTGACTTACTTTGTTCTGTCTGTTACTATTTGGAACCACTTAAATCCTACTGTCTGTGTTTAATAAAATCACTTTTTATTTAGTAATTTACTCAGAGTATGTATTAATACCTGGGGGAGCAAACAACTGTGCATATCTCTCTATCAGTGTTATAGAGGGCGAACAATTTATGAGTTTACTCTGCATAAGCTTTATGCAGGGTAAAACGGATTTATCTGGGTTTAGACCCCATTGGGAGTTGGGCATCTGAGTGCTAAAGACAAGCACACTTCTGTGAGCTGTTTTCGGGTAAACTTGCAGCTTTGGGGCAAGTGATTCAGACCATGGGCCTGGGTCTGGGTCTGGAGCCAGACGGGAGTGTCTGGCTCAGCAAGACAGGGTGCTGGAGTCCTGAGCTGGCAGGGAAAACAGGAGCAGGGGTAGTCTTTGCACATCGGGTGGCAGCTCCCAAGGGGGTTTCTGTGATCCAACCCGTCACACCGCGAACATTTGAATTTTATTTCCTGTTTGCCCAGCATGGAGAGCACAGGTGACCACAGATAGCTCATCAGCACAGGTAACCATGCAGGCCAATAATCGAAAAAGAGCACCAGCATGGACCGTATGGGAGGTACTGGATCTGATCGCTATATGGGGAGAGGATTCAGTGCTAGCAGAACTTCGTTCGAAAAGATGAAATGCCAAAACTTTTGAAAAAATCTCCAAGGGCATGATGGAGAGAGGCCACAATAGGGACTCAGATCAGTGCCGCGTGAAATTCAAGGAGCTCAGACAAGCCTATCAAAAAACAAAGGAGGCAAACGGTCGCTCCGGGTCACAGCCGCAGACATGCCGCTTCTACGCCGAGCTGCATGCAATTCTAGGGGGGGCCGCCACCACTACCCCACCTCTGACCATGGATTCCGAGGCGGGGGTAATCTCATCAGCCACACCTGAGGATTCTGCGGATGGGGAAGAGGAGGAGGAGGACGAGCTTGCATAGAGCACACAGCACTCCGTTCTCCCCAACAGCCAGGATCTTTTTCTCAGCCTGACTGAAGTACCCTCCCAAGCCAGTATCCAAGACCATGACCCAATGGAAGGGACCTCAGGTGAGTTTACCTTTTAAAATATAAAACTTGTTTTAAAAGCAAGCATTTTTTAATGATTACTTTGCCCTGAGGACTTGGGATGCATTCGCGGCCAGTACAGCTACTGGAAAAGTCTGTTAAGGTGTCTGGGGATGGAGCTGAAATCCTCCAGGGACATCTCCATGAAGCTCTCCTGGAGGTACTCCAAAAGCCTTGCCACAAGGTTTCTGGGCAGTGCAGCCTTATTCCGTCCTCCATGGTAGGACACTTGACCACGCCATGCTAGTAGCAAGTAATCTGGTATCATTGCATGACAAAGCCTGGCAGCGTATGATCCCGGTGTTTGCTGGCATTCAAGCAACATCCGTTCTTTATCTCGCTGTGTAATCCAGAGGACAGTGATATCGCTCATGGTAACCTGGTTGAAATACGGGAATTTAATTAAGGGGACAGAGGTGGCCGTTCCTACTGGGCTGTTTGCCTGTGGCTGAAAAGAAATCCTTCCCTGCAGTTAGCCAAGCGCGGGGCGGGGAATTGGCCCTGAGCTTTTCGCGTTTGGCTAGCAGGGATCTTCCCTGATACCAGCCACGCGGTGGGGGGAGGGGTAAAGCGATCATCCCAGAGAATTCATGGCAGGGTGGGGGGTGTTAGTTTGGTTCCTGCAGGGATCTTCCCTGATACCAGCCATGTGGTGGGGGGAGGGATAAAGCGATCATCCAGAGAATTGCATCGGGGTGGGGGGGTTAGTTTGTTTTCTGCTGCTGAAGGTTAACAGGAAACCCGCAGCACTCAACGAGCTTTGCTTGGTATGTGGGAAAGGAGGGCGCAGAAGCTGAAAGACAGTGGCTTACCATGGCCGCATGCAAGCCGAATTCTGTTGCCCGGACCTGCGTCTGTGATCTCTAGCAGCAAAGCCACAGGCACTCAATATTAAGAGGCAAAATGCGACCTTGCACAGAAATCACATGTGCTATGTAATGTGAATAGTGTTGGTCACCGTGAAAGAGTATAAGCATTGTTCTGTAAAATGTATCTTTTTAAAAAATTCTCTCCTTTTTTCCCTCCCTCCAGCAGCTGCAAATTTTTCAAGCCTCCCTCCTCCGTTCCGAAGGCTATCTCAGATAAGGCGTCGGAAAAAGAAGACGCAAGACGAGATGTTCGCGGAAATCATGGAATCCACCCGCAGTGAAAGAGCTCATCTGAATGAGTGGAAGGACACGGTTTCAAAGTATAGGAAAGATGCCAGTGAACGTGAGGACAGGAGGGACCAACGTGAGGACATGAGGGACCAACGTGAGGACAGGAGGGACCAACGTGAGGAGAGGAGAGACGCTCGAGATGAGAGGTGGCGGCAGGAAGATCAGAGGAGGCAGGATGCAACGCTGGGGCTGCTGCGTGAGCAAACAGACATGCTCCGGCATCTGGTGGAGCTTCAGGAACGGCAGCAGGATAACAGAGTGCCGCTACAGCCCCTGTATAATCCCCCTCCCCCATCACCATGTTCCATAGCCTCCTCACCCAGACGTGTAAGAACGCGGGGGGGTGGGGGGGGAGGCTCCGTGCACCCTCCCATTCCACCCCAGTGGACAGCCCAAGCAAAAGGCTGTCATTTTTTTAACCTTTTTTTAGTGGCCTTTTCCTTCCCACCGATCCTCCTCCCAAACCCCAGCCGGGTTCTCTCCTTCTTTTTATAATCAATTAATAAAGAATAAATGATTTTTAAACAACAGTGACTTTATTTCCTTTGAAAGCAAGCTGTGATCGAAGGGGGAGGGTGGGTTCCTTACAGAGAATGAGTCAATAAAGGGGGCGGGTTTTCATCAAGGAGAAACAAACAGAAATTTCACACTGTAGCCTGGCCAGTCATGAAACTGGTTTTCAAAGCTTCTCTGATGTGCAGCGCTTCCTGGTGTGCTCTTCTAATCGCCCTGGTGTCTGGCTGTGCGTAATCAGCAGCCAGGCGATTTGCCTCAGCCTCCCACCCCGCCATAAAGGTCTCCCCCTTACTTTCACAGAGATTGTGGAGCACACAGCAAGCAGCAATAACAATGGCGATATTGGTTTGGCTGAGGTCTGAGCGAGTCAGTAACGATCGCCAGCGACCTTTTAAACGTCCAAATGCACATTCTACCATCATTCTGCACTTGCTCAGCCTGTAGTTGAACAGCTCCTGACTCCTGTCCAGGCTGCCTGTGTATGGCTTCATGAGCCATGGCATTAAGGGGCAGGCTGGGTCCCCAAGAATAACTATTGGCATTTCAACATCCCCAACGGTTATTTTCTGGTCCAGGAAGTAAGTCCCTTGCTGCAGCCACTTAAACAGAGTAGTGTTCCTGAAGACGCAAGCATCATGAACCCTTCCGGGCCAGCCCACGTTGGTGTTGGTGAAACGTCCCTTGTGATCCACCAGTGCTTGCAGCACCATTGAAAAGTACCCCTTGTGGTTTATGTACTGGGTACCCTGGTGCTCCGGTGCCAAGATAGGGATATGGGTTCCATCTATTGCCCCACCACAGTTAGGGAATCCCATTGCAGCAAAGCCATCCACTCTGACCTGCACATTTCCCAGAGTCACTACCTTTCGTAGCAGCAGCTCAGTGATTGCTTTGGCTACTTGCATCACATCAGCCCCCACAGTAGATCTGCCCACTCCAAATTGATTCCTGACTGACCGGTAGCTGTCTGGCGTTGCAAGCTTCCACAGGGCTATCGCCACTCGCTTCTCAACTGTGAGGGTGGCTCTCATCTTGGTATTCTGGCGCTTCAGGGCAGGGGACAGCAAGTCACAAAGTTCCATGAAAGTGCCCTTACGCATGCGAAAGTTTCGCAGCCACTGGGAATCGTCCCACACCTGCAACACTATGCGGTCCCACCAGTCTGTGCTTGTTTCCCGGGCCCAGAATTGGCGTTCCACGGATAGAACCTGCCCCATTAACAACATGATCTCCAAAGCACCGGGGCCCGCGGTTTGAGAGAATTCTGTGTCCATGTCCATGTCCATGTCCTCATCACTCTTGTCGCTGCGCTGCCGTCGCCGCCGCCTCCTTGCCTCATTTTTCTAGTCCTGGTTCAGCCTAAACTGCATGAGAATGCGCGAGGTGTTTACAATGTTCATGACTGCTGTCTTGAGCTGAGCGGGCTTCATGCTTGCCGTGGTATGGCGTCTGCACTGTTCACCCAGGAAAAAGGCGCGAAACGGTTGTCTGCCGTTGCTTCCCTGGAGAGGGGGGAGGATGTACCCAGAACCACCCACGACAATGTTTTTGGCCCCATCAGGCATTGGGATCTCAACCCAGAATTCCAATGGGCGGAGGAAACTGCAGGAACTATGGGATAGATATGGGATAGCTACCCACAGTGCAACGCTCCGGAAATCGACGCTAGCCCCGGTACATGGACGCACACCGCCGAATTAATGTGCTTAGTGTGGCCGCATACATTCGACTTTATACAGTCTGTTTCCAAAATTCGAATTATATAAATTCGGATTAATCCCGTAGTGTAGACATACCCTCAGACTAAGACCTGGTCTACACCCAGTTTTTTTACTGGTGTAACTATTGGTTAGGGGCATGATTTTGACTGAAATAATTATATAACTCCCACTTTGGATGCAGTTATATTGATATAAAGGAACCTTTCCATAGGGGTATAGCTGTACTTGTATAAGTACCTTTATAACGGGGTAGGCAACCTATGGCATGGGTGCCAGAGGTGGCACGCGAGCTGATTTTCAGTGGCACTCATGCTGCCTGGGTCCTGGCCACCGGTCCGGGGAGCTCTGCATTTTAATTTAATTTTAAATGAAGCTTCTTAAACATTTTAAAGACCTTATTTACTTTACATACAACAATAGTTTAGTTATATATTATAGACTTATAGAAAGAGGCCTTCTAAAAACGTTAACATGTATTACTGGCACGCGAAACCTTAAATTAGAGTGAATAAATGAAGACTCGGCACACCACTTCTGAAAGGTTGCCGACCCCTGCTTTATACTGATAAAACTGAGTCAACACTGGGAGGTAGGAGGTTGTATCACCTTAACTACACTGGTACATTTAAAACAGTACAGCTCATGTGTTTAGAAAGGCCGGAAAGTGTGTGTGTGGGATTTTATGGGAGCTCTTTGCCAAAAATATTAGGTGCTCATAATTCTCTGTTGTTTTTAATGGTGGAAGGAATACTATGGTAAAGGGAGCTATGGTTTGGGGGCTTTTGGAAGGGCTTTTGATTGTGCTGGAAGGGTCTGTGGTCTCTCTATTTTTTTTATTTTTTTTTTTTGGTAGGGAAGGAAGCTGTTGGTTTATCTTTCCAGATATTATTGTATGAAACCAGTATCATAAGCCACAATCGGGAACTTTGTCATTAACATAGGACCCATTCCAGTAGTATTATTTTACTTGTAAGTAAATTTGGTGCTTATCATTGTAATGTTTGAGTGCCTCACGAGCATTAATAAATTAAGCCTCACAGTACCCCTGTGAGGTAAGACAATATCCTACCTTTTTTACATATGGTGAACCTGAGGTACGGCGCATTTAAGGGAAATCTCAAGAATTTTCTGATTCCTAGTCCTGTGTCCTAATCACAAGACTGACATGTTTTAACTAACATGACAGTAAATACTACTTTTCCCTTAGTGGGGAAAAGGCTATATTTAAAAACATTTTAACTGGTTGTGGTTAACCCTAAGGTGCTCCTTAGATCAGGCATCAGTGTAGGAGGAGATCCTAAGTTTAACCGTGACTAGTTAACATTTTTAAACATGACCATCCTTGCCCACACTAAAGGCAAAGTAATGTTTAACATCAGGTTAGTTAAAATAGATACCACTTCGGAACAGCGGGAGAATATCTGGAGGAAGGCCAACATTTCATCTATTTGTGTAGCCATTAATGAAAATTTAGACAAAGTATATTAGTCAATGGTAACTCACTCTATTTAAGCTCAGGAAAATATATAAAAAAGGGAGTCATAAATGCTGGAGAGGATGTGGAAGAACAGGGACCTTTCTGCAGAAAACACCCCCGAGAACTAAGGACCATTTCATACCTCAATGTTTGCCAATCCAAGTCACTTTTTTTTTTTTTTTTTACTTTGCCTTCTCTAACAAACACATGGTAATAGCTACATTTATACTGAAACAAACACACTCCCTACCAAAACATGATACTCCACTGCACATGCTTCTGCCTTTTGGGAGAGGCACATGACAGATGTGTAGTCATGTTGCTTAATGCACTACTGGAAGATGTGCAGATTCTATGGTGATGAGCATGGTGTCACGTTATTGATTTGAACTGGGACCATATAGAACATTGTCGCAACCAAAGTCCTGTAGTGGCACCAAATCTTGTATAAAGGGGGTCAAATGAGGTGTCTAAGACAAGGTTATGGTTGGCTGGTTATGATTATGCTGTCTATATGTGTGTATCAATTTTGTAGTTGAAGTTATGAATATTGGCTCTATACTGTCTGTATTTCAAACTTATGCTATGCTTCTGGGAGACATCTCAGACAAGTTGGTGTTAGCTCTGCCTAGCCTGCTTGATGGCCCATTAAGGACCATCAGCTATACAATTGACCCATTGAGAGAAGGCAGATAAGCCTTGTAACTCAGCAAAGTATGCAGGGACTTGCCCATGTGACTGCAGACTCCATTTTGCTGTAATTTTCCACAGTAAGAACAAAGAGGTGTTTTTACACCTGGAAAAGACTATAAAAGGCTGCTGCCTCATCTCCATCTTGTCTTCAATCCTGCTTCTTACCTCTGGAGGGACTTTGCTACGAATGGAAACTCTACACAAAGGACTGATGACCCATCCCAGCTGTGGATGTACTCCAGAGACTTGATTTTGAACCTGCAGTTTATTCTATCACTGCTACAAGCCTGAACCAAGAACTTTGCCATTACTGTATGTAATTGATTCCATTTAACCAATTCTAGCTCTCATCTATATCTTTTTCCTTTTATGAATAAACCTTTAGATTTTAGATTCTAAAGGATTGGCAACAGCGTGATTTTGTGGGTAAGATCTGATTTGTATATTGATCGGGGTCTGGGGCTTGGTCTTTTGGGATCGAGAGAACCTTTTTTTTTCTTTTACTGGGGTATTGGTTTTCATAACCATTTGTCCCCATAACGAGTGGCACTGGTGGTGATACTGGGAAACTGGAGTGTCTAAGGGAATTGCTTGCGTGACTTGTGGTTAGCCAGTGGGGTGAAACCAAAGTCCTCTTTGTCTGGCTGGTTTGGTTTGCCTTAGAGGTGGAAAAACCTCAGCCTAGGGCTGTAACTGCCCTGTTTAAGCAATTTATCCTGAATTGGCACTCTCAGGTGGGTCCCGCCAGAACCAGCATCGTTACACATGGTATAAGAACCTATATAGAATAGAATATGCTGGGAATGCCCCCAAGATAATAGTATTATGCAGAAAAATAACGAGTTAAAGTTAGGCTACTCACAGAACTGATAGTGGTTCTAATAGGTTACAGTCCAAATGAGGTTATTAACTACAGGAAGGACCCTTAGATACAAGTCATAATTACTACTAGCAACCAGCTTTATGATAGCTCAGAGTGTGTGTGTGTGTGCGTGTGTGCGCGCGTGTGTTTTTAAAGTGACAGATCCTCCAACATTAGTGGCATGGGGAAATAAAGTATGAAAAATACTTTCAATGGGGAAAAAAAAAACAACAGAAGACTTATCAGAATTGAGTAGATTTTTCTAATACAAGGTTATTTTTGGAATTTGAACAAAATAAATGCACAGATAAGAGTTTGACCAAACACAAATTAGTCTTTAAAGTTAATACAACTTACAAATAAGATTTCTTAATATTTGTATGGAAAGTTAATGTATGTTTATAATAAAATAGTTTATTTGTAAAGTATTAGCTGGTGTGTTTTCTAACATGATGTATTTCCCTAGTAAGACCTCAAGCCCTAACTGCTGACATCCACAAGGTTTATCAATACAGTACCACTCTGGTGCAACTTTTGCAGCTTTCCCATCTAGAACATAACTGTAACCGGATGTTGGTTTAATCTGTTCTCAGGCTACTTGAAGTGGCCGAGAGTAGTTCTCTGGTGGTTACATAGGCAGATCAAATGGTTACAAAGGCTGTGAGCATAAACTGAAAGCACATCTTTCAAACGAAGACAGTTTTAGTTTTGAGTCACCATACTGTTCTGTGTTGGTGTCATTGGCTCCTGGTATGGTCTTTTGAGGGGTCTCTGCTGCTCCTGCGTGGCCCTACTTAGTTTGTCCTCTGTCAAGGCAGTTCTTGGACCCTTATCGCTAATTAAGTCTAGCAGTCTGCTTTAGTCTGTTGTCAGTGTTTGTCAAGGCATTCTGGTTTGAGGGTATCACCACTTTGCTGTCCTAGGCCTTTCTGCTTTCTCTTCCTTTCTGTGCTCTCTCCTTTATAGTGGGCCGTGTTTCCTCTATTGGCTGCAGCTGTGGGTGCCTGCCTCCATGATTGGCAGCTCTGGCAGCTGCATGGGGTTGTGGTCAAGCTGTCTATGCTCATTATGGGGTTCATGTAGCCTTCTCCACAAGGCCAAGGCCCAGCCTTAGCTGGTATAGGCTACTTCCCTGGACAGAAAATTGATAAACTTGCAATGCAAGTTCCTGTCCGGTGTTGTATCTGAAAGTTGTATGGTTGTAGTGACAGCTACCATCTCCTGATCCTTGGGTTTGTCGCTTTCATCGCATTTGGACAGCTCAGGTGTATGATCAGTAACTAGCATGAACTTTTTTCCTAGGAGGTAGTTCCACAGGCTCTCTATTGCTCTTTTGGCAGCCAAACACTCTTTTTCTATCACTGAGTATATTTTCTCATGGGGGAGGGTTTCTGGCTGATATATGCTATCCAGTGTTCTTCTCCATTTATGTATTGATAAAGGATCGCCCCTAGTCCTACCTCTAATGCACCTGTTTGTAATACAAATTCATTTTTGAAGTTTGACCTATACAGCACTGGGTGCCTGTAACTCTTCACAGTCTGCTTTGGACTTAACTATCTTGAATAATTTTGTATCAGCTGCAAATTTTGCCACTTCACTGTTCACTCCCTTTTCCAGATCATTAATGAGCATGTTACACAGCACTGGTCCCAGCACATTTCCTTGGGGGATGCAACATCTCTCCATTATGAATACAGACCATTTATTCCTACCCTTTGTTTCCTATATTTTAACCAGTTACTGATTCATGAGACGACCTCTCCTGTTATCCCATGACTACTTAGTTTCCTTAAGAGCCATTGGTGAAGGATCCTGTCAAAGGCTTTTGGAAAATCTGAGTACATTATATCAATTGGATCACACTTATCCACATGCTTGTTGACATTCTCAGAGAGTTGTAATAGATTGGTGAGGCATGTCTTCCCTTTACAAAAGCTGTGTTGACTCTTCCCCAACATATCACATTCATCTGTGTGTCTGATAATTCTGTTCTTTACTATAGTTTCTACCAATTTTCCTGGTATTGAAGGTAGGCTTACTGACCTATAACAGCTAGCATTGCCTCTGGATCCCTTTCCAAAAATCAGCGTTACATAAGCTGCCTTCCGGTCATCTGGTTCAGAGGCTGATTTCAGCGATAGGTTACATACCACAGTTAGTAGTTCTGCAATTTCATATTTGAGTTCCTTCAGAACTCTTGGGTGAATACTATCTAGTCCTGGTGACCTAGTACTCTTTAATATATCAATTTGTTCTAAAACCTCTTCTATTAACACATCAGTGTGGGGAACAGTACTTCATACTTGTCACTAAAAAAGAATAGCTCAGATGTGGTTATCTCCCCCACATCCTCTGCAGTGAAGACTGATGTAAAGAATTCGTTTAGCTTTTCTGCAATGGCCTTCTCTTCCTTGAGTGCTCCTTTAGCACCTTGGCCATCTAGTAGCCCCAATGCCTGTTTGGCAGGTTTCCTGCTTCTGATGAACTTAAAAAAATTCTTACTGTTGCAATTTGAGAAGCAACTTGCTAAAGATGCAAAAACTTTCTTGACCTGCTTTACTATACTTTTATACTTAACCTGCCAGAGTTTGTGCTCTTTCCTATTATCCTCACTAGGCTTTGACTTCCAAATTTTAAGAGGTGCCTTTTTGTCTTTAATGGCTTTCATTACTTTGCTTTTTAGCCATGGTGCCATTCTTTTGGTCCTCATATTCATTTCTGATTTGGGGTATACATTTAGTCTGAGCCTCTACTATGGTGTTTTTAAATAGTCCCCATGCTGCTTGCAAGCAGTTAGCCCTTGTGACAGCTCCTTTTAATTTTTATCTAACAAGCTCCCTAATTTTTGTGTAGTTCCCCTTTTCAAAGTTAAATGCTACCGTGATGGGCTTTTTGGTATTGTCTCCCCTACACAGATGTTAATTTAATTACATTATGGTCTCTACTACCGAGCGGCTCAGCTATATTCATACTTGCACCAGAGCCTGTGCGCCACTTAGGACTACATCAATAATTGTCTTCCGTTTATTGGGGTTTCTTTATTCTGTCAGTTACTTTTCATGGGAGAAGGACTTGGTGCCTTTCTAACTGCGATAAGCCCTCAGACTCCTCCCCCCACAGCCAAACTCTCACTGCAGCCAGATTCTCCTTACCTGGGCAGGTTTACTCAGGCCTGGTCTATGCTAGAGGGTAAGGACAACGTAAACTGCCTGGCGTTGACCTAGCTGTGGAGGTGTCTTCACTTAAATTTGGCTCCCACCAACTGAAGTGCCTCTCTATGCTGATCACACCACCTCCCCGAGTGGTGTAGAGTCACGGTCAATGTAAATAGGACGCTGCATTGGCAGTGTAGACACTGCATTGCTTATGTCGACTCTTACTAGCTTTCAGGAGCTGTCCCACAATGCCCCTCACTGACAATACAATTGATACAAGCGCTCCTGGTGAGGTTGTGCACCGCCGACACAAGGATCCAAGTTTGTACACACACAAGCAATTTAATGACTGTGGTGGTTGGATGCCAATGCCAATGTAAGTTAGGTCGACATAATTTTGTAGTGTAGACTTGGCCTCAGTTGCTATGCTCCCTCTGTTTGAGAAGGGGCTCTCACAGGAGGCCTCTAGGTTTATACTTAGGCCACAACCCCCTCCCACCTCCTATTGATTACTTAGATTCTAGCCTCTACAGGCTATCCCTTTGATCAAGGAGTATCACTAATGAGTGACTGACTCAGCTGCCACTGTGCCTGGCACAGAGGTTCTCAAACTTTTGTACTGGTGATCCTTTTCACACAGCAAGCCTCTGAGTGCGACCCCTCCTTATAGATTTAAAACACTTTTTTATATATTTAACACTATTATAAATGTTGGAGGCAAAGTGGGGTTTGGGGTGGAGGCTGACAGCTTGTGACCCCCCCATGTAATAACCTTGCAACCCCCTCAGGGGTCCCGACCCCCAGTTTGAGAACCCCTGGCCTAGCACTTCCTAGGGGGCTATGATGAGTTACCAGTGCAGCCTCCCTGACCACATTTGAAGTTAAGGTTTAGATTGGGGGGTATGTCTACACTTAAAACATTACAGTGGCACAGTGCTGCTGTAGTGCTTCAGCGTAGACACTAGCTATGCTGATGGGAGGGCTTCTTCCATTGGTGCAGGTAATCGACCTCCCTGAGAGGTGGTAGTTAGGTCAACAGAATAATTCTTCTGTCTACATTGCAGGTTAACTTGGTATAGCTATGTCTCTCAGGGGTGTGGATTTTTCACAACCCTGAGGAATATAGCTATGCCAATGTAAGTTTCTAGCATAGACCAGCCTTGGGTAAACCTTTAGTTTTTAAACTAAGGCCTGGTCTACATTACAGAGTTAGGTCAACGTAAGGAAGCTAATGTAAGTTGCTCACTACACCGATTTATTACCTCCACCTCTGTGAGAGGGGTAGCACTTAAGTCGATGTAGTTAGGTTGATGCAGTGTCAGTGTACTCATTGCTTACATCGCCTGTTGCCACCCTGGGGGCTGACAGCTGGAGCCCTGCCACCCTGGGGCTGGACATGAAGAGACAATTTAATTATTGTCATGGCTGTAGGTCGACCTAACTTAAGTTGACTTAATTTTGTAGTGTAGACATGCCCATAGATTTCAAAATGCTCCACCTTTAGAATGCTAAGCCCTTACAAACTAGATTTTAAACTACAATTTTAAAATAAAATTTTAAAATGCTTGGCCTATAAAATGCTAAGCCCCTACAAATTAGAGGTTTAAAGTATTTACACTGCTAAGCCGTCCAAATTCATTTTTAGGAAGTTTAACATTTAGGAAGTTAAGCTCACACTAGAAAACTAATAAAACAATGGAAATGAAAAATAAAAGCTGAATAATAAGGGCACTTACCTGTCCTCACTGCAGCCAAACTCTCTTTACATGGGCAGCTCCCGTAACATCCTTCTTGTGCATTGACTCAATAGTAATAAATTAGAGATAAGCACATCCTCCAAACTGAAATACCAGTAGCACTCCCTGTAGCAACTGGATTTTCTTTAGAGGTCTATCAGCAAAGTACTGATTCAGACCATTTGTGTTTAGATGACAGAGATGACAAGATCACAGCTTGATGTGATAATGGTTGTAGGCTTCACAACGAACAACCAGGTTTCTGTTACTGTTATTTCTAAATCCTATGCATAACAGTCAAGTCATACATTTGGCTGACTAAGTAGCTAGTGCATGCTTCTTTTGTTGCAGATATTTGTCTGCACCATAACCACACTTTCACAGTATCAGTCATGCTTCACAACATGGTTTGTGGTTTCGTTGTTGCCTCTGTATTGAGATCAGGTTAATATATCAAACTGCAAGATCTGAAAATTAGATTAAAAGCATTTTAATTTTTTTCTGAACAGATGCGTACATTTACTGCAGGGGTGGGCAAACTTTTTGGCCTGAGGACCACATCTGGGAATAGAAATTGTATGGCGGGCCGTGAATCCTCACAAAATTGGGGTTGGGGTGTGGGAGGGGGTGAGGGCTCTGGGGTGGGGCTGGGGATGAAGAGTTTGGGGTGTAGGAGGGTGCTCTGGGCTGGGACCGAGGGGTTCGGAGGGTGGGAGGGGGATCAGGGCTAAGGCACGGGCTTGGGGTGTGGGGAGAGGCTCAGGGGTGCAGGCTCCGAGCGGCACTTACCTCAAATGGCCCCCAGAAGCAGTGGCATGTCTCTTCTCCGGCTCCTATGCAGAGGCATGGCCAGGCGGCTCTGCACACTGCCCCATCTGCAGGCACCGCCCCTGCAGCTCCCATTGGAGCGCTGGAGGAGGCCATTGAAGCACATAGGATCCAGAGCGGGGTCATGCCATGGCTTCTGGGAGCCGCGTGGAGCGGCCCCCGACCCTGCGCCTTGGCTGGAGCACTGGAGCGGGGTCGAGCCGCGTGGTGCGGCCCCCAACCCAGCGCCCCGGCTGGAGTGCCGGAGCGGGGCAAAGCCAGACCCCGCTCCCCAGCAGGAGCTCGCGGCCGGCTTAAAACGGCTTGCGGGCTGGATCCGGCTCATGGGGCGTAGTTTGCCCACCCCTGGTTTACTGTATATTAGATACTGGAGATATGTTCATATAATATATATGGATATTTTCCTAATTTCTACATCTTCCTGTCTGATGGCCTAAATAAAGGTACATTTACTTGAGACTCTGGTGAGCTTTTCTTTGTTTAATTTTTTGTAAAAGCCTAATTAGTGCTTATGAAAGGTGTACGATGACAGTATCTGAGACTGAAATCTTCTGTTTATTCGGGGTCTAATCCAAGGTTGATCATGGTCAATGGCAGTTTTTCCAGTGACTTCAAGAAACAATGATAACAAGTTTGGTGTTCAGTGATCACTCAGCACTAGGGAGTCTGACGCAGATCAGCTTCATTCAGTGTTTGAGGGTATGTCTACACTGCAATTATAAACCCATGGCTGGTCCGTGCCAACTGACTCAGGCTCACGGGGTTCAGGCAAAGGGTCTGTTCAACTGTGGTGAAGACATTCAGGAGCTCGCAGTGTCTTAGAGCCCAGGCTCCAGCCCAAGCCCGAATGTCTACATCACACGTAAACACCCCTTATCTTGAGCCGTGCAAGCCTGAGTCAGCTAGCCTGGGCCAGCCATGGGTTTTTAATTGCAGTGTAGACATACTGTGAGTTCTAAATTGCTGTGCATAATAATAACAAGAGTTTCACAGCACCCTGCCCAGACCCTTTATCTAGGAAACTCAGGCCATAAAGGCAAAGACTCCAATATCACAGCAAGGGCATGAGCACTGTAAGCTTGCGCACACCACCAATGTGATGTTATGTCTACACTACTAAGCCCATGGCGGCATTGCCTCCTGGAGCAGATGCAGTGTACACCAACAGAAGGAGGAGTTCTGCTTTTATGAAAACCCCTCCTCCCTAAATGTCGTTAGTTGTTCTGACAGAGGCCCCCCATGTCGGTATAGCTGAGTCTATGCTGGGGGTTTTGTGGACATATCTATGTCACTAGGGATGTGATTTTATCACAACCCTGACCGACCTAGCCATGCCAGCATAAGTTTTAAGTGTACACCAGGCCTGCGTCAACTTTGAGCTAAAGAGATCCTCCTCTAAGTGCAAGAGGATAGTTCAGTCTCCACAATCGCACAATACTTTATCATCTTGATGACATAACCAAAAATCACCAATTATGATGTGGACAGCTGTTTCATTAAGAAGTGAACCAAGACCACTAACTCACTTTACATAGATCACTGAACAACTTTCGGAAGACAGTGAATTTTGGTCACTATTGACCAGTAATGTAGAACAGAGTGGGTTATGTGGCCTATTTCGTGAGCCAAGTCAGATTTTCTGAAATTACACAGGCACTGTACTTGTATTAGGATATGTCAGCGATCGGCAACCTTTGGCATGCAGCCCACCAGAGTAAGCCCCCTGGCAGGTTTGGCCGATCGCAGCTCTCACTGGCCACGGTTTGCCGCTCCAGGCCAATGGGGCTGCGGGAAGCGGCGCAGGCTGAGGGATGTGCTGACTGCCTCTCCCCGCAGCCCCCATTGGCCTGGAGCAGCGAACCGTGGCCAATGGGAGCTGCGATCAGCTGAACCTGCGGATGCGGCAGGTAAACAAACCGGCCCGGCACGCCGGGGGCTTACCCTGGTGGGCCACGTGCCAAAGGTTGCCGATCCCTGGGATATGTCTACACTAGCAATGCTATGCAGCTGCACAGCACTATAGCACAGCACAGCACTATAGCAACAGAAGGGGTTCTTCTGTCACTGTCGTAAATCCACCTCTGAGAGGTGGTAGCTAAGGGCATGTCTACACTACATAATTATGTCAACGTAAAGGCTTGGCTACACTTGCGAGGTAGAGTGGATTAAAGCAGCCCCAGGCGCCCGAACTCATGACGCGTCCACACTGGTAAGGCACGTAGAGTGCCCGGACTCCGCGGCTGGAGCGCTCCTGGTAATCCACCTCCACGAGAAGCATAGAGCTTGCTGCGCCCTGGCTGGAGCGCAGTGGCGCCAGTGTGGACGCCCTGGTCTATTAATGTGCTCTGATCGGCCTCCAAAAGTGTCCCACAATGCCTGTTCTAGCCGCTCTGGTCATCACTTTGAACTCTACTGCCCTGCCCTCAGGTGACCAACCATCAGACCCGCCCTTTAAATTCTCTGGGAATTTTGAAAATCCCCTTCCTGTTTGCTCAGCCAGGCATGAAGTGCTCTCAGTGCATCTTTCCAGGTGACCATGCCTCCATGCGCCAGGCGATCCCCAGTATGGAACAATGGCAAGGTGCTGGACCTCATCAGTGTTTAAGAATGGGGGGAAGCTGTCCAGTCCCAGCTGTGCTCCAGCCGTAGGAATTATGATACCTTCAGGCAGATATCAAGGGACATGATGGAAAGGGGCCATGACCAGGATGCACTGCAGAGCAGGGTTAAAGTGAAGGAGCTGCGGAATGCCTATCGCAAAGCTCATGAGGCAAACCGCTGCTCTGGTGCTGCCCCTGCAACGTGCCATTTCTACAAAGAGCTGGACGTGATACTTGGGGGCGACCCCACCTCCACTCCGAAGACCACTACGGACACTTCAGAGCCCAGTTCAACAAGGCAGGAGGAGGAGGAGGAAAACAGGAGCGAGGGTGCTGAGGATGAGGGAGACAGCCCGGCATCCCTAGATACATGCAGCCAGGAGCTGTTTTCCAGCCAGGAGGAAGGTAGCCAGTCGCAGCAGCTGGTGCTTGGGGAAGAACATGTTATGCTCATACAAAGCACACGGGATCTTTATAGAGGAAGGTAAATACACAGCATTTATTGAGAATACCACAGTTAGCATATGCTTTTTAGACACACACACACACACACACACACACACACACACACACACACACACAGAGAGAGAGTCCTGAAGTGATGTTTATAGTTACCAGTCCACAGTCTGGATCAATCTAGTGGCCAGCCAGATTGGTCGCAGAGGGGAGCGGGGTTCTATCGGTCGCAAGCCAATGCTCCTGGAGTGTGGCAAGACGAACCCAAAGTCCTATGGCAAAGCACCCTCTTCTTATAGGTTTTCTTCTCTGTTGAAGCCTATGGATTTTGATGTGTCACTTTGTGACCGGTTACTTCTTAATTGGTGTAAACATTCCAATACACCTCCAAGAGGGTCATCCTGTCCTTTGTTCCGATTTAATCAATTGTCTTTAGGGGTGCCAGCCTTTACCTCAGGGTCGTCAATCTGCCCTTCATTATGGATGCGTGTTGATGATTCTTTGGTGTCCTTTAAGTTTCTTCACTCCTTCTTCCTTGACTCTGGCTATAACAATGGCCTTCACACCTTATCTTTTTCTAATGCATACATTCCTCATTCACACAAACAGATTGAGAATACAAACAGTAGTATTCTATATTGAGCAAAAGGGCATTGCAAATTAAACCTTGCTAAGTTTTACAATCAATAACCAAGACAATTTACATTGAGACCCAGGCCTTCAATGTTCCTCTAATCTACTTAACATAGACACAATAGAGAATCCTGTCTCTTACTTCCTAATTTGTAATACATATAGGAAACCATAGAAGCTTTATAACTTATTCTAAAACAAAAGGATGACCATAATTAGTCATAAGAATTGTTCTGGTCGGTCATTCCTTTCTGCTATTCAAAAAGGGTGGCTGACAAGATGAAATCAAATCATACATTAATTCTCATAGTACATTATAAAATCCAGCTCCTACAAACAAACACCAGAGGAGGTGCCCGGTAAGTGGCTTTTATTTTGGGAAGGAAGTTGTTCAGTGCGGGCTCTTGGGGCGAGGCGGGTTAGGGCTGCGTGCATGCCTAGATGCGGAATAGGGCGTTGTGCTCTCTCACATCGCGGTAATTGGCCTCAGTGATCTCTTCAAAGGTCTCAGGCAGAAGCTGGGCAATCCGCTTGCGCAGGTTCCTTGGCAGAGCTACTGTGCTCCTTGTCCCAGTAAGGCTAATATGTCTGCACCACTGTGCCGTTACGGGCGGCAGGACCATTGCTGCACACAGGCAAGCTGCGAATGGGCCAGGGTGGAAACCACATTGTAGTAGAAGTCCCTCCCTTGCTTCCCAGGTCACCTTCAGCAGTGAGATATCTTCCAGGACAAACTCATCCTATGGAAAATATGGGGACAGTGTTCAGTACAGGGGTCCCCTGCAGCTGTTGGCTCTCCCCAAGCCACAGAACCCCAGAGGACAGTATGGCCGTGAAATAATCAGTCCCCCTTGCCCCTGTGCTTACTCACCATTTGGGAGCTCCTGTGGGTTATGTGCGCTCGCTTTGGGACGTGCAATTTTTGCTATTGTGTAGACTATGCTTGTCTTTATGTACAGCTGAATCATTGCTCTGTCTGGTGTGAACAATGCTCCCTCTGTTAAGTGTTGCATTTTGGCTTTACAGATGCAACTTTGAGATCCCATCCATCCTTGTTATCAATGGCCAAAAGACTTCAAAGAATTAGGAAGCGGCCACGTAGAAGCAGAGGTGAAAGTAAGCCAATCCGGTCCAGTACGGCATACCGGCAAGAGCCCGTATGCCGTGCCGGACTGGACCGGCTTCTCTGGCGATAATTTAAAGGTCCCAGGGTTCCAGCCACTGCGGGAAGCCCCGGGCCCTTTAAAGCGCTGCCCGAGCCCCGCTGCCGGAGCTCTGGCAGGGATTTAAAGGGCCCAGGGCTCCCTGCAGTGGCCGGAGCTTCGGGCCCTTTAAATCACCGCTGGAGCCCTGCCGCCGCTACCCCGCAGTGACAGGAGCACCGGGCCCTTTAAATCCCCACTCGAGCTCTGCCACCCCGGGGTAGTGGCAGCAGGGCTCCCGCGGTGATTTAAAGAGGCCGGAGCTCCGCGGTGGCCAGAGCCCCGGGCTCTTTAATTCGCCCTGAGCCCAGGGCTCCGAGCCGCCTCGGCAGCTGGTAGCTCCGGGGTGATTTAAAGGCCCTGGGGCTCCCAGCCACAGCCAGAGCCCCAGGGCCTTTAAATCTTGAAAGGCCCCGCCTCTTCCGGTTGAGGCCACGCTCCCGCTCAGGACTCCGGCGTACCGGTAAGTCCTTTAAGTTACTTTCACCACTGCGTAGAAGCAAAGAGGACATGCTGCATGAAGTAATGCAGCAGTCCCTTAATGAAGAGTGGCAGGAGAGTGAAAGAAGGGTCCGCCAGCAGAACGTGGATCGCCGGCACCAAAGCACAGAGCGGCCGCTAAGCATCATGGAGCACCAAGCAGACTCGATACAGGCGCTCGTACAATGCAGGCAGAGCACTTCTGCGCCTGCCCACCCCCTCCCCCCTTCAGCCCTTGTCCCTCCTCACTGTCAGTTTGTAGCTTAAAGAGTAACTCAACTGCCATTCGTGACATGCTGGCAAGACCCATCAGCATATTCCTCAGCACTTCGGGATCCATTCCCGCAGACCGAAAGGGGATGTTGAAAGATGGAGCCAAATGTGGACGGAAGCACAGGGATTGCTGGGATGCGGAGCGATGCATCACGGGGCATTGGGACAGGACCCAGAATGCCCCGTCCATCCCCTTCCCACAAGCCACAGCACCATAATGGGAAGAGGTGCTCTGTGGGATAGCTGCCCATAATGCACTGCTCCCAATGCCGCTGCAAGTGCCGCAAATGTGGCCACATCAGTGTGCTTGCACCTGACAGTGTGAACACACTGCAGCACTTTCCCTAATGCGGTCCCCAAGGGCTGGTTTAACTCACAGCACTCTACATCTGCAAGTGTAGCCATGCCCTAAGTTACATCGGCATACAGCCACCGCAGTAATTAAATTGCTTTTGTTGTCCACACTACACTCCTTGTGCTGGCGGTGTGCATCCTCACCAGGAGTGCTTGTACCGACTGTACTGTCAGCGCAGGACACCGATGCAGCTGCGCCGCTGTAGCACGTCTGGTGAAGACGCTCTCAGCTGACGGGAGAGAGCTCTCCTGTTGCCTTAACTCCACCTCCATGAGAGGCAGTAGCTATGTTGGTAGGACATGGGTGGTGGGTATAATAGGCCAGGAGAGACTAAGCCTCCCTTGGTGCAGCTGCTGCCAACCCACTGCCGGACACCTGGGCTGTGGTGGCCCTGCCTCTTCCGCTTCCTGCTCCCTTCCCTGAGGCCCCCCACCTTCCGCTCCCTGTTGCTCCGTCCCTTCCCTGAGGCTCCCCCGCCTGCTGCGGCTGCCTGGTGAGTGTTCCTTCTCTCCTCCACTCCACCCCCACGTCTCCGGAGGCCCCCGCTTGCCGTGTCCCTCCTCACCACCTCCCTCCCCTGTAGGGGTTGGGGAGTGAGGTGGGAAGTGGTGAGCCAATGGTGGGTGGGAGGGGGTCTGGCGGGGAGTGAGGAAGCGAGCGGCGGGCAGGGGAATGAGGAGGTGAGTGGCAGGCAGGGGAGTGGGGGGGGTCTCGCAGTGGGCGGGGGGTCTGGCGGGAGAGTGAGGAGGGACACAGCGAGCAGCGGGGGGGGGGAGCCTTGCGACAGGCAGGGAGGTGAGGAGGTATGCAGCCAGTGGCAGGTAGGGGGGTGTCTTGCTGTGGGGGAGGGGTGAGAAAGGATGTGGTGAGCAGCATGGGGGGAGGCTGAGCGGGTAGGGGGTGGGGTCTGGGGTGGAGTGGGGCGGGGCCGAGGGCGGAAGAGGCGGGGCAGGGAGCTAGCCTCCCCTAGGGGAAGTTTCACCCACCACCGATGTGGCAGGAGAAGCTGTTCCACTAGGGTGACCAGATGAGAGGAAGAAAATATCGGGACACATGAGGTGGGGAGGTGTCCGCCGACGGAGAAAAAAAAGCCAAGTTCTGCCGGTGGAGCAAAAAAACCCAACAAAAAACGGTGGAGCAAAATATCGGGACAAATTGCATCCTGACCAAAGATAGGTCGGGACGTGGGACAAACACCTAAATATCGGGACGTCTGGTCACCCTATGTTCCACTGACAGTCTACACGGTGGGGTTAAAGTTGGTATAACTATGTCGATCAGGAGTGTGGATTTTTCATATCTCTGAGCAATGTATCTAGGTCAGCCTAAGTTTTCTGTGTAGATCAGGCCTTGGAGACATTCTACACCATCTGTTTGAGAGACAAAGGCGTTAAGTAACATCTTGCCCCTCTTTCCCCTAAATTTGAATTGGCTGTGAATGTATCTACAATTATAAGAGTATAAACAGAAGAAATAGAATCTCAAAGCATGTGTTCCCATTATGAATTACAGCAAGATGACTATTTGTTTTCTTGTTTTATCTTTTCCTAACTGTTTAGGGCTTGATCATGTATATCTTGTACATCCACTGAAGTCAGAGGGAGTTTTGACTGTGCAAGGAATACAGGTTCACAACCCAGAATAAGATTCTCCATCAAAAACTCTGTGAATTCTTTTTACATTGAGGAAGGGCTCCCTCTGCAATATGTTATGTAAAAATGAAAAACTACCCCTAGAAATGATTTTTTTAAAAAGAACAAGAAAAAGAAATGTAATAGGGAATCTGGTCACTATCAAGCACTGACATTGTTCTCTGAAGGGGTTAGGGGAGCAGATTGCACAGACTTAAACACCCTAATATCACATACAATTGTTTTATACATTCTTTGTTGAGAAATTCTTATCTAAAGTTACACAATAGCTGCAAAAGAACAGCTGGGTCAAAGTGAACGGAAGTATGATCAAAATGACACTGGGAGGAAGAGGAAACATTCCGAGGAAGTAGCTAAGACACTGCTCTTTTCTTCCATTGAAGGCATCTGCCCTCCATTCATCAAAACAGTGCTTATTCTCAGGATTTCGCTAGACTCATCTCTTGGCACGTGGGAGGTGATAATCCAGGACTCACCAATTCAAAGCGGCACCAGACCCTGCCAGAACAACAGATCCAAAACCTGTACACGTATTTCTACTTCTATGATGATCAATACTCCTGACAGCACACTTTTCAAGCTTCCAGGGTCCTACACATGCCTTTCACAGCATCCAGTGCATCAAATGCCCCAACAAAAACTATGTGGGTAAAACCAGACTATCACTACACTCTCGAAAGAACTCACACAGAAAAATGATAAAAGACAAAAACATCACATCACCCGGGGTGAACACTTTTCACAAAGCAATCACTCCATATCTGCTCTTTCAGTACTTGTCCTCAAGAGAAACCTGCATAACGCCTTCAAGTCATGAGCCTGGGAACTTTAATTCATAACGCTGCTAGACACCAAAAATCATGGACTTAACAAGGACTCTGGTTTTATGCCTCATTACAACAAGTTGTAGCACTCCACACTGCCTGCTACCCGTACTCCACACTGCCCACTTCAAGCCCTTTATGTATAACAATCTAACCCCCAGTTGCCCACTTCACTTCAAGGGACCACCTCCAAGCTGAGTTACCCCCTCTGCTTAACAATCTGTCCCAACTCAAACACTCTGCTTCCTTCCCCAGACCTGAAGAAGAGCTCTGTGTAACTCTAAAGTTTGTACCTTCCACCAACAGAAGTTGGTCCAATAGAAGACATTTACCCCACTTACCTTGTCTCTCATATCCTGGGACCAACACAGCTACAATACTGCAATGAGCAAAAGCATGAAATACATATAAACATACAACATATACATATAAACAAATCAACTTACAATAAAATGGTTAATATGAAATTAATCTAATTATCAGGTAAATTAAACCATATCAAATAGACCAACAATTCTTTATAAGATGTATCTAACACTTTGGAAGGCAGCATTCTTGACTAGCTAACAGTCCCAAAGTAACAGGGCATTATCAACCTCAATGCTAATCAATATAGTTATGGAGGGTGATAAATTGTTTTCCTTGTCCACTGAGGACAGGACAAGAGGTAATGGGTTTAAATTGTAGGAAGGGAGATGTAGGTTGGACATTAGAAAAAACTTCTTAACCGTAAAGGTAGTTAAGCACGGGAACAAATTACCTAGGGAGATTGTGGAATCTCTGTCATTGGAGGTTTTTAAGAACAGGTTAGAGTTAGACAAACACCTGTCAGGGATGATCTAGATAAAACTTAGTCCTGCCTCAGTATAGGGGATTGGATGACCTATTGAGGTCCCTTCTAGTCCTACATTTTTGATCCTATATTCCAGCCAAATAGCTGATACAGGGAGTGTTAAATCACTCCCAGGTTGAAACTAATGTTGAGATTACACCTCTGAGACTAATTAAAGCAGCCTATCCAAATTATTGGTGGTTAGGTAAGAGCCAGTTCTCCCCATTCCACCAACATGAAACATTCCATTACAATTCTAGATGACACAGCTTGTTATATTTAATATTTAAATGACAAAATTAGGGTAAAACGCCATGATTTCTCAGGATTAAGCATACAGTCCTAACCTATGAAAAGTGTGTGTTTGTGATCTTTTAGACAGCAAGGTTGGTTAACCTGACTCAAAAATCATTTAAAAAATGAAAACTAGCAAAAAGTTAGAACTAAAATAATAGGAAACCACTAATCATGCTGTGGTGCTGGCAGACCAGGTGCTCATGCTCACGTTAAGGCCCATAGGCCTCACTGAACACTGACAAATGCATAGCTGGAAACCAGTCTGACTCAGCTATGTGTTAGTATTGTTCAAAAAGGTATTAGATTTCTAGAGATGTGTTTAGTGTGTGGACTTTATGAAATGCTTGTGAGTTGCTGCATGTATTAATTTCACTTATACTCTCTGTAACCCATGCTGGAAGCTAACACTTAAGTGTTTGCTTTGTAACTATAAAAGGGTTTTCTATGAAACTGGAAACCCCCCACAGTCAGAATAGAAGCATTACCAAGTGTGAAATACTAGTTTACC
The DNA here is from genome assembly GCF_002925995.2 of Terrapene triunguis. NCBI lineage: Eukaryota > Metazoa > Chordata > Testudines > Emydidae > Terrapene > Terrapene triunguis. The sequence goes on from NW_020664381.1 coordinate 8,150,747, forward strand.
ACAAAAGGTGTCATCTCCTGCCCAACAAAAGAAGGCCCGTAGACACCAGATGAACCATTGTGGAACACCAGCGGAGAAAAGACTTTTTTGATTGCTTCCCGCACTCCCAGGAAGAGGGGACTTGCACAAACCCTCTTCCCATCACAGTTTGAAGTCTAGGGGAAGGAAATAAAAATCCCTGACCAAAAGGATCTGTATCACTGTGCTGCTTGAAATTTGGAGAGGGCAATATTTCTAAGCTTAAGCAGGGGATGCCCAAGTTGCTTAGCTTGGATTAGCCCTTAAAGGACACGTAGCGCTTGCATATTACAGCAGCTTCTGTTACCTTTTGAAACCTTAACTCATTTGTGTCTATGTTTACCTGCTTTAACCTTGTAAATAACTTGCATTTCTTTTCCCTACTTGATACATCTTTAGTTAGTTTATTACAGGATTGCCTACAAGTGTTGTCTTTGGTGAGAGATCTAACATACAACTGACCTGGGGTAAGTGACTGGTCCTTTGGGAGGGGGAGTATTGTTGTGATTTTTGATGTAAGGGACCATCTGTCATAAAGGCAGGCTTGCCTGTTAGGCAAGATAGACCAGAGTGCCCAAAGGGACTGTCTGTGACTCCATGTTAAGGCTGCTATAGTGCTTGAGGAGTTCACACTTGATTGGTGGAATTTAATTGTAGGACAGCACCCACATTTGTGAATCACTCCAGGCAGCCTGACTCATGCATCCCCTCAGTCAGGCACAGAGGGACAATTCCTGTTCTGTAGTCAGCTGCTTATAACTTCTCCTTTTGTATTTTGGTACTCAGTGACTCAACTCTGAAGAGCATTTTTGATACACAAAATCTAGGTGAAAGGTTAGATTTTAACTCTGTCAGAGTAAAAAGCTTTCCCTCCTAAAACCACAATTTTGAAGTTCAGTTTTTATGTGCACTCTTATCTGACTCACAAGGGTGGAAGCAAAACAGTGTCAGCCTAAATCAGTTGAAATCCAGGCAGCTCGATTTTGCACTATCTGAAGATTCTGGAGGCTCTTCAGAGGTCACCCTAATCCTCTGACATAGCATCTGCAAAGTCTAGAAAAACAAAAGTATTGCAAGTGGTGGGCAGCCTTGTGGAGGCATCCATTGCTGTAGTATCTAAAGGCTAGAGCTCCAAAGAGACTTAGGCATTGCAACAACTAACTTTTAGCTGCCTTGTGACTCCACATCTCTGACTTAGGCACCTAGAGTCCCTATACAATGCATGGGGAGAGTTAGGTGCCCAAGAGTGTGATCCACAGAAGCCAGTATACTGAGTCACCTAAACTAACCAGTAGGAAATGCTGAGAAGAGATGTATGGCCTAAGCCAGGGGTGGGTAAACTTTTTGGCCCGAGGGCCACATCTCAGTGGGGAAATTGCATGCAGGGCCATGAATGTAGGACTAGGGTATGAGGTTGGGGTGTGAGAGGGAGTGCGGAGTGTGGGAGGGGGTGAAGTGTGCAGGAAGGGGCTCAGGGCAAGGGGTTGGGGTTCAGGAGAAGTGCAGGGTATGGCAGGGGGATCAGGGCAGGGGGTTAGGGGGCAGGAGGAGGTGCGGAGTGCGGCAGGGGGCTCAGGCAGGGGGTTGGGGGCTATGGGCAGGGGGTTGGGGTGTGGAGTGCAGGAGGGGTGTGGGGTGCGGGCTCCGGCCCGTCTTACCTGGAGCAGCTCCGGGGTGGCAGGGGCGCAGAGCGGGGCTCAGGCAGGCTGCCTGCCTGCCCTGGCCCTGCGCCGCTCCCGGCAGCAGCCGGCACCAGGTTCCTGCAGCCCTTGGGGGAGGGGCAGAGGGCTCTGCATGCTGCCCTTGCCTGGGGTACCTCCCCTGAAGCTCCCATTGGCTGCAGTTCCCCGTTCCCGCCAATGGTCGCTGTGGGGGTGGTGTGAGGGCAGCACACGGAGCCCTCTGGCCCCCCACACTCCAGGGGCCGTGGTGCCGGCCACTTCTGGGAGTGGCGCAGGGCTGGCAATCCCACGGGCTAGATCCAAAGGCCTGACGGGCCAGATCTGGCCCACGGGCCGTAGTTTGCCTACCCCTGGCCTAAGCGCTATCCCTCAGAAAGAATTTAGCACTTATCTCCACATGAGATTCGTAGCTGCAGGGCCAGCCCTAAACCAGATGGAGCCCCAAGCCAGGAGCATCTTTGGTGCCCCCCTTCCATTTGTTAAACTTTTGAATACCTTATTTTTATTGTATTTGTAGCCCATTTCATGACTTTGATGCATGTTTTGCATGCATGATTTATCCCTGCCATATAAGATGATAAATTGGCACACTAGGATCTGTAAATTTGTATTATTCATGCTATATGTAAGCAAATTAAAAAAAAAAAGTTTCCTCTAGGCTTATAGAGACTTTTTCATTTTAAGAATAACTGAAATGTACTAACATCAAGAAATTGATCTGTGCACCAACATTGGGTGGACCAGTATTAAATAGTGTTACAGTAGGTGACAGCCTTAGAATGTTAAACCTAGTCTGGTAGTTCACAACAAAACAAGTTTCAGAGTAGCAGCCGTGTTAGTCTATATCCGCAAAAAGAACAGGAGTACTTGTGGCACCTTAGAGACTAACAAATTTATTTGAGCATAAGCTTTTGTGGGCTAAAAGCCACTTCATCGGATGCATGCAGTGGAAAATACAGTAGGATCATCTACCAATACATCTGCCAATGTGGTATATGCCATCATGTGCCAGCTATGCCCCTCTGCCATGTACATTGGCCAAACCGGACAGTCTCTACGTAAAAGAATAAATGGACACAAATCAGACGTCAAGAATTATAACATTCAAAAATCAGTTGGAGAAGACTTCAATCTCCCTGATCACTCGATTACAGAACGAAAAGTCGCAATATTACAACAAAAAAACTTCAAAAACAGACTCCAACAAGAGACTGTTGAATTGGAATTAATTTGCAAATTGGACACTATTAAGTTAGGCTTGAATAAAGACTGGGAGTGGATGGGTCATTACACAAAGTAAAACTATTTCCCCATGTTTATTTCCCCCCCCCTACGGTTCCTCACACCTTCTTGTCAACTGCTGGAAATGGGCCATTTTGATTACCACTACAAAAAGGTTTTTTTTCTCTCCTGCTGGTAATAGCTCACCTTAACTGATCACTCTCATTATAGTGTGTATGGTAACACCCATTGTTTCATGTTCTCTGTGTATATATATATCTTCCTACTGTATCTTCCACTGCATGCATCCGATGAAGTGGGTTTTAGCCCACGAAAGCTTATGCTCAAATAAATTTGTTAGTCTCTAAGGTGCCACAAGTACTCCTGTTCTTACAACAAAACAAGGTTCACAATATCACAGCTGGGCTCACTTCACTTCAGTTCATTCTTATATCTCACTGACTGACTGGCAATGCCCTGCCCCTTATATACCCGCAAGGCCATGGCTGGCAACATTCTAGGAGGTTTGAGGAAAATGTAGTTCTCAGAAAGTCTGGAAGGTTCCATGAGATTCTACAAAGGGCCAGAACATTCTAGGAGGTTAGTGAAAAATGAATCCACATACGGAATACCTGAAACATTTTACTTCAAACATTCTATTTTTCCTTATGTCATTAACAACAAAAACAGCACCCCGAGCTTGGCGCCCCTCAAGCCTGGCACCCTAGGTGGTTGCTTGGGTCGCCTTCCCCTATATCCGACCCTGCATGGCTGCGTACCCTCTCCTGGAATTAGGTGTTTAAGCCCTTTCTCACACAAAATTCTGGATGAGGAGGAACCCTCACTTATAACTTTTAGCCCAGTGGTCAGAGAACTCACCCAGGATATGTATACACAATTAAATATGCATTGGAGCAGGGACTGGAACCGAGTCTCCTACATCCCTCATGAGTGCCCCACCCACTGGGCTGTGGAGTCATGCTTACTCTTTTTGTTCCAATTAATATTTAAATCTTTATACAAAGTGGAACAGCTTCAACAGGGGAGATTGAGGGAGCCCCACATGAGAATACCCTATTGTCTATTAATTAGGATACTCACCTGGGAGCCAGGGGACTCAAGTTCAAATGCTTTCTCCACATCAGAGAAGGGAGAATTGAACCTAGGTCACCCATATCTTGGGTAAAAACACTAACCACTGGGTTAAAGGTTTTAGGGGGACAATTCACCAGTCCTGCTTCCTCCTTTGGCTGTTTTGTGTGGGGTTATGCATGCTCTGAAAATGTTTAGTGGATAGGGTCTTCTCGGGTGAGTTAGGTGTGTGTGTGGGGGGGTGCCCCTAGTGTGGGGAGCCTGCTGGGGTTTAAGCATGAGATTGGTGCCAGGGTGTCTAGACTGAAATGGCAATGAGCATGCTTGTTGGTGGATTTTTAGGCACCTAGGTGACTTTCACAGTGGAAATATGGGCACCTACAGAGTTAGCCAGCAGCTGAATGGGAGTTTTGAAGATCTCAGTGGCACCTAAATGTTGGATTCAGGCACCTATAGGGGCTGTTAGGTAGTCAGGGCCGGCTCTAGGCACCAGCGCTCCAAGCATGTGCTTGGGGCGGCACTTTCCAAGGGGCGGCACTCTGGCTCCTTTTTTTTTTTGGCTTTTTGTTGCAAAAAGCCGGGAGCCGGCCCTGAATGGAGGTGAGCTGCGGCGGTGGGGGGCACGGGGAGGGCCGCAGGAAGTAACCCTGGGGATGGGGGGCAGAGGAACCACCCCCCACCACCGCAGCTCACCTCCGCTCCGCCTGCTCCCCTGAGCGTGCCGCCGCCACTCCGCTTCTGTCCCCTCCCTCCCAGGCTTGCCGCGCGAATCAGTTGTTTTGCGGCAAGTCTGGGAGGGAGTGGGGAGAAGCGGAGCAGCGGCAGCGCGCTCAGGGGAGCAGGCGGAGCAAAGGTGAGCTGTGGCAGTGGGGGGCGCGGGGAGGGCCACGGGAGGTAACCTTGGGGGGGGGGCAGAGGAACCGCTCCCCCCCCAGCTCATCTCCGCCTCCTCCCCCGAGCGCGCCGCCGCTCCACTTCTCCCTCCTCCCTCCCAGGCTTGCCTGGGAGGGAGGGATAGGAGGGGAAATGTGGCACGCCCAGGGGAAGAAGCAAGGCCGGGGATTTGGGGAAGGGGTTGGAAAGTGGCGGAGTTGGGGGGGGGCGCGCAGGAAAATTATTTTGCTTGTGGCGGCAAAAAACTTGGAGCCGGCCCTGTAGGTAGTTAAGTCCTTTTGTGGCTCGAGCCCTAAGTGCTGAACTGAGAAATTATATCTGTATGGCAGTGTCCATATTGGGCTTCCTAGAGGATCCCACCCTTAGGCCTTCCTACATTCTAGAAAAATCAGCTAACATAAAAAATAAAAGTTGTTCATTATGGTGCTTCTTTTTCTGGGAAATCCTCAGCAAGTCGGTGGGTCTGGCAGGGTGTCTAAAAGTTGTCAGCATTTGGCTTCATCTAATTTCTGCTAGTTGCTTGTTCCATAAACAAACTGCTGATTTTTAGCTCTGGGTCTCTGATGGTTTAGCCGGGGTTTTTACGCTGTATTATCACAGGGAGTGCAACTTCTCGGTGAGTTAGGTGTGGCAAGGTGGTTCTTATGATAGCTGAGTCCTTATGCACTGGAGGCCTTGAAAATCTGGACCATGCTATTGGAAGCGAAGAAGGAACCAGCAGAGGGCGCAGATGATAGAAGTGTTGTGCTGTGACTGAGCCTTTATGCACTGAAAATGCACTGTTTTAGTCTTTCATATAAAGATCTAAAATATTCCACACTTCCTCCTATCCTTTGGTATCTCAGGCCTTCTCCTTCCACTCTATGGCCATGCTTACACTAGGGAATTAATAAAAAAAAATCACACTGATGATTAGAGTTGGAAGAAAAACTGATAATAATAATAATATAATATAATCATAATTAATAATAATCAGTGTGGGTCGAACTGAAAAATACTGAAAATTTCAGAGAATCAACAAAGTCCATTTGGGGTTGAACAAAATGTTTTGCTAGAACCAACACATTATGTTTCCAGGCATTTTTAAAGAATTACATTGACAAAATGAGGGGGCAGGGGAAGGAAGCAATGGTGGAGGGAAGCAGTGAGAGGAGGAGGTGGAACCCCTTTCTCTAACTTTTAGCCCAGGGGTTAGAGCACTTACCTGGGATGTAGGAGTCCTGAATTCAGTTCCCACCTCTGCCTGATGTGGAGAAGGAATGTGAATGTGTCTCTCCTACCTTCCACAACCACTAGGCTATGGGGTATTGTGGGGGATGGGACTCTCAGTCTATCCTGTTGAAGCTATTCCACTATGTACAGTAATTGGAGCAGAGATGTGAACTTAGGCTTCCCACCTCCTAAGTGCATGTCCAAACAGCCAGGCTACAGAGTCGTTCTTAGTCTTTCTTTTTGATCGAATAACTATCAAAGTGTTCCATACAAAGTAGAACAGCTTCAACAGGAGAGACAGAGCTACTTATCCTGAATAACCAGAGGTCTAGTGGTTAGTGCATGCTAGTAGGAGGTAGAAAGCCCAAGGTCAAATGTCTATGCCACATCAAGCAGAGGGGAGAATTAAATCAAGGACTACCACATCCCAGGTGAGTGTACAAACCACTGGGCTAAAAGTTATAGCCCCATTTTCCCACCTTTGTTTTATGAATGGCACAAAAGCCACCTTGTGACTCTAGCCCAACCATATTTGGGGGGCCAAAACTAATGGTGTGACATTTGCGAGTCATTTTAGGCTAACCAAAACTCAGTTTTTTGGCAAATAAAATATTTGTCCAAAAATTTCGCCAAACTTTACTGGTGATACCACTGGTTCAGCAGAGCCGTAGTACACACAAGGCTTGGTAATGTTAGCATTTTTACTACTGAGTAAAACTACTGAAAAGTATAGGAAGCTTTTTTTATTTACTCTAGGGCTCCTGTCAGCGTCAATACTTATTCAGGTGAACTAGTGGTTGCATCAATGGGAAATTTTTTGTAAAATTCTCTGGTGTTGATACAGGCTTGTAACTTTTCCACTACCCCCTGAGGAAAAGGTAAAGATTAAATAAAATGTCTCTCTTACAGTAACTGACACTCTTGTGTCTCTTTTAACTGTGAAAGTTGTTTTCATGCCAACTCATTCAAACATTCCTGAGCATCACCATCACTATTGTCCGTAAACTCCGGCAGTTCTCAGAGCCAGATTCTCTACTACTGGAAATTAGCATTGCTCTGATGAAGCCAGTCTTGATTTATAAAAGCTGAGGATCTGGCCCTGCTTCTTTAGGCTGTGGTGTCTTAGCGAGAAAACTAGCTACAGAACTGCTGTTTTATTGAAATGCATTGCTGGTCCTTTACTTGTCAAACAATACTTGTTTGCCTCACCTATTGATTCCAAATGATACAGAGAAATAAATAAATACTATGTTGGCAGTAGAAACCGTTTTATTGTATTTATATATGTAGAAGCATCCAAATAATTCCAGTGATTTTTCCTAAAATACTCTGGATTTGCCCTGGTATATGAGTGAAGAATACAGCACTACCTTAGAAAGTGATGACAATATGAATATATATACAAGCTTGTTTACTCTTTACACAAATCTATATTACATTTCATCTCTATTTATGTTTTTCTGTTCGTATTCTCATTTGAGCCCAATTCTATAGACCATACTTGTGGAATCATTCATATGAGTAAGGGCCAATGGATTAGGCCCATTTTTTGTTCAATTATGTAAAATCAAACAATATAAACAATTTTAAAACATTGTCTATGTTTTGTGGTTGGGTCAAAGGGGAATAACAACACGCAGTGTTTGGGGAAGTAATTTCTAAATGCCTTCTATTTAGAGAAATTAGTATGTAATAAAAATATTTTTGTGGCCTGAAGGTGATGCTGTTGCTCTAGGAAAAAAGATATCAGAGAAGAAACATTTACTGAGCATGCTTTGAAAGTCACAAAAATTACTTGGACTATAAATTTGACACACACTTATTTATGCTGTTGGAGATAGTTAAATAAAGTTCTCCATTTCTAATCCATGATCATTTTAGAGGACTGAGACTTTTCTTATCAAGGTTCAATATGTACTATATTAAAACTTCCTGCTTATTACGCATTGCCTGGAAAGACATGATTAGGACAAAATCAATCACTCTTTAAATTATTCAGGCAGAACTTTTACTTTCTCCTGCTGTTTCTGGATAGGTAGTTTGGCAGCCTAATCTCCATTCCTGGTCTCAGATATCTTCTGAGGGGTCACCGGCTGCCTCGCTCCCCACTTCTTGTAGTCTTCAGGGGCCCACCGGCTAGATTCTATGCCACAAATTCCAGGAAGGTTATGCTTGGTGGCAGAAAACTTGCCCCACCCCCCTCCTGCAGTGGAGTCCAGGAAAGGTCCCTACTGGCATTGGGGATGGGGCCTGGGATGCCCTAGATTCTTTGTGTGGTAACTAGAGAAACTGTTGGTCACCTGTGGAGCGTGGGGGAATCTAGGCCCAAGGAGAAGTTAGGCCGAGTCAGCAAGATCTTTTACTGCCTTGTTGCTGCATAGGGTGACCAGATAGCAAGTGTGAAAAATTGGTACGGGGGTGGGGGTGGGGAGTGGGGGTAATAGGCACCTATAAGACAAAGCCCCAGATATCGGGACTGTCCCTATAAAATCAGGACATCTGGTCACCCTATGGCTGTGGATGGATGAGCCTTGCTGGTGCGTACACAGATACACTTTGGAAGGTCAGGGTAACAAGCAACCCCTAAAGTACAAGTGAACCAAAGAGGTCTGAAGCACCTCAGAGCCAGGACTGAGGCTTTTGGGCATTACCACCATACAAACAATAAAAACCAACACATGTAAGATGGTGAAATTCGTATTAATTAGGACTGGTGGGTTTCAAATAGCACAATGAAGGACTGTAGCTACACTTTCAATGATCCATTAGGTCTTTTCCATCTCTAACGTCTATGAGCATGTAGCAAGAGGCAAGGGAGTTATGGGTCCCACCCATGTTTGTCTCTCTTGTCCTCCTATTGCATCCTGTTTGTCATTTAGATTGTGAGCTCTTTGGGGCAAGGACTGTTCTTGGTTATAGGTGTGTACAGTGCCTAACACAACAGAGCCCTGATCCCTGATAGAGATTCCTAGGTACTACTGCAATACAAATGATAAACAATAATATTTCAACACTGCCTGTGCTAGAGATCTTGATTGCCCTTCTGTAAACCTTGCTACCTTAAATAAGCTCTGGCATGCTCTCAGGAGATGTGGCAGGGGCCATACTCTGAATCTTTGCATGACATGATCTGCAAAATTTAATTCAGATCCCAAAGGGTGGAAGTGTTATATAGAAAATCACAATTGGGGAGGATGAGATTCTTCTTTATCTCCTGGAGGGATACATGGAGATGGGGTGGAGAGGCAGATGGAGCTCTAACTCACTCCCTCAGACAGGCCCAGCGAGTCAGAGAATAAAGCACCACCAAACTTGGGTGAGAGGTTTTTGTTTGGGATGGGATGGGGGTTCAGGGCAATGCCTGAGTCAGAGTCTGAATTAATCCTTCAGTTAAGACATACCTATGTGGTCAGGTTTCCAAATGAGTGCAGCACATTGGATGTTGAGCTCTGGAGAAAACCTGGCTATAATTGTCACATTGGGAGCTGCTGGGTGCTGAACTCTTGAAAATCTGGCCTCAGTTGTGGAGGTGGAATGCTTGAAAATCTGACCCTGAGCTCATCTGAAAATCTGGCTAAAGGTTTATAATGCATCTGTAAACAGCAGCAAATATAAAATTACAAACACCTAGTAAATAGAGTTCCCTTCAGCATTTCACAACAATGTGGCACAGCAAGTGGAAGTTATTATAGGATCACTGCACACTTAGGGTCTGCTTCTACGAGGATACACGTACTTAACTTTATGCATGGTGAGTAGTGAACACCACATAGGGTGATAAAGTTAAACGTATCCATACGTTTTGGCAGGATTGGGGCTATAGGGAGATAGAAGCTTTTACTTTTGCCTGCTGCCTAATGACACACCACTTTATCACACGGTCCTGGGGTTTCCGATAACTCATTCTCTGTATTTATATTGAGTGAGTCCAGATCTGAAAATACTACACTTTTAATAAAAATATATTATTAGGCAAAGACAATTTTTGTTCAAATAAGATAATTTGTGAAACCTTAGGCCCCCATCCTGAGAGGTGTTCTGTGAAGGTGGGTCCCAGGGCTCATGTGCAGTAGCTTGCAAGACTGGGACCCAAATCAGCACTTTGAATCCATTTTTAAAATGTTCACAACTTTAAGTTAAAATGGCCCTCCTACTTTGTTAGTTCATCTAGTACAAAATACCCTTTCATGCCTTATTAATTAGATACTTTCTCCTGGGAGTGAGAGGTTTACTATACTAATGCAGCAATCACCATTTTAAAAAATGGACATGACTGTACTGTGATATTTACCTTAATCACGATAGCTACAGAATTTCTTACATTTTTAAAGGGTAATATCATGAATGCTGCAATAAATTTAACATTATATTACATTCAGCTACATTTTTAGTCCTCAGCATTACTGAATATAAACAGAAACAAACAAAGCTGCATGCTGACTCCCAATAGAGCACCTATTTCTACCAGGTACTGCAAGGCAGAGAGAGAATTGCTGCAGAGATTTAAATATGAATTATATTTGGTCAAACAATCATTCCAACCATGTATTTTTTTCATATTAATCAGAAGCTATACTGATAATAAAATTAATTACGCTGACTAGTAAAACTTAGAAAACACCCTATGTGTTAGTAATAAGGTAGAGTTGCCCATGATCCTGATGATGTACCTACCATATATCAGGTCAGATCCTCAGTTGGAGTAAATCGGCGCAGCTCTGTTGAGCTGGTGATCAGCTAGGAATCTGGCCCATTGTTTTCTCTTACTGCGGTACACTGCACAAATAATAATATAGTTATGACACCTTGGTCCAAATTCTGCATGGATTCATGGAACCCCAATGAAGTCATACAGGCTGTAATCTGTGAAGAATTTGGTTCTGGATGTTTTGTATTTGTTAAAAATGAAGGCATATTGTAGAGTATATAGCATAGATGAGGAATACTAACAAACTCCTTCTACAGCTTCTGAACTCTTGGGAACCACTCAGTCTTCCAAAACATATGCAGGTGAGATCAACATTTGGGGGCTTTCTATTGAGTGACAGACAGATCACCAGGGTTAGGAAGGAAAACAGCAGAAAGTGCAGTCTTGTTGAGTCTGATAACATATTAGACCCAATGTGAGATCATTAATTTCACAGTTTTCTCAGATAAGTTTAAACATAGGAGCATCTCACAATAGGTGTTACTCAAAGTGGTGTATGCCTCAGCTGGGATTTCACCGTCTGTAGTTTTTAAATTCAGTTTTGTCCCCAAGGGCTAATCAATATTGATGGCAATTATTCTTAGTGTACAGACCAAATGAAATGGGTGTTTTCCTTCTTTTTCTTGAGTAAAGTGAAATATAGAGCTACTGAAATTTAAAAAAAAAAATCCCTTATGTACTGCAGGATTACATAATAGCTACAGCTATTTTGCATCAGGTTTTCTTTGCCCGTAGATAGAGTTTAGTCCAATAATGAGTCCATTACTTTAGCCCTTAGCCAGGAATGATGTGTGCTATTTATATAGGAGTGCACTGCACAATGGAGAATTAAAAAAAACACAAGCTCATCATGAAGCAATTGTTTTGAGTATTACATTAAGGCCATTACCACTGGTTTTATTTATATATTTCTGTTTCTAAGCTTTAACCTCTGGAGGACGAAGTTGTTTAGATTGAACATAGGGAGGTTTTCTCAGTATACAATAGGTCTACATGTAAGAAGAAATGCAAGCAAACAATTATATTTTTGCAGAGAAGAAATTGTGAAACTTGCAGATTATCAAGGCCTCAATTTTACTTGTGCCAATAGTCTAATTGAATTCAATGAAATTACTCAGCTGAATACAGTTAAGCAGGTGCATAAGGATCAGTGCCTTAAAATGTTTTTTTTTTTAAGTGCTAAGTCTGTCATTGCCCAATAATGGATTTTTCCATTTAATCAATTTGTAACAATATTTTAGGATTCTGACATCATGTTTACATATACACCTCTACCCCGATATAACGCTGTCTACGGGAGCCAAAAAATCTTACCGCATTATATCAAACTTGCTTTGATCCGCCAGAGTGCGCAGCCCCGCCGCCTCAGAGCGCTGCTTTACCGCGTTATATCCGAATTCATGTTATATCGGGTCGTGTTATATCGGGGTAGAGGAGTATTTTTATTTACCAGTGACTAGCCCACTTCATGCATCTCTGGTGTTTTGCCTCCCTTTGTGATTCAGCCTGTCTAAGCTTTGTGTCAAATTACTCATTACATAAGTATCACAAGAGCATTATTGGCCTAGGGGGAATTCCTCAGAACAAACGGTGGGTTAGCTAGACCCAGCCTCACGGTGATAAAACAAAACTAAACTGAAACAGTTGAGAAGGGAAGGGAGAATGGGAATGGACACGTACTATGAGGGAATGGGTAAAGGCCCATGTGATAAGTATGTTGTGGGTCCTGGGAGGTAGGCTATGGGTATGTGTGTGTGTGCCTACACTAGCGAGTTTACAGCAGCACAGCTGTACTGATGCAGCTGCGCCACTGTAAGACCGCTCATGTGGCCACTCTATGCCAGCGGGAGAGAGCTCTCCCATGGCCATCATCAAACCACGAGCGCCGGTAGCTATGTCGTTGGGAGAAGCTCTCCTGCCGACATAGCGCTGTCACACCAGCACTTCTGTCGGTGTGACGTATGTCACTCGGGGGGTAGTTTTTTCACACCCCTGTGTGACATAAATTATACTGAGAAAAGTGGTAGGGTAAACGTGGCCATATGAGCGTCTTAATCTTGAGAGCGTGACTGCCGTTGTCTCAAAGACTGAGCCTCACTGTTCTAATGCTTTCCCTCTAGCTTTGCTTTCCTTCTTGTGACTAATCGCTTAATGGTACGTCAGTGTCTAGAAAATCATTGCTAATATTATAATAATGTAATTTGCAGCTCAGCTGGCAATAGCTGATCACAGACCACGTTTCTACATGGAAGGATAATTTTCAGCTCACCATGAGCAAGTATTTTTGCTAGCTCTGCAATGTGAAGCTAAAAGAAGAGTGGAGTTTAAATAGCAGCTCAGGGTAAAAGTTCATACTGAAAGTGTGCAAAGTGACACGTAAGTCATATGAAGGGGAAGAGGATAGTTTACTTAACAGCACAACTGAACGGTTTCTCATGCGTATAGATGTAGTGCAAGCTCAGTTTGCTTAACTCCAGTGAACCCAAATTCCCAATTAGTTGAAGCTTGGTTATGTTTCCTGGGGTTGCTTTGGCTTCAGTTCTGCTACTGAGGAACCTTAAATTTCAGCCTGGTGGAGCTCCTATACTCTGCAGGACTGAAGCTAAAAGCTCCCGCAAAGTCCCGAATCTCAAAAGGAGTTGAGTTCCTCTTCAGTTCTGCTCCTCTTTGGGGTCTTCCATGGGGCCTGGATTTCATGCTAGGGGTACTGCCGGATGGAAGCTCTCTGCTGGCCCCCGATTATCTAAACCCTTGACTTTGCAAGGTTTCAAGTGTCTCCCAAGACTTTTGTAAAATCTGGTTTCTCCCATACTTATCTAGAGGGACATGTGGGTCATCTCAGCAAGACTGACATGGCTTATTTTTTCCTGTATTAATTTTTGCTAATGGGAGCTTTGCCTGAGTAAGGATTAAGAACAGCAGTGTTTGGCCATACATTTGTAACGAAAATGCTGACAGACCCTTTGTCTAGTGATACTAGTGACCAGCACTAAAATATACGTGGAGATACTGCAAAATCTAATTCATAATCTGTTCTAAATCATATTTATATATCCCAAATTATGGGCCTAGTTCTGCAGCCTTTGTGTAAGATGAGCAGCATTTGGTCCTATAGGTTTTCTTTACCTTTGAGAAATAATGTGCGGGTTAATTGGGAAATGGGGTTTGGAAACATTTGTTATAAAGCTCCGATAATTTGTATTTTATTTTGTAGCAACTTCTAATAAAAGGACCTGATTATGGTGGGGATATGCAGTTAATTAGCATTAGACTTCTGCTTTTGATTAATGCTACTAATTAGTTTCTGTCCTTGACTTTTTCCAATTAAGGCATAGATGCATTGGTGCTAAACACCTGGGTAGATTACCTAATTAGATGAAAGAAACATGTACACTGGTTTGCGGGTAATTATTTTAACTTTCAGTACTTATTTTGTATTAAACATGCTAGGTTCTTTTGAGGGACTATAGAAGCAGTCTCAAAGTTTGAGCAGAAAGCAGAACCTTGCACAAAAGTCAGGGCAGCTGGACATATACCATTTTTTTCTTTGGTTTTCATGAATCGTGTGTGCAGATGTAGCAGTAGGAGCAGCAGTCAGGTTCCAACTTCTGGCAGATATAGCAGGGCCTATGGAGAAACCCGTGAGAAGGGAGTAGAGCAGTGGTTCTCAACCCGCAGGCTGCTTGCGGCCCAATCAGCACACAGCTGTGGCTCATGTGACATCCTCAGAGCCATACAGGTAGCATATATATTGTGTGGATGCAGCTCACATAACACAGAGAGATGCATATGCAGCCCACAATGGTAAATAGGTTGAGAACTGCTGGAGTAGAGGATTCACAAGACTGTGTGACTGTAATTCATGACTAACTTTCCTCTGGGTGGGGGCACAGAGCCCAAGCTCCTAATGCTACTGATGCCTGAAACTCTCAAAGGAAAGGAAAACCCCCTATCCCATTGTACCATACTACACCCTCCTTCCTGAAAGGAGCTGTGCCACCATTCTCACTCTCTTCTCTGGTCCAATGACTGTTCCACAGGGAAGGGGTGAAAGAGAGAGACTCTGTAATCCAGTGGTTAGTGCACCCACCTAGGAGGTAAGAGACCCCTGTTCAAATTCTTTTCCCCCTCAGGCAGAGGGGGGAATTGAACCTGGGCCTCCTACATCCCAGACAAATGCACTAACCACTAGTCTAAAAGCTATAAGGTGGCTGGCACCACCATCACCTCCAGATGAATTTTGATGGAACCAGAAGGCTCCAAGCATGCCTACCAGCTTGGGCCCACATGTGACTTGTGTGTTGTCACAAAGTCACAGTCTCGGTGCTCTGGAACTGCTCTGAATGAAGTCAGACAGGACTCTAATGCACTGTGTCTCTCTTCAGGGCACACTCTCACCAGGGCAAGCCTCCTAGGCTTCAGTGCCTCCTGGGTCTGACCTCAGACCATTCAGCACTCATGTTCACATTGTGAGCTCCCCCACCCCTCCCGAGTGAGTCCACCTGACCAGGACACCTGGGGAAGCCTTACACACCTCCCAAAGGGGCCATGCACCCCAACTTCACAGTCAGCAGTGACTCTCAGCCATCATTGTAAAACAGAAGGTTTATTAGTCAATGGGATCACGGGGTTTCTTGTTAGCACAGAAATCAGGGAGTTAAAGCAAAGTCCATCTTGGGCCCCAAGTCCCAACCAGGAGACTGACCAGCTTCTCACAGCCTAACACAGTCACACCCTGCTGCCCTCCTCCTTCCTTTCCTTTTGTCTCTTTCCCAGGCAAACAGGTCACCTGGCCTCCACCTCTCGCTTTGTTCTCCAGCACCTCTGGCTGATTCTGGCAGAGGATGGGCCCCGGCCATCAGTTGCCTGGATACTGTTTGTGCCCAGGCAGCCAGACATCAGTCACACCTGCCCTCTAGGTGCCTCTGCAATGATCATGCACCCTTGTTCCACCACCTAGATACTTGAGTAACACATAGGGAAAACTGAGGCACACAGCATTCAGACAAAACATTAAGGACATTTCCACTTCATCACAGGTGTTCAGCTGCTTATCTTTCCCATGTTTGTGAATTGCTCTGAGGCTTGGGTGGAAGATAGGCAACCAGTTACCTAAAGGGAGGCAGCAGTGCGCCTGCCCAGGCACCGAAGGAACTTTTATCCTAAAAATTTAGGCGCCAAATGAGTTTGGGCACCAACAGGGTTTGGTGGGAATTTTGTGGATTGCAGTGGAGCCAAAACTGGGACTTCAACACCGAAATACCTTTGTGGATGTGGGTCCCCAGCTCCCACTGGAAATCAATGGGAGTTGTGCGCCTGACTGCCCTTTGTGCACTTGAAAATCTCCCTTTGCGTGGTCTGCCCCATTTTTTCTGGATTATCACGTGAGATTCAGGATTACATAGATATAATCACATGTACACCTGAAGGCATCACTTTAAATTCTTTGTTATCTGCCCATAAAGTAAATGGAAACTACCTATTCACAAAGTTAACATGGTGACTCTATAGTAAGAAGCTGTTGCCAAGATAATACCATCAGTCCACTGTGCAGGGACAAATGCTAGCTAGTTGCAGAGTAACAGAAGTGTTCCTGTCCAGCCCAAAACAGACACCTACTCAAGCAATCCATCTCCTGGCTGTAAACAGGCTGCACAACTAACTGGCAGTTCTCCAGCCATGAAATGATTATCTTGAGAACAAAAGGAACAAGTGTTTCTTAATTCTGAAAAGAAACAACAAACAAGTATCCTGTTGTTTTTTTGAATTGATGGCCTCAGAAAAGCAGATGTATATCAAATCTCTGCTTGACTGAAGGTACGTAAGAAGCTAGCAGGAACTAATGGTTCATTTAGACCTTTAACAAGACAACCCTTAATTGTGGTCTTTCTTTATGTAATCCACTGAGCTATTGGGAACATCTGTAAAGTTACAACATGCAGGGAGCTGCAGGGGAGTGCTATACAATTAAATGTTGATTTGCATATAAGTCTGCATTTATTCCAAAGCAACATTTTTTGAAATAATTGAAAGTACAAAGTATTGACGTTAGGTTTACACTGGTGAAATACAGTATATTTAACTAAAAACAGTTGAAAATGATTGCAGAAACGTATTTTCGTAACTGATCCTGCAACATAATCTTGAAAAGCAAAAGTGCCAATTTAATCAAAGGCCTGTGAATTCCTCATTCAGAAGGCACTATCGAAGTGCAACGTATTATCATAGTAATAATGCCGTTGTAGTGGAACGTCATGATTCTGCATATAAAATCAGAAAACTATCATTTTAATTGTTTACATAAAATAACTCATTTTACATTAATAAATAATGGATGAAAATACAGTGAGGATTAAACTAAACGATGGAATAGAACACTCTGAAGGGCTGAAGCTTTACAACTCCTGGAGTTAGAAAAGAATGAACTAAACTTTAGTTAAGTGCTGTCTTATCAAAATCTCCTTGCTTTGAAGTCTTTCAATGAGACTAAATCTTACTCTAGAGTATAATCTACATTTACACTTTCAAATAGAGGGTGCAGACGGATCCACCTGCAGGGCTCCAATTGCGGGATTAGGCCACTAGTCCTCACAACATCCTCGTGAACTGGATAGGTACTATCCTCATTTTACAGTCGAGGACACCAAGGCAGAGAGGCTAACAGACTTTCCCAAACTTACAGAAGAGATTCAGTGTTAGATTTGGGCAAGACTGGCCCTAGTCATTTTGCCAGACAGGGAAGCAATGTCCTCCCCCTGTGGCTGAGCAAAGAAAAAAGTCTGGTTAATCAGCTAAACCAAAATGGCCAGCCAAGCAGAGTAGAGCAAAAGCAAAAATTAGCAGCACGTGTCCCCTGGAAGAAGGAATCCAGGGCAACCTCCCTGCTCACCCACCCTTAGAACCAGCCCTGGATCTGGGATTGGAACTCAGGAGTTCTCTGAGCATGTCTGTCTTGTATTATATGAAGATAACACCTTTCTGGCAGTGTGGATAGAGCACCAGTCCAGGACTTGGGAGCTCCAGCTCTGTCAGTGGCTGGCTGAATGACCTTGGCCTCTCTGTGCCTCAGTTTCCCCTTCTGTAAAATGAGGATAGTGTTAAGGCTCTCCTTTGTAAAGCACTTTGAGACCTATAGCTGAAAAATGTCATATAAGAGCAAGGTATTATTATTATTATTATTATTTCAAATAGATCCATTCACAGATTAGACCTACAGCTGCAGCTGGAAACATGTCGATCCAATGGAAAACTTTTTCTTTTCACTGACAAGTCAGCAGTTTCCAGACAGAGGTACTGAACTACCTCAGCTCCCAGTGGTAGCTACAGGTGCTCAGTGCCTTTAAAAAGCAGCACACTAAAAACCGCTGCTGGAGTCCTCACCCACACAATCTCCCATTGACCGTCAGTGGGAGTTTTTTGCCCATTAAGAGTGCAGGACCAAGCTCTGTGATGAGTTGATTCCTGAATAAGCAAGGTCACTCTTGCCGCTATACTCAGCTTTTTATTGTATGGTAGCAGCAGACTAGATCCAATATTGAAAGGTAACAAAAGTGACCGGAGAACTCATGTTTCCTCCTCTGTGGCTCATGTTTCCTGTGCGTAGGCTGTATGAAGAAGGGTGATTTTTCCTAATAAGAGTCCCTGGCTCCAAGAGGAGCTCAGGAGCAGAAGGGAGAGGAAAGAGGGGAAGGTTGGGTGAATGAATTCAGAGAGAAACCCTCTGCCATTTTTAACTTCCCTCTTGCTTCACCATCTTCGTGTGGGCTGCATGTGGAGAAGTGTGAGTGTAGTGATGAAGACTCAGGGCCAGTTCAGAAAATATGGCCAGACCTACAGCCTCTGGGGGCACCGGATCAGTGGTGGCCCTGATTCTGGCTGGGGAAGGGAAGGCACTGAGGTAGACCGCTGTAAGGCCCTGCTGGCATAGGAGACACTCCAGGAGCTGCAGCAGGTAGCGCTACAGTCCATAGGGCAGCATGGGGTGGCTGCTATAACTTCAAGAGGACTCAAAAAGTGTCTGAGTTATGCCAGGTGCCTCTCAAGAGCAACTCAGGATCAAGAGGGCACAAAGGTGCCTTAAAGACACCATATCCCTCCCTGCTCCTGGGCTATGAGTAATTTGCTGCCCCTCTTACATATGCCGCACAGAATCGTATCTGTATCTTCTCTATAAAAGGAAACCATTATCCAGTGTCCCTACCTCCCTGCACAAACACACGCTAGTCCTGTACATATTGTTATTCCCTGCCCCAGTCTCACATGGGACTAGCTCCCCTGAGCTGGCATAGAACAGGTGTTTAGGGCAGGTAGGGGATGAAAGTGAAACATTGAATCCTGGGCTTTGCAGCCAAGGCACTCCACAATTACTTTAACTGCTTGCTGCACTGATCAAGCTGCTCCAATTAGGTGGACACCTGCATGGGCACAGAGTCTCATTGCCTCCAATGGGGCTTCATGCAGGCTCCAGGGTCTGCTCGCATGGAGCAACTTGCCAGGTTCTGGTCAAGGGAGGGATGGAACCATTCTCTACTTTTGTCATACAGAAAATAAACTAAAAGCAGCAGCCTCATACCAAGATCTTAGCGTAACTTACTATTTCTTAGCACCCAGAGGCCGCAACTGAGAGTGGGGCCACATCACTGTGGCTGCTGTATATCCCCATAGTAAGAGACAGTTCTAGCCTTATGCAGCTTATAATCTGAATAGACAAGACAGACAAAGGGTTAAAGAGGAAACAGAGGCACAGATTTTCGGCAGGTCCGTGGTAGACTCCAGGTCCCCTGACTCCCAGCTCAGTGCTATGCCTCTTGAAGAAACTTTGAAACAGCCCCCGACCCCTCGAAACAGCTCCGTAGATCAATCCTATTGTATCTATAGTAACGGGGCCAAGCAGTGCGGCTGTCTCAGTAGTTTACCAACCCGAGAGATGTTTCTTCTCCTTAGAGCCCCTTCCCCAGACTGACTTGGGTAGACAATTCCTCCAACTTTTGTCCTCAGTTTTTTAAGCTGGTCATGGTGACTCCCATTTGGAGAAAAATGCCCTTGTTTAGATTCTGAGGGAAAAAGTAACTTTCATTCTAGGTCTTTGCTTCCTTCTGTGCTCAACCTACTTGAACTAGTCAGATTCTGCCATTTCCTCAAAATCATAACCCTGTGCTGGGTTTAGAGCTGGTCATTGTACTGAAAAGGTCCTGATCAACATCTTTAATGACCTTCCCATTGATAAATCTAGTGGTTCTTGTTCAGCTTAAATCTCATGGGATTCATCAGTGGCTTTTGATATGAGTGAGCATCAAACCCGTGACATCCAGTCCTCCCTATCCGGGGTTTAAACACTTGCACTTCAGTGACGTGGACTGGAATAAAAACTAAACCCTTTGAATATTTTTGTGAAAACAGCATTGTGTTGAAATGTCCATTTTTGGACCAAACCATGAGGGTGGGTTTTTTTTTCAATTCAGGAAGGTGTATGTGTGTGTCTCTTTCTCTCTGCTCATGGTGCAGCCACTGGCCTGGGATATGCCATAACCACCAGGTTGTACAGTGTGTGAGTCCCTTTTCCCCCTGTCTCCTATGACAATGTCATTGAAACAGTCTCTGTGAAATGTTTCTGCTTTGATGAAACAAAAGCATATTTCAGCTAAATTAAATTTTGCCAAAAATATTCCAACCAGCTCTAGACCCAGCCACAAGCGAAGGCCCTGATTCTGCAACTACATCCTCATGGGAAGAATTTTTCACCCATCTGGCAGTACAGCTCCATTGGTAGAACCCCAAACTGCTCCTCTTCACTCACCCATCCCTATAATTAAAATACAAAAGGTGTGTGTGTATATATAGTGCATAACCATACCATCACCTTCTTGGTTTGAGTCTCCACTAGGGCACAAGGCTGGCAGAGGGAGGTATAATGTACTAGTGAATCTGGCCCTCTGGATTCATATGCCAGACAAGAGCAGTTCTGCATTCAGGAGAAAGGGCATCGTGCTCTTTCAAATTCCACTGTGAATGTAAGAGATTGATATGTGTGCCCTGTAAACTGGAACGGCAAACAGAAGAAAAAGCACCACTCTGTGTCAGCTGTTTGGGGAGAGAAAGGAGTAGACTATTTGTGCAAAAGCTTTTCTGACCCTCCATTTGATGTATGAGTTGAACATGCCTATTTGGTCAGCTAGGATTTTGCAAACACTGCTTCTGCAGTGCACACTTTACTTACAATATTGAAAGCAGGAATGAGCCAGATCCAAAATCCCAGATCCTGCTGAATTTTGGAGGAGTTCAGATCTGGGTCTGAGCTCTGCAGCTCAGCCCCCTCTCCAGTTAAAGATACTTTTCAAGCCTTGCATTGTTCATATTTATTGGATAATACTTTGAAAATTTCCCTTATAGTTTCCCAGTGCATGTAAGGTTCTAATGTCTTAACTTTTCCATATTTCTGAAGGGAATAATTGTTGAAACAGCTTTCCAAGTTTTTTTAGAGAGAACTTGTATATCAAATATAATACAAGATCTCTTCTTCAGGGTACTTGGCCACATGTCTTGAATCCATGGCACAAAAAATATACAAACAACTGGAGGGGTGGAGGCATTTCTTGGCTACAAGGGCCAGAAGTTCCTTTGTCCCTCCAGTGTTGTCTCACGTCCTTGTGTAGTTTTCAGTGTATTGTTCCAGCTGGATTATGTCTCCGCCACCATTTCTGCTGCTAAGGAAATTCTTCAGTTGCAGATAGGCTTTCCCCTGTATCCAAGGCTCAAGCCAACTGGCTGCCTAATCAGTACATAGCAATGACATAAAAAGCATATTCTCTTTAAAAGTTATTGGGCTACTAACCATAGAAGTGTTAGCATACTGCACTCTCATTACCATACACAATGGAATCAAGGGTATATTTCCAAGGAGGTGTAAATACAATTTTGTGCACAAATCCCCTGAACAATACTGGAGGGATTTGTGCAGCACTCTGAAATTGTCCCCCTTAGTATCTGTAAGAGCATTAATGCCTCAAGGCTGAATTCATTATTGACTCTGAGTAAACAGTCCTTTTAAAGACCATACACAGTGAACTGGCCAATAATACACAGCAAGTAGGTAGACAAAGAATTATACTGTGACAATTAGAACAAAAGCTAGAAGGAGAGAGGTACATATAATGAATCATTAATGATCATGAGTTGTACGATGCCTTTCTACGAATGCTGAGGAAGAGAAGTGGAAGGGCTGAAATTCTCTGATGTGTTGCAGAGATGCTAGTTTCTCCATGGTTAAGGTTGAAATAAGGCTTCATTTAAACCTAATTTTGACTCCACTCCCGTGTTGCAAGTCTGAAATAGAGTCACCTAAAATGTCATAATCATGATCTTATGTCATAAATTGCTCTAGAAAATGTGAGGCTAATGAGATAAGGTGCTTGCGAGATAAAAGATGTCCCTGAACTGAGATGGTCTCTCTTCCTGAACATTTTCCCAATTTATTTTGGACTCACTGGAGCTAAAATAAATAAATAAATAATTGACCTGTACATTCACATATGACTTGATAACTTTTCCCATGAGGGGTGTCCTTCCATAGCCCTGATGTATGCTTACATGTGATGGAGGAGGAGAACCTCTATTCTGCTGAGTTTAATAGACAGGAAGGAGGGATATTCTGGATAACTTGATGGATTTGGAAAAAATGAAGGAATTTACTAGGCAAAAAAACTTCATTAACTCTCATTTAGGGTTGAATGAATCTCTCTTGCTTCAGCCAAAAAACCTTTAAGAGTTGAACCTTTCTTAATAAAATCACAAATGTTAGCTTGAAAACTAAGGTTACAGTTTCTAATATTTGGTCGGTTTTGGTTTTTTAAAGAAAGAATGCAATTATTTAGTTAGTCACCGAAACAACCTTAGTTATGCCCTCCATGTGGCTCAATGAGAGCAACCAGAAATTTTGAGGCTACCTTATCCATTCATCATAACAGCTAACTAATCGGTGATTGCACAAACTAGAATACCTTATTTTTAATTGTACACTAGTTGCATGAACTTCAGCTTCCCTTACTACTATACATAGCATATGGAAAAATATGCACTTTCATAATTCCTGATCAGACAAATACCATTCTGAGGGCAATGGTCTCCCACGGTCCATAAAGATTTCACATGCTGCTTAGTCATATGTCACGAGACACAAAGTTAGTGGATGGAAACAGTCTAAGTTGAGGTGATGACGGTATGGCACTTGCATGAGGAGAAAAAAGGGTAGTACAGCGATTAAGTATCACACTTAGTGTCTGGGATGTAAATACGGGACTAGTTATAAAATCTGAGCTCTGTGCTGCACATTGCCCACACTCCATCTGCAAATTTAAGATGCAGTCTGTGAATGTGGATTTCTTAAACCGCTCAAGAAAAAAAAGATGACAGGAATATGGGAACATAACACGGAGACTTGGTGGGATAATATGCACGACTGGAATATTGGTATAGAAGAGTACAGCTTGCTCAGGAAGGACAGGCAGGGGAAAAAGGGAGGACGTGTTGCCTTATATATTAAACATGTATACACTTGGACTGAGGCTGAGATAGAAATAAGAGACAGACTTGTTGAAAGTCTCTGGGTAAGGAAAAAGGGGTAAAAAACAAGGGTGATGTCCTGGTAGGCCACCAAACCAGGAAGAAAAGATGGATGAGGCTTTTTTTAAACAACTAACAACATCATCCAAAGCACAGGACTTGGTGGTGATGGGGGACTTCAACTACCCAGACATCCGTTGGGAAAATAACACAGCAGGGTACAGATTATCCAACTAATTCTTGGAATGTATTGGAGACAATTTTTTAGTTCAGAAGGTGGAGAAAGCTACTAGGGGGGTGGCTGTTCTAGATCTGATTTTTGACAAATAGGGAAAAACTGGTTGAGAATTTGAAAGTGGAAGGCAACTTGGGTGAAAGTGATCATGAAATGGTAGAGTTCATGATTCTAAGGAATGGTAGGAGAGAGAACAGCACAATAAAGACAATGGATTTCAAGAAGGCAAACTTTAAAATCCCATGCGAAGCAAGTCTAAGGGGAAAAACAACTGAAGACAGTTGGCAGTTTTTCAAAGAGACAAGAGCAAACTATCCCTCTGCATAGGAAAGATAGGAAGTATGGCAAGAGACCACCCTGGCTTAACCAGGAGATTTTCAATGATTTAAAACTCAAAAAAGAGTCCTACAAAAAGTGGAAATTAGGTCACATTACAAAGGATGAATATAAACAAATAACACAAGTATGTAGGGACAAAATTAGAAAAGCCAAGGCACAAAATGAGATCAAATTAGCTAGCGACATAAAAGGAAACAAGAAAACATTCTACAAATACATTAGAAGCAAGAGGAAGATCAAGGACAGAGCAGGCCCATTACTCAATGAGGAGGGAAAGACAATAACAGAAAATGTGGAAATGACAGAGGTGCTTAATGACTTCTTTGTTTCGGTTTTCACCATGAAGGTTGGTGGCAATTAGACGTCTAACATAGTGAATGCCAGTGAAAATTAGGTAGGATCAGAGTCTAAAATAGGAAAAGAATAAGTCAAAAATTACTTAGACAAATTAGATGTCTTCAAATCACCAAGGCCTGATGAAATAAACCCTAGAATACTCAAGGAGCTGACTGAGGAGATATCTGAGCCATTAGTGATTATCTTGGAAGATGGTAGACATTCCAGAAGACTGGAAAAGGGTAAATATAGTGCCAATCTATAAAAAGGGAAATAAGGACAACCTGGGGAATTACAGACAAGTCAGCTTAACTTCTGTACCTGGAAAGATAATGGAGCAAATAATTAAGCAATCAATTTGCAAACACCTAGAAGATAATAAGGTGATAAATAACAGTCAGCATGGATTTGTCAAGAACAAATTGTGTCAAACCAACCTGATAGCTTTCTTTGACAGGGTAACAAGCCTTGTGGATAGGGAGGAAGCAGTAGATGTGGTATAGCTTGAATTTAGTAAGGCTTTTGATACTGTCTTGCATGACCTTCTCATAAACAAACTAGGGAAATACAACCTAAATGGAGCTACTATAAGGTGGGTGCATAACTGGTTGGAAAACCGTTCCCAGAGAGTAGTTATCAGTGGTTCACAGTCATGCTGAAATGGCATAACGAGTGGGGTCCCTCAGGGATTGGTTCTGGGTCCAGTTCTGTTCAATATCTTCATCAATGATTTAGATAATGGCATAGAGAATACACTTATAAAGTTTGTGGACGATACCAAGCTGGGAGGGGTGCAAGTGCTTTGGAGGATAGGATTAAAATTCAAAATGATTGGACAAACTGGAGAAATGGTCTAAAATAAATAGGATGAAACTCAATAAGGATAAATGCAAAGTACTCCATTTAGGAAGGAACAATCAGTTGCACACATACAAAATGGGAAATGACTGCCTAGGAAGGAGTACCGTGGAAAGGGATCTGGGGGTCATAGTGGATCACAAGCTAAATATGAGTCAACAGTGTAACGCTGTTGCAAAAAAAGCAAACATCATTCTGGGATGTATTAGCAGGAGTATTGTAAGCAAGACATGGGAAGTAATACTTCCGCTCTACTCCATGCTGATTAGGCCTCAACTGGAGTATTGTGTCCAGTTCTGGGCTCCACATGTCAGGAAAGATGTAGACAAATTGGAGAAAGTCCAGAGAAGAGCAACAAAAATGATTAAAGGTTTAGAAAACATGACCTATGAGGGAAGGTTGAAAAAATTGGGTTTGTTTAGTCTGGAGAAGAGAATACTGAGGGGGGACATGATAACAGTTTTCAAGTACATAAAAGGTAGTTACAAGGAGGAGGGAGAAAAATTGTTCTTCTTAACCTCTGAGGATAGGACAAGAAGTAATGGGCTTAAATTGCAGCAAGGGCACTTTAGGTTGGACATTAGGAAAATCTTCCTAACTGTCAAAGTGGTTAAGCACTGAAATAAATTGCCTAGGGAAGTTGTGGAATCTCCATCATTGGGGATTTTTAAGAGCAGGTTGGATAAACACCTATCAGGAATGGTCTAGATAATACTTAGTCTTGCCTTGAGTGCAGAGGACTGGACTTGATGACCTCTTGATGTCCCTTCTAGTTCTATGATTCTATGATATGAAAGATTTAGGGCCTTCATTTTAAACATAAAATAGACATAAGTATGCAGTGTTGTTGTAACTTGAAGAGCTCTGTGTAAACTCAAAACCTCGTCTCTCTCACCAACAGAAGTTGACCCAATAAAAGATATTATCTCACCCACCTTGTCTCTCTAATCCGTATAGAACTTCTTTATCTACAAAGATCAAAATGTTTTATCTATAAAGGGTGTAGGTACTATTACTCTTCATTTTTCAGGCTTGATTCACTCCTGGATTGCAGTCCCCCTGCAACAGATTGTACATTCTGGGTGCAGGTACAAGCAATGGCACTGAAACACTTTTAATAGTGGGAGTGCTGAAAGCCAGCCCCTTTGCCCCTGTCTGCCTTCCCCCACCCAGAGTTGGGGCTAGGAGCAGGGTCGTGTCTCTGAGACGGGGGGCCACAGCTGGGGGCAGGCAAAGGGCCAGGAGTAGAGACCCAGGTGTGGGGCCAGCAGTGGAGCCCTGCATAAAACCTGAGGGTGCTACAGCACCCCCTGCACTCCTACTTCTCACACCTAAGTACCCAACAAATCATAGGCATTGAATTCCCTTAGTCATAATTTTATCTGTCAGCTAGGCTTTTCTAGACATTCATCTCTAAGGACTCTGCATGTGCCAAGTCTGAAGTTTTCAATCTAAATTATCTGAGTGGGTTTGAAAGGTTGAATAAACACTGAAGAGTCTTTTTCCAAGCTTTCCGTAAACCAATTCCCTTTTGAGCAGAGGAAAAGGATGAGAAATGTTAGCTTGAAAGGTAGGTAGGTAGGGGTGTGTGTGTGTGTGAAAAGCCACTGACCAGAGGTTCTAAGAATGAAAGTGCTGTCTCAACCATAACTAATAACCAGAAACAATCTCGTTTTAAGCAATCACTAGACTGAAACATAGTAACTCAGAATAATGGCTGTTTAGCACAGGGTGCAGGCTCTGAAGAAGAAGGCATGTGTAGTCCTGTGACTGAAGAGAAAATCATTAACTGGTCAAGTAAAAAAGCTGCCACATGCATCTGATTTTTTAAAAACAACCAAAAACTCCACCCCAGCAGTATGCTTTTGATCCATTTCAGATTAACTTTATATCTCTGACTTTTGGGAAGCTGAGGAACTAGATGGCACAGGCATGGTGAGTGACCTCCTATGAGAAAATGGGGAGGAGGCGTTTACTGGCAGGCTTTCAGGCTGGTGTGTGGGATTTGCTTTGCACTGCAGTGTACCACTTTTCACTTGTCTCCTGAAAGGGAATGTCCTGTAGTGTTGCTGCCTCTTCTTCAAAGCACTGGATGCAGACTGTGGTGTCAGTACCAAGAGATGGAGGAGCAGCAGAGAGGGGTGAAAACAAGTGACATGTTGGCTTGTCTTCTCCCCTTGTGCTGCTGTGATGAGTCCAGAGCTTCTCCTGGCTCTGTGCTTGGCTGGCTGTGCTGGGGCTGCGCTTGATTCCAGTGAGGACTATCCAATGTGCCTCAGCCCTGGGCTAAGTCAAGTCATCTTGTTGGTTAATTAAGGCCAGTTGCCTAGAAAGGCTCATCTGTTCCCAGGTAAATTGTGTTGCTATTTTCCCCCTTTGGCTACACACACAGAAACCTCTCCTCAGTTTTCCAAAGGATGGACGGATTGACTGTCTCACATACCAAAAGTTAATATCTTTTATTGGACCAACTTCTGTTGATGAGAGAGATGAGTTTTCGAGCCACATGGCTCTTCTTCAGGTCTGGGAAAGGTACTCCCAGCCTCACAGCTAAACACCAGGTGGAACAGATTGTTTAGCATAAATAGTTAGTACATATTCTAAGGCAGCAGTTCTCAACTGATGGTCTGTGGCCCACTGAGGGGCCATGAGCCATTTCAGAGGGTCTGCCAAGCAGGGCCACTTGGAGCCCTGAGCCCAGGCGCTCCACAGGGTTGAAACCTTCAGTCCTGGAAGAAGTCACCCTGTGGGGCTGAAGCCCTGAGCCTTGGTACCCCGAGCTCCGGCAGAAGTCACCTCATGAGGCTGAACCCTTAAGCCTCAGCAAAAGCCACCCCATGGGGCAAAAGCCTGGAGCCCTCCAGCCCCAAGGGGCTAAAGCCCCGAGCCATCACCCTGCGCCCAGGGGCAAAAATGGAGTTGGAGTGTGCGCACACCTCTGGAGGTCAGACCTCGAGAGCAGTAGTGTTCTAGGGATTGCGCAAGAACGTCCTACCTGCTTTACAACCTGTTGCTGTACCAGACCCTTCCTCTTCTCAGTGAGTACAGCAGTAGCAGCAAGTTGTTCTTTCCATCTGCAGTAATTCTCTTTCAGCTTCACAGCCCAGTTACAATAAGACGCTTCAAAGTCTGTCCTAGTTCTTCATTAACAGCCAGAAGAAAGTTGTGGCACTTTAAGAACCAAAAGGTTCACTTTAACCCTTCTATGATCAGAGCATGACTATTTTTTTGGGAGGGGGAGAGGTCATGTCATTACAGTACATTTACAAAACTCCTCTAGCATTTATTGTTTGCATTTTTAAAGTCAGTATTTCATTTTAAATTGTAAACGTGGCTAGAAGGTTTGGGCCATTCCACTGGCTTTTCTTGGCCTAGCGAACAGGTTATGATGAATAATGGATTTTTGTGTCCAATTTTTAAAATAGGCTCCCTGCCAAATGTTCTGAGAACAAATGCATGAAGTGATGTGCTTTCGGAACTGTTCTTCAACTACCGGGAGCCACAAACTGAGATGGTCCGGTACAAAATTTGAAGAGGGATCTTTTTTATATGCTTCCTTTGCAAAAATATTTTAGGAAAATATTTACATGGAAAAGTCAATGGCCCTTTGAAATGTAATTGTGGTAAATTTGGACATTACATTTGACCATTAATGTGTGAAATAGCAGAGTTTTAGTCCTGCTTTGCTGCCTAAGTATTGCATAAAACCTTCTTTTGCCTTTATTTGAAAAAGTGTGGTGGATACTTTCTGGCCCTTTGTGCCCAGCACAAATCATATATGTATATAAATATGAATTTTCCTTTTTTCATTAATTATACAGCACTCATCACAATGCAACCCTGTCAAAGGGTTGTTTGGCTGTTTGTTTTTTAAAGGGAAGTAACTTTATTTTGATTAGCGAGGGGCCAATATACGTTTTATCTGCAATTCTGTCATCGTTGTGTTCTTAATAAGTATGGGCACCTCCCCACATCCATAAATGTTCCTAAGGTGAAGCTTAGTCTGAGAACATGACTGGGAGCCAGGGACTCCTGCTTTCTAATTCCATCTCTGGCATTAACTCCTCCTGTGAGTTTTGGCAATTGACAAGACTTCATTTCCTCAGTTTCTCCATCTGCAAAATGGGAACAATGATATTTATCTCCCAGGGATGCTGTGCAGTACATGTAATAACTAATGAGTTGATGTTGCCATAACTTATTGAAGATAAATGTATGTCAGCTGATGGGCAGTTTCACCAGTCTAGGCAGGGAAGCAAACTCTGCGACCTAGTCCTTTTTTAAGGCCCTTTCCTCAGTGCACAACTGATTGTTTATAACAAAGGACATAAACAATACAAAATAAAATGACTGAAATGCAGGTGACAATCCCCAGAGGCTTTTCCCTGCCTTACCCAGCCAGGAAGAAGAGCACACACACTTGGAAAAAGCTTACTCTTCTTAATATACCATACTCAGGCAGGGATACTTCTTCCTTTCCCAGCTAATGCCTTATCCGGTCACAGTCCAGCAGCAGTGAGCAGAAATAAACAGGGTGTGCTGGGATTCTGAAACTGCTCCTGAATTTGATTCTTCTATGTTGTTGCGGTTTTTAAAAGATAGAAAGTGGGGGTTGTGATGAAGGAGCTGTGACCTTGGGAAAAATTTATATCGAAACAATGTTTTCAGATCTCTGTTAGACACACTTCAAAGAAGAAGAAGAAAAAAAACCCAGAGGGTCAGCAGTACTTTATGTAAACAATCTGAGGGTCTGATTCTGCAAACCCTTATTGCTCATTGGGACTATGTGTAGGATTTCACCACGGGGCCCTTCCATCCCCAAACAAGTGGAGGCTGTTTATAAAGTATGCTGTAAAGACTTATTGTCCTTTCATATTTGTTTATTTCAGTGGCATCCTATTCATATGCCTCCTATACGGCAAACCGGTTTCAAGAAACTGGTCTCGGTAACGATCATTTGTACGTAGTGACACCCGGTGTATTTTGATTTGCTGAACACTCTACTGCTAATCATAAAGCATTAGGACTGTTTTTTTTTAAAAGGTGGGTAATAAAGTTAAAACTTCATTTAAAAGCACGTTCAGCATCTCATTTTTCTCTCTTTGGGTTCTGGTCAAATAGTTTTTAACTAGATTTTTTTAATGCAGATTTCCATCTGGAAATAGGGTATCAGTTTCAAAGAGTATTTTGCTTTATTTTACTATATGAAACCAATAAACCTTTTCTAATGATTTTCTATTGAGTAAAAATATTGCACTGCACTCGCTTGTTTAAGGAGACGTATGAAGTCCAGTGATGGAATATTAGGCTCTGTGGCTTGGTGCAGCCTGGCCAGAAGGCTGCAATGAATCTAGCATAAACAGAGGCAGCTGGTCACACAGCATGGTGTGGCGGGCCCACGAAACCTGGCAGATGCAGCTTCAGCTGTTATTGGGTACAGAGCATCAGCGTCCAAGCCCGGGTCACATGAAGGACCCATTTTAACTGTGACAGTACAGTGTCAAACTGACATTCTTTTTTTTTTGAAGTCTGCCAGATCTTTGGAGCAGCAAAACCCCAGCCTCCAGTTCACAGGCCAGGGGACAAAAAGATCACATATTTCAAGGTTTATAAATTTCTTCTAGGCTTTGTGATTAGGGGACAGCTCTGCTTTTAGAGTTTTAAGACTTCACTCTAATTCAAAAAATCCCACTACGGAATTAATATACATACTCAGAGTGAATAAACTACTTACAGTTTAACACTATCTTTCCACATTACCAATGCATTCATTTAATGCAAAATGACAAGCTTGGTATGCAGTACATGTAATATTTTACAGGGAATTGTCAGTGTTCTGGAAGGTCTGCCTGAATTTTAGGCAACAAAAAAATACAGACTTTTCAGTGCTTTCTAATCTCCTTCTCATTTGCTGTAGCCTGCAGAAGCTAAAATTAACTAAAAGCTCATCAGCAGAGTCCAGTGGACTAGCCACTGGCATAAAATTCACCATTACTAAAAAGAATAAAGCGTTTAGCTCATCAGTTTATTTATGTAGTATACAAGATTGCCTGTTGATTTCCATAAATAAACACAGAGTTCTATGAAATCTTTTTTAAGTCACCTGCCAGTCCACCATGATATCTGAGCACCATGTAAAAAAGTGTTACTTTTTGTGTAAGAATCTTAGCAAAATAGAACTAACTTTTGACCTGGTATGATGGAACTGTAAACTTTTTCTTGTATATGATCTCAAGTGGGGATGGGGGGAGGTGTAAGCTAAAATTATATATATATATATTCTAAGGGTGAACTGCATGCTGAGTTTGCAGCAAGGTACTGTATACAGTATGACATTACTGTGTAACAATGTGATATATCAATTCTTTTACTAACATTTTCTGAAAGGTTTTTCAAAAACCAAATTGTCATTTTGTTTCTTTGTCAAGATTATCTTTAACTGAGTAAACAAAAACCACAAAAAGGAAAATGGCGAGAAACCCAAGAAAAAGCATAAAGAAAAAGCATTGTGATGGGCCAGCAATAGGCTTGCAACTTAAAAGGCAATTTCTTTAGATCTTTTTGCATTCAAGAGACTGTGGTTCTATTTACTTAGAGATCAGTGGAAGGCATTTGTGAACCATTATGAATTGAAGCCTACAGCAGCATTGCTTCGTTACTGCTATGGGTATCTATAGAAACAGATGTAAAAAAGCGAATAGGGTAGGATGTTCAGAGGATCCATTGAGAGGTGCAGTGGTTCAAACTTCAGTTTACAGTCCTGTCATTTCTGAAGAACTGTCACACTTTAGATGGTAAATATGTTAGTTGGTCTCAGCATAGTCTCCAATGCACATTCATCTGTCTCACAAAACTATCTCATAACCCAAATCAAGCCAGATTATGTGGATGTGAAGATGTCCAAGATTGGAATGACAGAGATACTGCAGGTCAGGACTGGTGCCACTGGCTGAATATTTTGGGGACGTTTGCAGGGATGTTGGAACAATTTGTATAGTGGGGGTGCTGAAAGCCATTGAACCAAACTGTAAACCCTGGATTTAATGAAAATCCCTTCAAGCCAGGGGGTGCGGCAGCACC
This sequence comes from Terrapene triunguis, assembly GCF_002925995.2. Lineage (NCBI taxonomy): Eukaryota > Metazoa > Chordata > Testudines > Emydidae > Terrapene > Terrapene triunguis. The sequence continues at coordinate 8,182,980 of NW_020664381.1, forward strand.
CCCAGCACCCTTAGTTCCAGCACCTATGGACGTTTGCTCTGTGACTGCTTCACTGGGATCTATCAGGGCGTAGATCTTAAACTTGGATGCCTAGAATTAAAATAAAAGTGGGCTGATTTTCAGAGGTGCTGAGAACTTTTCACTTCACAGCTCAGCACCTCTGAAATTTAGGCCATTAATTTTTTATTACAACCACAACCCAACTATGCCATTTTGCCATTCCATTTTAAACAACATGTCACTTACAGTAATATTTTATAAGCAAGGTTTCACTGGACGTATTCATCCTCTTGATTGTTTTTATTCTCTAATCTTTAAACTAATAACTGTGCTTTTTGTTTTTTGTTACACAAATGAACTCTGAGTGTTGATTTTTCATCCACATGTTAAATAGAACTCTGTCTAGAAAAGTGTCCAGTTATGGTCTCCACTCCAAAGAAGGGCCTAGAGGGGGCTGGGTGGTCAAGGAGGGCTGAATGAACTGAAGCAAGCAGGTATCTTCACAAGCAGGTACCATGAATGATCTTAGACTTGCAATACGTTAGCACAGTGGGGCGATGTAGCAATCCCTTTTGAAGGCAATGGGGGATTTTCCAAATTAATGGCAGGATCAGGCCCTAAAAGTTCTTGCTTGAAGTTATTGTTATTTATCTAGCACCACAGGTGTGCGTGGCACTTTACAAACAAACACAATGAGATGTCCCTGCTTTGAGGAGCTTACTATCTAATGTATACCCCAGCCCTTCACTGAGAATCACATGGAGGGACCTCTGCACTGGTGCGGGGCGTAGGGCTTGATGTGGGGCACAAAGAGCTTCCCAGATGGCTTTCAGTGCAGGATGGCGGCTATCGACTGAACACAGCAAAAGATGACTGACAAAGGGAGAAGGAGGGGGAGGGTGGTAAGATGAGGGTTATAGATTGTGGGGTGTTTCATGATATGTATTCACTTCTCACTCATCTTCTATGGTTGCTTTTACAACCAACAAAGGGTAACAAAGCAGGGTTTGTGGCAGGGCCGGCTCCAGGCACCAGCTTAACAAGCAGGTGCTTGGGGCGGCCAAGGGAGAGGGGCCGCACCTGCGGCAATTCGGGGGCGGCAGGCCCCTCACTCCCTCTAGAAGCAAAGGACCTGCCGCTGAACTGCCGCTGCTGATCGCGGCTTTTTTTTTTTTTTTTTGCTTGGGGCGGCAGAAATGCTGGAGCCGGCCCTGGTTTGTGGACGGGATGAGTCTTGAGGAGGAGAATGACGTTGCATGGTACTGTGAATAGGCAGGTGACAGCAGGGAGAACAATTGTTATATCTTGCCATTTTTTCAGTATCTTTTCTTGTGTGAGAATTCCCTTGTTTTCTATGCTTCAGAACCACCACTGAGCATTCTGTGCAGGGATCAAGGGGAAAGCCTGGTCCTCTAGGAGTAGGGAGAAATTGATCCCTATGGAGGAATAGTGTATCACTGAATAGTTAGCAGACCCAGTTTCAGTGCACTCAGTATTGATGTCAAAATGCCTCGCACTGATGTGTATGATATGCACATTATTACTCGAACCAGCCCTTTGAATCATCAGAACATCCTGGCCTATATTTACAGTTGCAGCTCTAAAACATTCTGGTGATTTCAGTATCTGTGGATTATTAATTAACAGAATAGATCCCAAAGGCTCCTTCATAGAACACTTAAGAGTGCTTTAATCTATGGACCAGAAAAAAAACATCTTGAAAAAATCCTGGCATTAGCATGGGGTGCAGAGAACAACTCATCCACGCTGCTTGTCTGTTACTTTCCTTTCCTTTTTCCCTCTTCAGTGTTACTATTTATTATTATTTTGTTTTTTATGATTGTCAGCTCCTCAGGACAGGGATCTGTTTTATTACGCGAATATAAACACCCAGTACATTTTTGGGTTCTAGACTAATAACAAATACACGTCCCAGAGCCCTCATGTGTAAAAGGTCTTTTGAAATGTTGTGAATTGCTTTTCACCCGCTACCCCTTTTTCTAAGATTAAAAAATTGCCCCTTGTTTATATTCACTCAGAGTAAAATACTCAATCGCATTGATTTAATTGTAAATGTTGGAGATGGCAAGGAGTTAAGAGGTTGTTTTAGTCACACCCTCTTCTCCCACCCGTGTAGCACTGTCCCTACAGAATACTTTTTTGCAGTGCTTTGTCCTGTCTAGTCTTAAATGTTGCAAGTGATGGGACTTGCACTGAGGGATTTATGCAGCAGATTAATGAGCTGCACGACTTCACATATGTTTAAATCATTGTACTTGGTCCCCCTGTTTATACCTAGCTTGTCAATAAGATAGTGGAGAGTCTGCAGAATAACCATTTACCATGTAGCCTTGTAAGCAAGATATAATTATACGTATAAATTAATGTCTGACATGATAATAAACATCAAAGCTTTAGCCCCTGATGTTAGCACAAGGTGCCTTTCCTCTCAAAACATCTGGTCCCTTGATAAATTGTTACAGTTACCATTCCTCACCACATCACTGCTCCCTAGAACATTACAGAGCCCTGCACCACACGTGCTGCTGTGGATCTGTTCTCAAGTTGTTGCAGTGAGCCTGCCGTATGATGACAATTAGAAGCAGTTAGTGTGCAGATGAGACTCGCGAGTGGCAGGTGGTGAGAATGGGACTCAATTAACTAACATGCACAAAATCCTTTGCTAATGAGGCTGGGCCACCCCAGATGAGCAAGAAAGCATGTGTCACTGACAGTAACAGAGGATTTGAAACTGAGAGGGAGAGAAATTGGTCAACAGGTATCATCAGCAGGAAAATAATCCTTTCCTTCACTGTAGTCAGATTAAAGGATAGATTTAAATTTATATAAACCAAAGGTCAGCAAATAATGCATTTGTTTAATGAAGAGCTGGAAATAATTTAATTCCCCCCCTATAAATCTACTACTATCTATTTTTCCTTTTGTTATCCCAGTTCACATTTTGAGTGGAATCGCTCTTATGAAATAGTTCTGGCAACTAATAGGACATCTTGTAAAACAATATATTGCCTGCAAGGAAAAAAAATATGGATTGTATTGAAAGGTAAATGAGATTAAAAAGGTAATTAATGGCAAATATACTTTGAAATTAGCTGGGTTGTCAAATCCAGTTCTGGGATAACAATGCAAAAGCTGTTTTTGTGATGTGGTAGCTGAGAGTCTGATGCCAATTTACATTATAAATTCTTTGTTTCTTTGTGGAAATAGTTTACATTATTCACTAGTGACTAATAATTTCTTTGCAGTGGCTCATAAGTCAATAGTTTTGATTTGGACTGAAACTTGCTATAGAAGTTGTCAACATTAATGTAATTTCCCCATCCCCTAAATACCACTTCTCTTTATTGTTGTCTATTTTTTGAGTGGTTGAAAGGGTAGTTTTCTATTGCAAGTTTCTGTGTTTTATTTTTGACTTTGTAGCTTAAAATGGTTCGATACAAAAATCTGAAATTTTCAGGCCCATGTTTCTCAGAGTGAACTTATCATCTGTTGTTCCCCCCACAGATGTTTTTAAAGTAGGCACATTCTCTCTGTTTGAGCTAAACTGCTACTAAAAATGTTCTGTAGATCATTCTTGAATATTTCTTTGTAAAGGGAATGAGACGGATCATGAAATTTAATGGTTTAAGTGTTATTACATCCTGCCCCAAAGACCCCCAAAAGTTTAGCTGATTATATCCTTGGAGGTTCCGCATGCATTTACATTGACCCATTGTCGTAAAATCATTTCAGTGGCAATTAAATATTTCCTTGAAACAAATTATTACTGCTTTTATTGCTATGCCAGAAACAAACAAAGCATATGTTTATACCAAACAGAAAAACCTGCAGCAATCTGTAAACTAAAATGACTGTAAATTAAACTGATGATAAGAAGGAAACTCAGGGATGACACATCCCCTTTGTTGTGTTCTGCCTGTGTATTATAAAGCACTCAGATCAGTGTCATGTTACAGCCCATATCTACCATAGTGCAATACCTAGAAATAATGAGGTAAATTAAGGATGAAGCAGAGGCTTGACTGAATTTTTCTCTAATCTCTTTGAGACCCTCAACATAATGTTCTCATGTGGGGGGTCTGTGTAGATTTCACTGATGTGTGTTTTTCAAATTATACAGTGTAACTGTGCTTAAAGAAGGGGGAACTCTCAAAAAAAATCACTGGGGAATGTCAAAAGGCAACAATTCAATGTAATGATTAAAATGGAGACTTGGTTTCACCTGCTTCAAGTAATTCTGAAAGGATTTCTAATTCCACCCCAAGGGCTGGCATGATTTGTTACATTCCCCCTTTGTACAGTATTGTTATGCAAGCAGCACCAAGCAGTGTTGCATGTTGTCCAGTTCAAGCAAGGCACAAAGATATGATCATTCTAGTTCCATTGGAAACAGCAGCTCTGTAGATCTCTCCATGTTGGTCTTTCTTGCTGAGTTTTGGTCAAAACTTGGCTCTGATTTCTCTCTTCTCTCTATCCTTCCCCCCCCCACACACACAAATGGAGTTCAAGTTATTAAGTCAATATTAATCACAAAGTGGATTCCTTTCAGTGTGAATGTTGACTGGTATGCAGCATACAAATGTTCCACTAAGTGGTTAAAGCCCATGTACACATCTCTTCAGTTCAGTGGCTGAGGGAGCGTCTTCTAACGCTCTTTTTCTTGGACACAGCCAAGGCACCTTGTACTGTGAGCCTGTCAGACCTCAAAAGGGAAAAATGTTTATACTGGGAATAATCAAAGGTGGTGTAGCAGGAAGTGTTGTTGTGGTTCAATATGGTGGCATGTTTTCATTGGGGTCAGTACTAAACAGTACTTCACGGTTCTACAGGGTGCTCTTCTGCTTTTGGTGGATGAGAGGTCTGGACCACTTGTGGCTATGTAAAGACTACATGGTACTCTTAGTAAGAGTTGGGGTGGGGTATCCTTATCTTGGAAAAATTTCAACCCCAAGTAACTAAATTCTCCTTGTAAATTGACCTGGGTGTAGTTTTTGTCACTTCTTGTCCCCAGCTCTTATATAGTGTTGCTGACCAGCTGTTTAACAGCCTCGCGTTCTACCTCATAGGTAGCTGCATTTTTGTGGTGGATGAGGTGATCCTGGGTGTGTATGCATGTGTGTATAATATATACACCTCATTTTCAAAAATGCTGAGCACTTGTAGCTTGCATTAGCCATCAGTGGGATTTGTGAGCACTCTTCACTTTTGTAAATCAGGATTTTGTGTGTGTGAGGGAAAGAGAAAGTGCTGAGTACTTTTGCATATTTTCCTTTTTGAGGTTAAAAAATTAAAATATACAATGCTTTCAACTCAACTAATGTAGGGCCTATTGTGAAGATATTTATAAAGATCTTTTCACCCTTGATCCATACTAGAAAATGAAATAGAGTAGCCACATTTTCCCAAAGGGAAAACGGGACACCCCAGAGGTTTGCCCAAGGCTGCCCTACCTCCTGCCCAAATGGGGCCGGCCCGAACCCACCTGCCACCCAGCCACATGGGGCCAGCCTCAGACTCCGCTGTCCCTCCCGCGCGTGGGGTAGCCTGAGCCCCCCTGCCGCCCACCAAGGTGGGACCAGCCCAGCCCAACCCGCTCTCCTGAGCCCTCCCTCCCGCACAGGGCTGGTGTTGTCGCTCGCCTGCCCCGCACATTCCTCCATACCCCACTAGGGCTCGCACCCCCTTTTTTGGCAAAACTGCCAAAAAAAGTCAGGACGGCCAGGACAGGGCTTAAAAAAGGGACTGTTCCGGCTAAAATTGGACGTGTGGTCACCCTAGTCTGAAACATAACCCCAGACCTTTTTAGCTTTGGAGAAATCCAAATCCAGATCTGAACTATGCAACTTGGATCCATCTCCAGAAATATGACCTCTTCGGTTCACGTGCTATGTCAGTCAATTCCAAAACACAAAGACTATCACATTGTTGACTCTATCACAATATAAGCACTAAAAATTAAATAGTAAAACAACTATGGAAGAATATTGCATAGTAGGACACTTTAAAAAGTAATACTCTGTGTCTAAGAACGGAGGGCGAAACATTTGTGGGGAAAAAGAGTGCCGCACCATTGGAATATTAGCACATTTTGCTACTTGGTATGACAGCTACATACTGCATAGGCCCAAACATAACAAGGGCTGAGAATGTGGTGCTTTTGTCCTTCTATGTGCAGAGATTGCTCATCTAACAAAAAAAGAGGTAGTTCCATGTACATATCTATTGGTGTGGGGGAGTGAGTGGGCAGCCGAACGGGTGTAAAGGAAAGCTACCCACCAAAGTTTTTTCATAGATTCATAGATTCTAGGACTGGAAGGGACCTCGAGAGGTCATCGAGTCCAGTCCCCTGCCCGCATGGCAGGACCAAATACTGTCTAGACCATCCCTGATAGACATTTATCTAACCTACTCTTAAATATCTCCAAAGATGGAGATTCCACAACCTACCTAGTTCAAGGAAATCAAAAAGGAGAGGCAGCAGGGTGAGCAGAACGAGCAGGTGTTGAGAAGAAAAAGAGAACTCCCCAAAGATGCTGTGTAAATAATGATACAAAACTTTCATAGGAGCATAGAAGACTATGCCTGGGTGCTGCCTCTCCTGAGAAATCTGGTGGCTACTTCTCTGAAAGTGAAGCAAGACTCCACTGGGGAAAAAGCCCTGTTGCTTGCTAAGTGGAGGAAGAATTGTGAAGGAGCACTGATGCTACTATGCCTGAGGAAAAGGGGGTGGGGGAATTGCTCTAGTAATTGTCCTCCTTTACTAGAGCCACGAACCATTCGTCCAGGAAGAAATAATAATAATATTTGAGTACAGTAAAGGAGTGCTCTCAAAGAAAGAGGGTGATAGTGCTCGGATTGCTGCAGTGAGGATGTATTGCAGCACAACAAAGCACAGTACCTGAATAGATCTGTTTTATATAAATAAATAGAGATATCCCATCTCCTAGAACCGGAAGGGACCTTGAAAGATCATCAAGTCCAGCCCCCTGCCTTCACTAGCAGGCCCAATTTTGATTTTGCCCCAGATCCCTAAGTGGCCCCCTCAAGGATTGAACTCACAACCCTGGGTTTAACAGGCCAATGCTCAAACCACTGAGCTAGCCCTCCCCCCTTATAGGTGCAGTTAATTCTCAAACCCTGGCTTCAGACCCAGACATCTTGCTTGAGATCTGCAAATCACGCCAGGGGATTTAGATATACACCTCCCATTCATTTTGACAGAGTTGTCCCTTAGACTGCTTTGAAATTCTCAACCCTACACCTTTGACACCCTACAGTACAACCCTCTGGGATACAACAAGAATAGCTGGAAGTCATGCCCCTCTCTGTTGGATAGTGTCTGATCCTGTTTTGACACACTAAGCTTGAACTAGGGAACCTTTTCTGGAGGTCAGCGTTTTCTTTACAACCGGGATTCAATGTCCTTAGTGGGTGGCAGATGTTCAATGGACCATGAAAAATTTTCATAGTGTTGAGATTAAAATAATTTCCCAAGCTAGAAGAAACATAACTCTAATTTATAACCTAATTGAGGAGAATATTAATACACTATCCACTCCACCCACATAGCGTTTATATCCACTCTTCCCCCAGCCAGTTCTATTAGAAAAGAGAAGAATAGGGCCACACACATTTTAAGGGGAGAAATGAGCTAATATTTGTTCAAATCGTCTTTTAGAAGACATCTGAGAGAGACTTTTTACTGTAGAGATGTCAAGGTCTGGACATGCTAAAGCATAATTTAGAAGGAAAAAAAATCAAAAATTGTGTAATTAGCCCACTGGGCTGAAAAGAAATGGGGGAAGATTGGTATGAAAATAAAGTGTTGGTTAAGAGCAAATAAAGGCTAAAAGTGATGAAATGGTTAAAAAATCAAGTATGTACTAAAGAGAAAAGCTACATTTTAAGGACCAGATCTTCAGCTTGTGGAAATCAACGTAACCCCATTGATGTCAATGGAGCTATTCTGACTTGTATTCTTAAAGGGACTGACCCCCAGCTCCAAGCCCAGTCCCTCTGAGCCGGGCACCCCCCGACCCCATTCCCTCTCCCCCCAGCTGTGGGATCAGAAGCCATGGATCAGAAGCCAAATAGTTTGAAAACTCTTGGGCATTGAAGTACTTTTTTTTTTTTTAAAGTCTGATTATATACTATATATTGGTGGGGATACTGAAGGGCTGGTAATAAATAGCTGTGATGGGATAATATGAAATAAGGTTGGTGGAAGAGGAGTCGAGGAGTACATTTAAGGGGTAAAACCAAACAGACTAATGTCTCTGAGGCTAAATTCCTCCTTATGGTTGAGCTGATTTCAACTTCCTATATTGCAATAAAATTGTTTTTGGTAAATATGGTCTTTGTTTCTGATTTGGGACCCCCAGTTTTCGATGTGCACTCTAGCAATCCTTACCCATACTTATGAACCTACTTTTAACGGGCCCATATTTTGGATGCTGATGGTTACGTTTTGTAAAAGGCTAAAAGCTGTTAATAAATCCAGAATAAAATGTAAAAAGAACGTGATCCAAAGCTCACTGTTGTAAATGGAACCGAATAACAAATCGTGAAAACGATGACTTCTATTCTTGCTGAGTGGAGGAGAGGGAGTGAAGGTGGGTGAATTAGCTGCATTCATAACACACTAAAAAAAAATTGTGGTTGCCCCTATACAATGTGCATTCCATACACAGAAAGTTTCATTTCTTGCCTGTGAGCGAGCTGTCAAATTATCTTTTTCGGAAACGGTATGGAGGTATTGTACTTAATTGCTATGATAATGCTCACTTTTGACAGCTACAATACCTGGTTCAATGGGGCTGCTAACAAAAAAATCAACCATTAAGCATGTTTTCTTAAACAGTGACTGATAAGTTGTTATCTTACAGCATCTCCACTAATTAGACGTCACAAGTCAAAGTTAATTTGGTGGAAAACATTTCTCGACTTAATGACATTTATGGGCAATTAGGCACATTGTAGAAAGGAATACACATTTACATTTCAGCCTATTTCCAGTGCTTAACAAGAATCCACCTCTTTCTCCACTAGAGATTTCTCACTCTCTAAGGAATACGTTGGATACAGACACCACGGGTCCTCTTGTTATTCTGGAAACCAGAATTGTTTGCATGAAACAAGCTACCACACAGTAATGAGGCACAGACAGAGATAAAATTAGGCACAATAAAAGCCTTTATGTTGTTTAGACCTTTATCTTGTCATGACAAGGTCTGTGCTTAATTCCAAGGTAGTTAAAACTGAGAGATTAAAAGCAAGTTTAGTTGTTACATTTGTCCCCTCTCTCCTATTTTGCAGAATTGTCCATTATTCTTCTGCAAAGTCTTTACAGGCATTTAAGTACAGAATTTGCAAACTAACTGTTCATTGAATTTCCATATTTTTTCCAGATTTTCTGACTTCTTACAAAAACTCATCATCTATAGTCAAACTTCACTTTTAAATAATAAATCAAGCCCTCCTCCTAGTCACCCTTTTTCACCAAATCTGAGCTGAGCTTTGCTCAGGCAGTTGAAAATGAATTTGGATCCGTGCATTTCAGTGCTTGCTTGGCTTCATTTGAAGTGTTTTTAGGCCACATAACTTCTGCTTTGGAGTCTTAATCTGGTTTTTATTATGCTTTGGGCAACACCTCCTGAGGTTTACACCAGAGTGTAATTCCTTCCTTGTTAATGTTTTGGGATGAGGTAGGTTGGGAGGAAAGGGAATGGGAAACTCTGGATAAGTCTATACTGCACTCTGTTTGCGGCGCTGTGTAGAATACATACGCTACATGCCTCCCCCCCCCACATGGGTATAAGTGGCAGTATAGATGGTGAGGCACTGCTTTAAGCAAGTAAAGAGATGTCTGAACCCTGTGGGTACGTACCTACCTGGATCTTTACTCACCCAAGCAGTGCCTCCTCTGTCCACACTGCTACTTTTAGCAGTGTCGTGTCTTGCTGCCTCCTGCGGCCAGAGTCTTTCCCTAACAGGGAAAGACTCTGGCAGTGGGGAGCTTGCCAGAGCCTTTTACCGCAGACTCCCCACACCAGAGCCTTTCACTGACACATGTAGCTACCCACCACAGTGTGGACAGAGCCTGTGTATAGTTACATGTACCTTACCCACCACCACCTGTGATATGCAGTATAGACATAGCCTCTGTAGATTAGCAACTGCACAGTGGTTGGTGGTTTGCCTGATTCTCCTCTCAGCTCCCCGCAAGTGGAAGTGGTTGAGGTTTTGGCCACCTAATCCAGCGTAGCCTTTGTGAAACGGCCCTGTGTCATCATTAATTTACTTTCTAATGTCCTGAAGAGGGGCCTGTCCCTGCTCTTCAGAGCCCCCATGAAGGGCCTTCCACAAAGTCAGGGAAGGGGAGCAGATTCCTTCTTCCACACCTCTCTGTCAGGGTCTAAGCTTTTGTCTGTTGCCTTTGAAAATAAGGAACAGAGACCCACCATGTTTGTAAATTTATGTAGCCGTGTCTAGATGCTATGGACACAGGCACCTTAGAAACGTTGCTAATAATACTGGTTTCAGGCCGGAAAGTCAAACGGTTACAAAACTGTTCCGTCTTGGTCTGTGGTGAATGCAGTCTGGTTACTCAGCTTGCAAACTGTACGGCCTATGGCCTGTTACTTTGGACTGCCAAGATCATTTATCTTCAGGCAAGCGGATGATTGAAACAGAGTCCTGACTAGGAGATCACTTCATTAAGGCACTCAACTTCCTAACGGGCACATGCAAACCATGGAAATTTGTGTTTGCTGCACCACCATTGGATTGAGTGTGGAATGCTACTCTAGTGACGCAGCAAAGCCACAAATGAGTTGTCTATGAAAGAACATGCTCGTCTGATTGTTAGCCCCTCCTGCCTCACACCACTTGGTTTTCACCCACCTGTTACGTTTTGTTCTAAGCTTAGGCTGAATCTGAAATGACCTTTGCATAATGGACCTCTGCACTGGTGCAAAGCCTCACTGGAGACAAGTGGAGTTCATTTTAGGAGCAGAGACCTCTTTGGGCAGGGACGGCACCTTACTATATATCTGAATGGCATGTAGTACAAGTGGAACTCTAAACTGATTGGCTGCTCTGTGCTACTGGAATATAAATAAGAAGAAGAAAGAGTTGCACGCAGGGGTAATGCCATTTGTCCAATTCATGGCTTTGCCTTGAATACGCGAAGGGTTTACTCTACTACATCTGGCCCCTGATGGCTGAGATTGTGCCAAATTCACAATGTAAGCAAGGTCTAATAACCTTGATTTGGGCTGCAGCTGGCAAGAAGCATCGCTGCTCCAAGTGCAGTTACCAGTCAGCTGGGGAGCACAGTCTGAGGACCACTGGAATATTTGAGCTGAAATAATGTTTTTTGACAAGAGTGATGTGGAAAAAGCGCGTTCTTCCAAATTCACTGTTGTTCCAAATAGGTAACATCTGTATGGACAAACTGAGCTACAGTCTGGTTCTTATCTTTTTTTCAGGTTCCGGGGTGTTCAAATCCAAAGTTTAGCTTCAGGCTCATCTCTATTCGTCGCACTTCTAGTTTTGTTACTACAGGCCTTCTCGATGGAACCAAAATAGCCCTGTTGAAACATGGCTGTAGCCATACAGCTTTATAATCTGGTTTATTATTGCCTGGATGGATAGCAAACTGCTGGAGAACCATATTTTAGCCTAGGTATCTATAAAGGTAAGGAAAAGCCATATTATATCTAGACTTCATCACTGGCATGTTTAAACATGGTTATTTTTGTGGTGTAGACAGGAACTTATTCTGTATCAGTGTTATCAATAGGAATATCACTAACAATTAATATGTAAGAATTAATTGTTTGTGATTTTTCCCATTGATAACACTGATACTGTATTTGATTTTAACTAAAAGGCTTGAGTAGCATATAGCAGGATTATACTGGTACTTATTTACTAGAAAATGACAATGTGGCAAAACAGCATTCGTGAATTATCTTTAGTGATCAAACCAAGGACTTGTTTAAATTGGCATGTTCATCTGTGTTCTCTTTTGTAAGGTGAATAGTGGATATTGCCCAGTGCCTGTAGTGCATTTAGCTCTCAAACTCGTAATCCAGTTTTGAACCAAACAGGGCATATGTTGTACCCACCTCTGTACATGTTTGCTCAGCTTAGTCTATGTTTTGTTTTATGTAAATACATAGCATGGCAATACTTATTAATTAATGTAGTGTATTTTATACAACCAGGCTTATTTATAGACACTCTGTAACCAAATTATAAAATGCCATTGTCAATTATCTTTTAATGACTCAGCCCTTTGGCATTATCCTTTAGAATTCTGATTTATTTCTCCTTTCAATTAAACATATATCGGATAAAATCCTCTTGTAATGGAGTCTGATGTTGCTGTGTTGTTTCTTATTTGTTCAGATCACATAGAATGTATTTATGATTTTTTCCTGTCATGGGGGAAAATAATCCCTAGGTGATAGAACTCTACACTGAGTTAGCTCTACCAAGACTGTGGTACAAGATTGCAAGGTATCCAGGGCCCATTAGCTGGGATTTGAAGGATTGTTTATTTCCCCCTTGGGTTCAGAATGTTACAGAAGTTTGTTAAAAGTTCTGCTTCAAATTCTGAAGACTTTTTTTGGGGGGATAAAGCAAATCCCTTTCTTCCTATAACCAAGTGACCAGTAAGCGGCGCTGTTGATCGAGAGAAATGAGTAGTCTGTGATTGACCAATTATCTAATGCAAGAAACTGTTGGTGTTCCCAAATGTCAGTTATAAAATGGTACTCACAAAAGTAGGAAACTGAAAACTCCAAGCTCTGGTGAGAGGATGTTAAGAAGTCCCATCACTAAGTACAAACACTGATAAGAAACAAAACGTGATTTTTTTTTCTTCCACAGCTTAAAAACAAAACAACTTTCAGAATAAGCTGTTTTCTAAGCCATGACATTCCAGGGAGAAGCTGTAATATGTCAGATCCTCGCACTTAGAATTTGCTGTGGCGTATGAGGCCAGACATTCTGTTCTGACTGATATTTTGGAGTAACAACTAATGCTGAGAATGTTTCATATCAGTAGGTCTCGGAAATACTAGTAGCTTGTCCCAATTATGTAGCGATGCAGAGGCAGTCTGTCTGTGACTACATGTAATAATCAATTGGACTTTGAATCAGTTACCAGTCAGTTTAGCATTGGACTGGTCCCCAGGAATGATGGATTATTCCATTGATGCTAATTTAGAAATTCCCAGGCATATCTTTAGTATTTAAGTGCCCCCATCTCACAATAACTCTGGGGGGACTCAACTACTAAAGACACACTGAGAATTTCTTGCTTGGGGGACTCCAACAAGGTTATTCAGGGGTCAGGGCCTCTTGCCCTCAATCTCCTCTTCTCCCTGACAAATCCTCTCAACCTTGCATCCCTCCTTTGCTCCATCTTTTTTTCTCCTTACTTTTTCCGTCCTCCCACAATGTATTTCCCTCCCCCAGAGTGTACTAGCATAAAATTTCCATTCTGCTAGCTTTGCCTGAGGCTGGGCAAGTAGAGTATCAATCAGTGCACTCAAGGACTGAGCCAACAACTGTTAAAGTTAATGGGAATCTTTCCATCGACACCCATGGGAGTTGGATCAGGCCCTGAGGCAGCAGCAGACTCTCCCCTTGCAATAGGTTTTATGGGTCCCAAAGGACTGTCTGTGTTGTCAGCACTATGGAGAAAAACCATGCTGAGGAAAGCCACAGTCTTTTTGCCACTTACTGTTTTGTATCACGTAGTTAGTTTGTGTAGAAAGTGAATGAGAATAACCAGGACTCTTCACACCTTCAGAACAAATGCAAAACCCACTGCTCTACACTAGCTTTTCCACACACAACTTGGTGACGATGATGATAAATCCTTTACCCCCCCCCACACACACACACTTTCCCAGTGCACCTTCAGGCAAGTGGCAAGTATGGTTGTTTGGTTAATGCACTGGACTGGTAGTTGAGAATTCAGGGTTCCAGTTCTGATTCTGTCACAGCCTTCTTAGCAAGTCACTTAATCTCTCTCTAGCAACTCAGTTCCCCATCTGTAAAATGGGCATCCCGGTACCTACTTCACACCGGTGGTGTGAGGATCAATTCATTAATATCTGTAAGGTGCTCAAGTGCTCCACTAAAGGGGGGTATGTAAGTATCTAGTTAAATAATCTTTCATTATTTGTTGGTTTTTTGTAATTTTGGGCATGCTCAGAGAGCAAGGTGACGGGCACATTATAAAAACCTAGTGAGGTAGTACAAGACTCGTAAAATATATCTGAGATTTATATCTTTAGTTTTATGTAGGTAGGGGAAGGAGGGCTCTATGGTGAAGTGCCTAGACACCACTGTGACTGATGCCCTGTCAATGCATTAGGTCGAGAGGCGATCTGTATTCTCTGTGAGGGTGGTTCTGTTTTGTCGCTGGCAATGAAAAAGTTAAAACTCATAGGGTTATTCATGAATTCCGCTTTTTAAAAACATGTCCCATTAAAATGCAGATTTAGTCTTCCATTTGCAAAGAACATAGTTATTTCTAATTCTGTATGGGAATCCTTTTTGTATTTGTATCTTTTGGGTAGAAAGTCCAGCTGCCTCTTGTGAGATTGCACATATCTCTTCAGATGTCAACAAATCATTGAAAAGTGTCAGAAAGGGGGAAATGAAAGATAATTATTCAAACCAGGGAGAGCTACTTTGAAAGTGAATAGAATCTGTCAGATAGTCTTTTGAGAACGGCAGTTGGCTGCGTGGATTGGTTATATTAAATGGACATATCTGGAGGCAAGTAATGTTGTTTTTGATTTTGATCAGTTTAAGTTGGGGGGTTTTTGGGGGGAAGCTAGAACACTAGAAAATATCATGGGGGATTTGTTGTGAAAGTGTTGTACATAGGTGCTGATGTCAAAAGATCAGAGCTTTGTAAATAAAATGTAAACTCTACCAATTAAATACATCTTTACATTCTTTATTATATTTTTAAAAGTGCAATGTATAATAAGATTGGAGCAAGGTGGGACTTTACTAAAATGTCTGTAGTTTGGTGGTAATGTAAAATACTGATATTCCCAAAAGAAACAGGTAGCAAAAAAGTCTACTTTTCTTACTGTAGCTTGGAGGAGTCAACATTATAGATGGCTCTGAAATTGTTAGTGAAACCATTCCTAAACTGACCACTCCACTGCTCTGATAACAGCTATGTAAATCTGGCCCTTGATCCTGTGAACATGTGCACATGCGGTAACTTTACACATGTCCAATGGGACTACTTGCATGCCTAAACTTACGCATATGAATAAGTCTTTGCAGGAACAGGGCCTGTATGAGTAAAATAAGTAAAAGTCCCATGCTTTTTCCAGTGGAAATAAAATGGCAGGCTAGGGAAAGAGAAGAGCAGAGAAAATGTTGTACAGCATTAGATGTAATGTAGAAGAAAACTTCCTAAAACAGCCATAAAACAAATATCTCCCAAGATAGTGGGGTAACAGTCTCACTGTAATGCTCCAAAATGGGTGATCAATCTTTATGGGGGAATATCTTCAATGTGTAAAATCTGCAGGTACAAGCTAATGCAATACAACCAATTTTTAAGCAGACATGAGTCCACACACACAAGTTGCACCGGTTTAGCTAAATTGGTGTTAAGTTAAATTGGTGCAACTTCTGTGTGTAGACAAGCACTTAGACCAGTGGTTTTCAAACTTTGTAGGCTGCATACCCCTTTCCAAATAATGTAGTCTACTGTGTACTCCCATATGAGATAGGGTCATAATATTCCTATGATTAGATTGCCAATTCTTCCTAAATAAAATGTGTTGTCCTCCATTACAGGATTTTTCTCGCATACCCCCGATAAGAACTTATGTACATGTAGGCAGGGCCGGTGCAAGGAAGTTTCGTGCCCTAGGCGAAACTTCCACCTTGCGCGTCCCCCCCCCCCACCCTGTGGCAGCTCTCCGTGCCCCCCTCCGCCCTGAGGTGCCCCCCCGTGGCAGCTCCCCCCCTCTGCCCTGAGGCCCCCCCCGAGTAGGTCACCCCCCTTCGGGGAGCCATGCGGCAGCTCCCCACCCCAGCTCACCTCTGCTCCGCCTCCTCCCCGAGCACGCTGCCCCCGCTCTAATTCTCGTCCCCTCCCAGGCTTGCGGCGCCAAACAGCTGATTGGTGCCGCAAGACTGGGAGGCGGAGAAGTGCCGCTGTGCTGGGAGAGGGAGTCTGAACCGCACGTATCAGTGCGCCGCCGGCAGCCCAGCCCAGGAACGCTGTAAAAAAAAAATTGGGGGCACCACTTTTTGGCGCCCCCAAATTTTGGCGCCCTAGGCAACCGCCTAGTTTGCCTTAATGGTAGCACCGGCCCTGCGTGTAGGGGGACCCCAGTTTGAAAACCACTGCTTTAGACTAAATGAAAGATTAGGGAGAGACTTAAGGGAATGGAGGTAAGAAATGAAATTGGTTTGCAGCCAACACCCTTCTAAGTTTTACTGGAACTCCCATTTCTTTGAGCATCCCGCATCGTGCGCATTTTCATTGGGACTACCTGCAATCATCTTTTTTTCTTACTTTCTTACTGTTTCAGCACATACTAGGTCAGAATCAAAGGGGGGGAAAATCCTACAATAGCACTAAATTATATGTGCTTTTGGAAAGCTCATTCCCTTGGGGAAAGACAGACTGCTTAACAGTACCGCTTCTTGGGACTGACTGGCATTTCCACCTTTATTCTGGCGGAAGCTGCTGCTCTTCCTGTTTTTTCTTCCTCCTTTCCCCATTTGGAATAAAAGCACTTTGTGCTTTTCCTGTAAAACCACAGTGTGCACCAGGTACATCACCTAATGAAGGTAGTTCTTAATTCTTCCCTCTAATGAGAAATGAATGCTTCCTACCTCTACTTGAATTTGTGCAAATTTCTAGGTTGGCTTCTTATTCTTTTTAAAAGCATATTGATCAGACAACAAAAGCAGCATTGATAGCAAAGACAGGTTCCATCTCTATATGGTGCTTCTAACATGAGCAGAACTAATCATAACCCTCTAGCAAATTACAATGAATTTTAGAGCATTTGGTCTATCATATTAAAAACACTGGATTAAATTGCTGATTTACACCTATATGCAACCCCATCCACGTCAATGGTATACGGGGGATATAAATGAGATTCCCGTAGTCTAATATGTTAGATCAACTAATCTGACATACAACAGCTATTTTCCAAGAAGCAATGTTTTTCAAGCTTTGTAGTATATATTTTAAAGCCGCTAAACTAGACCTCATTTAAAAAATTACCTTGGAGCGGATGTGTTTGAGGTAAATTTTCTAAATTGTCTAACAAATAGCTGTGTCAAAAAATCTAGATTTAGTATAGTCAGTACTAATCAGCATTTCCCCAAAAAATATATAGACAAAAGGACATTTCCATAATATCTGTATTAGTTACTGATATGTCTGGGCAACACAGTTCAAATCCAGATCTAAATTCAAATCCCGACTTTTCCAAAAGTTAGGGATGTTTGATTCTCAAGATCTGGTTCATGCCATTGTATGTGTAAACAAGGGCCTGCTGTGAAGTCGAAAACTCCCTCAAAGTTTGTGTGTGTTCACATCCAGAATTTTGGTTCAGGACCATCTCCAATACTCTTATTATTTCTGCCCCACAGCTCTACAAATGCATTTGTGCTCAGCTCTCGTTTAAAAAAAAAAGTGTGTGTGTGTGAGAGAGAGAGAGAGAGAGAGAGAGAGAGGTGTGTGTATGTGTGTGTGTGTGTGTGAGAGGTAGGGGTGTGTGTGTGTGTGTGTGTGTGTGAGAGAGAGAGAGAGAGAGAGAGGTGTGTGTGTGTGTGTGTGTGTGTGAGAGAGAGAGAGAGGTAGGTGTGTGTGTGTGTGTGTATATATATATATATATATATATATATAGCCTTGGAGTAGGCAGGAAAATAATGCAGAGTCACTTTGTCAGCATCTGAAGAGCCACAAGCTTAGTGGAAGAAAACATAGGAACAGATTCCATGAGTTGAAGGAACCAAACAGGCGGGTGCTTATGTTTCTTGTCACATCTATACATATACACATGCACCAGGTTTCTAGCTTGGTTTTGGTAATGAGAATTTTTGGGCTGAGTGCTGCCAGTCTCAATTGGTGCTTTGATCTTTCAACACTTATTTTTTTTTAAATTTGCAAAAAGTAAATATAGAATCTTGAGACCTGTTATCTTCATCTCCCACTCACCTGCAGGAAAGATGTAAGACTGAAAAGCTAAATTATGCTCTGCATGGAAAAAGAACCCACATGAGGGCTCTGATTTATGCCTACATAAGGGAGAAGAGATTTAGGCCTCAAATCAATACAACATTTCAGGATGATGGTGTTTTTGTTTTGTTTTTTTAAAGAAAGACAAAGGAAAATGCTCAAATGAGAAGTTTTTTAAGAAACAAAACAATGTTGTCATTGGGGAGATTTGTATTTTCTCAGGTAGTTTTGCTACTGGATAATATTTGAGACTGTGGAATGAAGTATTTAAATCTCCATTTAAAGACAGGAAAAGTGTGAAGAACCAGCTAAAAGCAAAGATGACTCTTCTCTGAGAAAAATCTCTACCTCT